>NC_142404.1:17988745-18301603 GCF_059441095.1 Idiotropiscis lumnitzeri
AGTGCAGTGTGGTCGGGATGTGGCGGGGTGATGGTGCTCGCGTCAGTCCTTCGTCGGCACGACCCCGCGAGGGGATTTTGCCTATGCAGTGGCGGGGACCGACACCTCCAGAAGACGGTTGTTTTTGCGCTTGCAGGACACGCCGTTGCCGTTTTTGGGGGTTCCCTGGATGAACTTGACGCACACTTTGTCCTGCTTGAACTGAACCAGAAACCTGCGAGGACACAAAGACCGCACGGGTCAGGAAAGACCTTCCAGAAAATTATACGCTTGTCCAAAGATGGCGGAATGAAAAACCGAAAGCGGAATAACTGGCCGATTCGTTCAGGAATAAACATACGGAATAACTGAATGCAGAAAGTTTGACAGTTTGACTTTGCGCTTTAGTATTTGCACCACAAAACGGACGTGACTCACTCATCCGAGATGTCGACGTTGAGCCGCTCGCCGTCGTCGGAGGCCGTGGAGCCGATGTGGTGCAGTTTGGTGATGGTCTCGATCAAGTGCTCGCTGCTGAGTAAGAAGTCTCCTTTGACGGCCGAGGCCGAGCCCTGCGGCGAAATCACCGTCACACAACGGCTTCGTGCAACCAAAAGCGCTTTTTGACGTAAACTGGACTTTTCATTTTGGGAATAGAATTTGTTAAGTACAGTCACATTTAGCTCCTCGAGATTTAAATCTCTCACTCGATGACTTCCACGTACGTCCTTGGCACCAATTACTGCTTATGAATGAAATCAGAGATTTGGTGCCATCTTGTGGCCACTTATAGAAAGAGCACAAAAACTGACAAATGTGTAAGAGTTAACTATACAGTGAAAGGATTTTGCAACGCCGGGGATGATGACAGTGATCTGGGGTTGCCACGGTAACGCAGAAGAGCGGCTGTAATTATTTGAATTTGTATTTATTTTTTTCTTTTGAAAATTGCGTGTCGAGTCATCCTCACCTCTTTGAGCTTGAGCGCAAAAAAGCCGTCGTTCTGCGTGCTGACGGAAACGCTGCTGAGGTCCGGCAGAGCCACGCTGGCCTTCACTTGGCCCGTCTTCTGGTCGGCCAGCACCACATTTTTCTTAGTCAGCAGGAGTATGCGACTGGCACCCTGAAGGCAACAACGCAGTTACACAGCTTGCAAATCGAATTTGGCTCGTGTCAGCCTTGTGGCGCAGGCAGACAAAGGAAATGTTGTTGTCGGGAGGAGGGCGAAAATAATAATGCAAAATGTTAAGATGTAGCAAAATATTTACAAGAGCCTCCGGGAGAAATGTTCCACTTTTCCACGGCACAAATTGGGTGTGAATGGAGGGCAGCTGTTGCGGAATTTTTCTTACTTTGCCGTTGGCCCTGTTGATCTTGTTGACCACGTCCGCCAGCAGAACCTTTTCCTCAACACAACTATTGAGCTTCTGATATTTGGGGTTCTTGCTGATCTCCAGGTAGTCACCTTTGAAAGGCTGGCTAACACTGCGATAAAAAAAAAAAAAAAAAAACACGTAGGACTTGAGCATTGCACTGGGGAATTACGACTTACGAAGGGGAACGTGCATGAGAGAATTTTCCATACCTGCTGGGATAGAGAGACTTTTTATCCTTGAAAAGCTCACTTGCCTCCAGCTTCTCTTCATACACGGCTTTCTTCTCCTCGGTGAACTTGCTTCGGTATTTCTTGCACTGAGCACAAAAAAAAAATAAAAATAATAATGATGGCAACTGAAGTCATATTATAATAAGAATGATAGTAATGATGATGAGAAAAAAAATAAAAACAAAAAAAAAAGGGGAAAAAAATAAAAGGAAAAAGGAAAATAAAAAAAAGAAAAAAGAAAATAGAGAAAAAAAGAAACTAACAAGAAGAAAGTATCGAATGCAAAGATTTGAGAGGCTGTCATCAATGATGGGCCCATTCATTGACGACACTCATGCATTTCGCCAACATGAGACTCTTGTGACTCGCTGTCTCAACTATTACAGGACTGGATCAACACGAGTTCATGCAAAAGTGACGTAGGAAAAAAATGCTGAATTTTTGGGACCGACCCGCCAAAGGTGGAAGATTGCTCGCAGTTCTGCGTTTGTGGCATCCAGGAAGCGGTAAGGCCGGGCAGGCCAGTTTTTGTCAACGGGTGACATGGAAGGCAACGTCTTCTTCAGACCCAGGAAGTATTTCTGCATCTACAACAAGACAGACGCATTGTATTTGAAATTCTTTGATAGGTCGTCGGAAGTGCAAATGACACATTCAGGCCCGACTTACGATTCTCTGGATGGTGAAGTTATAAATCTTTTTCCCGGCATTTGCCCTGAAGAATTTTCTGTATTCCCTGCGGACCTAAATGCAAACAAAAAACAAAACAATCATCCGCTGCTGCTTTTTTCATTTAACGTGAAACGGATGGGAGGAAACGAAGGAATTAACGCCAAGCTGCTGTAATTACATCAAATTAAAAACAAAAAAAAATCACCCACATGGAACGGTTAATGACGTGTATGGCAAACGACCTTCATGCCGACCTTAATAGCGGAAAGTGTTGTGAACAGGTGCAAAGTGGATCGTGACGAGCGGGGTGAACAATTAGGATGATGAAAGATTAACACCGCGACAATGTCCACATGGACAGTTTTAGGCAATCACGACAATGTCTCACACACACACACACACACAAACACGGAATACACACCTAGAGGAAGAGAAAAAGCAGTTTAAATACAAAAATGATGTCGCTTGACACGGGGTTAGTTGAATGGATGAAAGACAGCAACAGAAGACAGCCTCAACCCTGTGAGCCAAAAGGTTCTCATTTGTGCTTTTAAAAATGCTGCAATTTCCAACCAAAAATGAAAAAAAAAAATACCCACAATTTTGCAAGCGTTAGGCAAATGCGACCGGCATAGCAACAAGCCTCCGGGGTAAAGTGAAAATGTTTTTCTTTGGATTGGGGCGCAGTGACCCGTGAAGAGCGGAGAAAGCCGTTCTTGCGTGGTTTCATGGGTGGCGCGGCGCAATGTTGAAAGACAACTTGTCCCAAAAGGATTGCACGGGAATGTGCAGCGGGATTTACGTACTGAAGAGAAAATTACAGGGAGGAAGAAAAAAAACCCCAAAACAAAACAAACAAAAAAAACAGCTACATTAAGAGGCGCTGCTGCCAGTTGCAATCAATTTTGTAGCTTACAGAAATAATGAAATAGAATGTGAATGCTCCCAATTGAAGATTTTGTGTCGCACATTGAGTTGCCTTGTCTATAAAATGTGCTGCATAAATAAAAGGGTCCCGCCTTTTGTTATATTATCTGGCTACATGTGTTGCTTCACAATTGGTGTGCTTTGTTGCTTGACGTGTTAACGCCGCCACATAGTTGCTACACATTAGCCCTTCGATGGCACCATTTTGTGCGTTAGCACTAGCATTATGCTAGCAGACTGAGAGGCTAACACGTGGTTGTTTAAAGCCACAGCGTAATTTGGTAATTTGATTTAAATGGACAGGAAACGTCAACTGTGAGCTTGTTGGGAAGTAAGTTGACTGGAAAAAAAAATACGGTCAAATGCATTTCAAGGCGCCACTGTAGATTGTGACGTTGCGTTTAAGGAAACAACGGCATTATGGGAAAAAAACCATCCAAAAGAAAAAGTTTGACGTCTGCACTAGGCAGAGACTGGCTTCCTGAATGAGGACACAGACAGGTCGAAGGAGACGTGAGGAGACATGGCGAGGGGGGGGGGGGGGTCTGGTTAGTAGTTGGCAGGCTCGGTGATGGCTTGGCCTGAGGGCTGCTTGGTACCTTTAGTCCCTGCCAGCAGGCCCAAATCACTGCGACGGCATGCTTACGCCTGGCCTCTTCCTTCAGTCTCCTCAGCTCCCTGCGAGCCTGTTCAAGGGATGGGCGAGGACACAGAACAAGGGGGGAAACAAAACCAAGCAAGAGGAAATGAGCAGAAAAAAAAAAAAAAAAAAAGGCGGCGACGCCGCGTTGCCTGAGGTGAGCAGACATCAAACACGGCACACACACGCACACACAAACACGCGCACACGCAAAGCTCGCACGGCCCACTGCACTAAGGACAACTGCTCCATCCTTTAGAAACAAATATTTTATGACGCTAAAGAGTCAAACACATTTTTTTTTCAGGAGTTTCTGCAGGGATATTCAAGCTTTTGTGAAAATTCGGGCAGAAAATTGTCACCTGACGGCCTCCAAAGTGGTCCTGTGGAGGAAAACGACAAATGGCACAGCGATGCAAGAAATGAAGCATGCCGAAAAAAAATAAATCAAATGAAAGTTGCCATGCAGATGGCATGCAGGGCAGAGTGGACGGAAGGATATTTGTGCTGAAAACTCTCAACATGACCCCCAGTGGATATAAAAAGTCTACCACCGCAAATTCAAGATCAACCAAAAACAAAAAAATGAAGTGCCGTCGTCTTTTTCCTGACACTCACATCTGGCCGCAGCGAGCTTCCACAGCATCAGGGGTGCAAAAGCATTTCCGAGGCATTAAATATATTTTTACTTTGCATCTTGGAACACACACACAGTCACCAAGTGGAGAAAATAGGACACCAATCTAAACTCACGTCACAATATAAACAAAGACAAAAAGACCATTTTTTCGGGAGGCCTGCCAAGAGGCCGACAGCAAGATTGAAGGAGTTTGTGGCAAGTACTGGCTGTTTAGCACGTGTGACAACTATCTCCGGTCTTCATGGTGGGAAAAAAAAAAAAAGTTTTGGTCTCTTTTTTTGCCCCCACAATACGGCACTTAAACAGGGGTGTGTAGACTTTTCACATCCACTGTCTGTAACATCACGAGGGGAGATATGGGCTTGGTTGGATTAGTTATAAAAAAAAAAAAAAAAAAAAAAAAATCAGGCATAGTGGACTGATGGATATGAAGGTTTTTTTTTTTCGGTGGGATGTAGATGGAGGCGGCCAGTCACAAAGTCACTCCAAGTCAATGCAACAGGCTTCCCAAATACCTTGGTGCCCTGCCAGCCGGCCCAAATGACCGACACGGCGCGTTTATTCCTCGCCTCTTCCTTCAGATGACGCAACTCCCTCCGTGCCTGATCGAAAATGGCGGTCGTCGTCCATGGAGGAAGTTCATTTCAATAAAAGGACATTTCAATTCATGACTTTTGGAACCATACGGTATGATGATGATGATGATGAAATTATCTGGCCAGAGAGCAAAGACCTCACAAAATCTCTTTGAACAGTCACAATGATAAGTCAGAGTTGATCTTATCAGGTGCTTTGGAAACCTTGAAAAACGATATTGATTATAAAGCAACGATGGCGGATATGACAACTGATAACGTAAATGCTGATAAGCTCGAGCTGGGATGGGCAAGTGGCGGCCAGCGTGCTTCCTGATAATTCCATTTTTATTTATTTATTTTTTTAAACAAACCCCAAAATATTGTCAACGCTGATTAACCGTCAATATGCGTTGTGGGTGAAATGCTGGAAGAAAAATCTAAATCTAAAATCTAAAAAAAATCTTGACAAAGAAATACAAAAAAAGATGCCAAACTGCAAATACTGTCATTTTACGACGTGATATCGCCAACCGGCACGAGTCTTAGTTGCACTTTCACTCAGTCTTATACTACGAGAGCAGGCCTAATTTTTTTTGTCGGACGTGGAATGATTTCTGGGACAGACATAGCACCTCAATAATCTAATTATTTTTTTTTAAATGAGATGATTTTTGTGACCGCATTTAAGTTGCCCATCCCTGGACTAGAACTGCAAAGACTATCACACAGTTTCTTTTTTTTCTTCAAACCAGCGGCATTTACACCACCATCGCTTTAGCCGGAAGCGTATCGGAACATGCGCTTTCCCTGCATGACAAGGCAACGATCGAACATTTCGAGCAATCTCACACTTTGACACAGAAAACACGACACACTAAAGGTCGCTGGAAAACAGAATGACCCGAGTGAGTGTTAATAAGACCAGCCTTCAGGTCCGTTACTTCATGTCATGGCATTTTAGTGAACAGGGATGACAAGACAGCCGAGACAGCTACACACTACGTACGGGTGGAAATACCTTTGTTCCCTGCCAGTATGCCCAAATTACTGTCACAGCATGTTTATTCCGCACTTCTTGTTTTAGACGTCGCAGCTCCATTCGAGCCTGAAGGGTCGAGGGGCCGTTAGGTAAGAAAGAAGAGAGTGTGAGAAAAGGAAGAGAATCAAGGAAACAAAATACCCCCCAAAAAATAGAAAGAAAAAGCAAATCGGCCGTTGTGAGACTGGCAGAAGCAGCCGTGTCCAATGCATACAGTCGAGAAACCAAAAAAAAACAACATTTGAATGGAATTGCATAGGAAGAGGAAAAAGGCCTTCCGCTTTCGCACATCCAACGCGGCATCATCAGTACCTGAGTGCCGTGCCAGTACGCTGCGATTGTGGTCGCCGCCTCTTCACACCTCTTCTGATGTTTCAGTTCCCTCAAAAGTTTGCGAGCCTTTAAAAAAAAACAACAACAACATTTTATTGCACCTTTTCATTCTAAAACAACAATGGAAAAAACCCAAAAACCTGCTGGCCCACCTGCCATCCCCGAGTGTACGACTGCACCACGGTGGTGGCGCTCTTGATCCTCTGGTATTTCTTTTGTTGCTGTCGGGTGCAAAAGGACATGACGTGAGAACTCAAACGATCAAAGCTCAACTCGGCAAGTGCCGCCAGATGATTTCTCACCGCGTAGCGCCGGTACCACGCCGCCACCACAATCTGACTCTTTTTCAGCAACAAGAAATGAGTGCGGCACTTCCAGCCGCGGTAGATTTTCTGAATGAGCGTGGCCAGGTCGTGCAGGCACTGCCGCCGCCTTTCCTCCAAGAAGAACAGCTGCGAGGAAAACGAGACAAAGAGATGGCGGGTTGGACCAATAGAGGAGACATCATTGAAAATGACGCCCAAAGACCGATTTTGACGTTCCTTTCACTTTCCAGCGACTTTGGGGGTGTTGACATTCATTCGTCTTTTACCATCTTCATGATGCAGAAAGCAATGTTTATCTCTGAGCAAATATTGATTCAGTGATATGAAGAACAAAGTCCAGGCGCTACCTTCTGAAGGGAACGGACTGACGCTTTGCTGCTTGGCCCACAGCCAAAAAAAAAAGGATAACTTATCTTCAGCCGCAATACGAATACATTAAATGTCTTTTTCACAAGAAGGCATATGATGCGAGCTCTTGATATCACAGTTTTAACCAGCACTCAGGCAAGGAGATTATGTTTACATCCATGTTTCTTTTTTTAAATCTAAACAACAATAATCAGAAACCATGAGTGCAGCCTTGGGCAAAGAATAACCAACGTTAGCAGCCATTTCCCAACCTTTCCTTTGCCGTTCACCTCAGACTTTTTATGATCTAACTTGAAGAGGATTAAGGCCATTTCTATTCCATTTTGTAAAACTCGAGACTGCTTAAGTGGTTGATACTAAATGACACTTCCCCATACCCCTCCCCCCCCCCCCCCAAATATTTTTGGCTAGTGGAAAAAAAAAAAAAAAAAAACTCAAGAAAAGGCACTAAATTGTGCATCCTTGAGTAGTTAAAGAGCCGACTCAAGATGCGCATTTCCCATGGAAGACGGGAGGGCTAAATGGAAGCATGTGTTTGGTTCAAGGCAAAACATTAAGTAGGAGGGGGTGGGGTCACGTTCACAAACATTGTGCCAAAACAACCACTTGACATTCAGGCACGTACGGCAAAACAAACACGCGCGTCGCGCTTGTGCTGCGGCGTTTACCGTTCGGGGATTCCTGATGAAGATTTTCGAGCGGCCGTAGGAGAATTCTTCAGTGGGAACCTGAAGATCTGCCATGAGGACTTCTACTCCCTCCCTGTAGGGGGAAAAATGTTTAAAAACATCATTCCTCATCAAAGATGAATGAATATATTCCAGTTGAGGAAATTGTGAGTGTGTGCCAAGATGGGAACGGGATTTAGCAAGCAACAAAGTGGGCCAAAACACGAGAGTCTGATTGATACTTAATGGAAGGCAATGAGTGATAAGGACGAAATGTCCTCCGCATGCCGTGGCGCACAAGGCCAACGTTGCGTTTGTGGAATATGCGGCATAATGTATGTTCTTATGCGAGAGCGGTGCGCCGAGTGAGGCACGATGAAATATGCGCATTTCGGGCCTGAGAAAATGGGAGATAAAGCTGAGCTGGAAAACCAGCAGAGGCCAGGAAACATTCTCCATTTGGAGTATAAACACTGACAAGCAACAATACTTTCAACATTTCTATATTATGACGTCTAATACAAGAGATTGATCGAATATTCTGCTTTTAGAAATATAATACGTTTGAGTTCACAAAGTACATCAGCCTTTGTAAAGAAAGAAGATATGATGCGTTCATATAGTATACACACACTATATAGTAAATACAAATTAAAGAGCTAAATAATTGAAAATCAAATAAATATTCAATGAATGTAAATGGACCAAATTTAATACAACTGAGCTGTAAATCGGAAGTGATTCTTTCATTTAAAGCCTGGATGGATTATTTTTATTACATTTTTTTTTTAGGACAATGCTAATCATGATATTCTGCATAATGAAATTCCAATCCTAGATTAATTGCGCCGGATCAATAAATAAATCTATTAACTCATTCACTGCCAATGACGGCTATAGACGTCAATTTCTTTTTTTTTTTAATTTGGCTGGCAGTGAATGAGTTAATCCGATTAATCGATCAGGCTCTACTTCCATGCGCCACAAGAGGGAGCCAGAGTGCCACCATATTTTGCCAATCACCGAGATTCAGAAAGAGATAAAAATGATTCCAAATGAGCTTGGAAATAATGTGCATGCCATTCGAAAGCCATTTATTTGCAGGAAACATTATGCACCATTAGAAGAACCTAACCAGATTCGTCGTCTCACAGCTGCACAAAATCCCACCTGGGAGCTGACCACTCCAACTGCAGCCCATTAGCACTGCTCACACAGTCACTCTCTCCACTGGGAGTAGCTGGAAGCTCACTCAATATTTAAAGTCCACGGCTGCACATTTTCACTGAAAGCCTCAGAGGGGTTCTGGCAAAGGTCCCAGTAATGTCCCCCTCTGCCCCCCCCCCCCCCACGCCCACACCTGCTGCCAGTGAATTAACATGACCATTACCTAGCAGGCCCTCTCCAATGCGGCCAGGTCCGTTTGCAGAGCATTTTGTAGCGCTCCAGGCAGGGTTCGTACGCCTGCCGGAAGGCGTAGCCAGCTCTTCGCACGCGGACGTTCTCCATCAGGCCCAAGTAGCGCACTTGGTGGCAAACCAGCGATTCTGTGAAGATGTGCGCTGCCTTCTTGTCATTGGGTTTGATGCAGCTGGTGAAAATATGAGAGGATGCACAAACAAATTTAATTAAGAATGGCATATTGTTACTGCGATGCCAAAGCGCAAGCACCAGGGCTGCACGACTAATGAATTTTCATTGCTAGGAATAAATAAATGATTGGTCATTGACTGAGACCTGGGCAACTGTGTGATAATTGGATTTTACCGCTTAACTCATAATTCCCAAACACGGTATTATTCGGATTGTCCTGTTTCGACTCATGGGGCTGCATGGAACATATTCCTTTGAGACATTTTTTGGAGTGGACTTCCCCTTTAAGGCTTCATTAAGATGCCTAAATAACCGCGTGTAACGAAAAAGCCTAAAGTCACTCAGTGGACTGATGTGAGTCATGTCCAGAGAAGAAAATAGTCAAACTTGGAGATGAGGAGCATCATGATGAGGAGCTAGTGCAGCAAAAGCGATTACCATACGTCACCTGGACTTTGTGATTGCACTTTTATAGCATATTTTTAGTCAGTTAGCCATTCATAAAAAACTTAACGTCGTGCTTTCATCATGTATTCCTGCAAATGTTTTAGAAGTTTCATTTTGCACTGAATACTACTTTACAGTAAAGATGTTTTCTTGGACATAATGAATAACTGTGCTTCCTAATGAATTATTACTGCTCAAAATAATGGCGCACACACACACACGCACACTACCGGATGTAGTTGGGGTTCTTGGTTTGCAGATTCTTCATTAGAGTGCCCACTGATGCTTTGAACTGGAAGCCCGCCGTGGGCGGTCTCTTGAGGTTGACTTTGGCCGGGTTGCCCTCAGGGAACAGCTGTTTAATCAGACTGTGGTTGGCCTTGAACATGGCTTGGGACAAGTCCCGATAGAGGAGGTCATTGTTCTTGTCCACAAAGCCTTCAACGCAGTACAGCACCTTGTCACGAGGGAGAAAAACAATAATCATTAGTCGGCCATTATAGAAAATAGCTGTGAACCATTTTGTGTTTTTTGATTGCTTGGTGCATGTGGACGATAAAAGCACAAATGATTCTCTTTCTAAATTGAGTTTGTCATTTTTTTGGGAATTTCTCTCCACTTACGACTTACACATGTAAGGCCTCTTGAATTACTCTTCTTGTTTAGTTTTTTTCAATATTAATTGTTAATTTGCATTAAGCTTCGCATGACAGCTAAATTGTTTGGATAAAGCACTGACTTAAGTTAACAGTTTTATTTTTCCAAAAATGGTCTTGTTGTGAGAAGTTTTTCAAGGACTTTTAGTTTTCATTTGTTCCAAGAATCAAATTATAATTTTTTTTTTTAGTCAAAAGTCAAGTTGGATTATTTTTCCTGAAGTTTTATTTTTTTACAGGTAAGTTGGACTCTGTAATCTTTTTGCTAAAAAAATAAATAAATAGAGTTTTTGGGGCATTTCTTGAAATAGTTCAAACAATTTGAGAGTTTTTTTATTTATTTATTAGTTTTTTTTCACCAATAGTTGAACAGACAAAAGTTATATTCTTTCTTGATTTTAGAAAAGTGTCCCCTGTAGCTTTCCATACGATGCCATGCGGTACCTTGCCGGCGTAGTGCTGAATGCGGAAGCAGCTGTGCGGCAGGCTGTGGTCGTTGAGGAATTTGGAATTCTTGCTAAGACGGCTCTCAAAGTGCTGATGCTCGGCACACACGGTGTTCAGCTTG
Organism: Idiotropiscis lumnitzeri; assembly: GCF_059441095.1. Lineage (NCBI taxonomy): Eukaryota > Metazoa > Chordata > Actinopteri > Syngnathiformes > Syngnathidae > Idiotropiscis > Idiotropiscis lumnitzeri. The sequence goes on from NC_142404.1 coordinate 17,999,787, forward strand.
TCGAGGAAGGTCTCGTCCGTCACCGTCCCGGGACGCAGGCACTCCTCATCCAACATGGCCATGATGCCGTTTTGGTTCTGGTGGTGTGAAGACATCCAAAGGGGGCTTTTCACATCATGACGTCTTCACAAGACTCAATAAAAGTTCAGCCACTCCGTTTCATTGCAGCGGCAGACGAGATTTAGTTGATTGTTTTTTTCCCTCCCACCGGTGGGAATGTGACTTACGTTCTCAATGAGGTCACAGATAACGGCATTGTTGAAATATTCAATGTTGGTCCACTCGATGCCCTGCAACAAAAGGAAATTAAGGTCAAAGCTACAATAGCTTGACAATTGAGTACACATTTTGATTGCAGCCACAAAAAAAGGAACATTCCTCAGAGTAACCTCTCTGCACTTTGTTTCCATTACATCTGAGGTCCGCATTTAAAAAAAAAAGGGGGGGGGGTGAGGGGGATTGTAGCGCTGCTGTTTTTTTTTTTTGACTGAGGGGACGTCATCAAGCAACTTGTACCGCTGGCTTTGAAAAAAAGTTTGACCAAAATAAAAGCCTGCCATGTGGGCCTTTTAAATCGCCGCCATTAAAGGGCTGGGAACACATCAGCTTTGGTTGATGGAAGCAATGTGACAGATTTTTGGAGTGGGGCCGGGTGAAAAAGAAGGCGTGGCTTATACCGATGGGCCATCGGCGCCATTTCCGATTGGCGCGCCTCGCTCCTGTCCGCAGGCCTTGTGGTATTTTCCCATGCTGCACACTGGAAAGGGGCCAGAGCAGTGTTTGCAGGGAACGAGTTGAAAGGTCAGCACTCGCACACACTGAGCTTTGAAAACAAGCAAATCATCGAGGGGATCGTTGACGCTTGCAGGATTAAGAGATCACCTTCATTTCTCGCCGTCCACTTGAGGAGACGGAAAAAAGAAAGATCGAAATAACGAAATGCAGCCGAGACGGCTAAAGCCACCTTAGCACGGGCACGTCGAGCGTGAACGCGATAAAGTGACTATTGCACAACCCTCCCAACACCCCCTCCTCACAAATGAAGACTAGGTAGATTACATTTCTATATCCAAACTTGCCTCTCGGATGTACTCCTCCTGCTCCTCACGCAGGGTCAGCTCGATGAAGATCTGCTGCAGCTTCTCGTTGCAATAGTTGATAATGAACTGCTCAAAGCTGTTGTCCTGGAAGAGCAGGGAGAGAAAAAGGCTTTTTTACTCGTCCAATACTTGATTTCTGTCGTTTTGAAGATTCTGATTCCATTTTTGTTTTTTTTTCAATTATTTACTGCTTCACTAAAATGTCGTCATCCATATAAAATTGCTTAGATGTTAGATGAATCTTTACAATAACCCGATTAGCAAAGCTTGTATTTGAAGAGCAAAAGACTAAACAGAAAAGTAAAACATCTGTTAAGTTGCACCAAAAAAAAAAAGCATGAACATGCCATTTCTCGTCTAATGTTAGCCGATTCTAAATTTGACTCCCGCCTGTTAGTGAATCCTCAACCGTGAACTCCAACTAACATTAAACATCCTCGTGGAAGCAGTTGGGCCCCCGCCACCCAACTGTGCCCGTTAAACATTTACAGGCAATTATAACTGTTGTCAATTACGAGCTCGTGAGGGGAGCGTCACACTTGCTGGCAGATGGCCTAAATGTGCTGCTCGGAGGGTTAGACATTATTCGCTAGAAGCGCGTTTAGTGGAACAACTCATCGAGTGAAGGTCACCGCAAGATTTCTCAATGACAAGGAAAAGGCGAACACAAAGAAAAAAAAAACAAAAAAGGTCATTTGCTTTCCATTTAAAAAAAAAAAAAAACTTCACCGAGAAACCGCAGTCACCTTCACTGCTAAAAACTCACTCGCACATTCATCAGCAAAGCAAGGCAAGTGGCAGCAGGCACAAGGCTGAAATGGGAAATGTCCAAATAGCAACATTTTTGTCACGACAAACTCATTTGGAAGCAAATCAAAGTTATTTAGAACACGTATGCCAGTATTTGCCTCTTGTAGCTTTCATAAATGTGTGAAAATACACATTAAGATGAAATTGAAGTGGTCTTTTCAGACCCCCCTTCAAAGACATGAGACAAAAAAAAAAACAGCAACACGGCAAAAGAAACACTCTGATGGCAAATAAAACAAAAACCACAATAATTAAACAGACTCTTGATGGACCCGTGATGAACTTTTTCCGGGCCTGATGAATTTTTACGCCTTTGATATTGATTGGGTGCCTACAGAGTGGATGTCACGTGTCGGCTGATGCAAAGGTTGCATTTTTTTTTTTTGCATCTTGACAGCCACGTGGCCGTGCTGCACACCGGGAGCCGCTGAATTGTCTTTTAGCGAGCGTCAGAATTAGGAGGATGAGAGCATGCGTCAAGCACAGCAAACAGCAGGCTGGTGTTACTTACTGCCTTCTGGTGACCAAGACACGAGACAACAGGCGAGAGGAGAGCAACGGCTTGAGAGTGAGTGACGTGAATGAGCAATGGAATGGCAAAGACAAACTTAATGGATGGGATGAGGGGGAGGAGGGGGTATTCGTGCAACAAGGCAAAGAATATTCGTTCCAACATTTATTAAGAAAGACCTCACACACATATATTTGCTAAATAACCATTTGAAAAAACAGTTAATCGGATAAAATTTGAATTGTATCCCCTGACTGCTAATTCTGAACAAATTGTTGTGTATTTGGTTTTGCTTAGTGATAGAAAAATAATGATATTGGACTCTGCAACCGTTATTTGTTCAATCAGTGTTTTCCAAAGCAAAGCAGATATTTTGATTCAACAAAAAAGATATTTTTCTATGAAGGACTAAAGAAATCAGACGAGTAGTTTAATAATTGATTTGTCAATTAATTTTGACACTGTCACGAGACACGAAACGTTTGAGCGATCGTAACGTCGTGCAGTTAAAGCAATGAATTCAGTAATTCTTTTGTATACCACTAGAGGGAGCTTCCCATTTGTAGTACTGCAATTAAATAGTTAAATAATAAAAAAAAAATACTGGAAAAATGTGTAAATACATAAATATGACAGACATTTGGTCTGTGTATTCTAATTGTAATCCCAGAAATATCTTAAAATTATTTTTAAGGTTCAACGTACCCTCATATGGTGTTTATAAGAATTTGTGCGCAAATCAGAATGTGTGGTAGTCTATCACTGGCCTACGATAAACCAGGAAAGTCTAATTATTTTAATATTTCTCTTTGCGGCTTGTGACCTGAAAATGTCATGACCGTCAATATTTGTGTGAAAAAAAAATAGCGCTAATCAAATGAAAACTAGTAAAAACAGCGATAACAGTGTGCAGACTTCTTGTGCTGCGTGACAAGAAATTCTGCCACTGTGCACTTTTCATTACCTTGAAGTGTCGTACGACCTCCGAATCCGGAATTTTTTTTTTTTACATGAGCATGTATACATGAGAACGTAGTTCTGATCAGTGTCGTCAAGGTCAGTTTGTTTTACTGCGCTCTGACGTGCGGCAAAAGCGGATTTTACTCCTGAGAGCAGCAAAGCTGAACTAATCCAATATGAATATGCTTTTATCAGCCCACAGTTGTGCAGATAAGCTCCTCACAGGTATGTCGCCACTCACGCAGTCACACAAATAGCAAAAATCCTTTTAAAGCTGATAAAATGGATGCGTGGTCAGATTCTGTCCTCATGAGACACAGACGGGAAGACAGACAGAAAGGTTTCGGGTTTCCTACCTCAAATATCTCAAAGCCGTAGATGTCCAGCACACCCATGACCTTGTGGCGGGTTTTAGCTTGTGCCTGCGGGCGCAAAATTTGGTCAAGATCAGAATTTTAGAGGGCAAGTGCTGTGAGACCAGCCTGATGCAGAATTGAATATATCGTTGCTGTCTGGGAAGAATCGTACTCTTCATATTCAATTAATAATTAAATATATCTGCACACACTAACCTTCTTGACTGACTAGTTCCTTTGGCACCAAAGTATGACACAGATCCATAAAAAAAAAAAGCTTACTATGAAGTATCTAACCCAACAATTAAAACAAAACAAAAAATGTAAACTATGAATAATCCAGAATTTCAATTTTGAGGGGCTATAACGTCACATGGATCCCGCAGAGTGAGGGAAGAGGCGGAGTTTCACAACACTGTGTTCAAGAGGGTTCACAGATTTGGTCTCAAGCTATTTTTTTAAACCTTAAATTGCTTATAAATGCAAACAAAAAAAAAAAACGTGTGGACTGACCAATCATATCAATTTGAGAAAAAAAAAAAAAAAGCAAAATTAACCACATTCAGAAACACGATGTTTCCCCCTGACAGCGACAATATAAAATCACACATCATATTATGGGCACGTCTTACTTTTATGCTTTCATTGATCCTAGAGACAAGCCAGCTGAACAGACGGCTGTAAAGATTTTTGGCAAGGGCATCTCGAGCATAGTAGGCCTGCAAAAAAAAAAAAGAAGATTCAATATGTTAGCGGAATTCAAAAGAATATAAATACACTCATTATGAAAATATAATTGGGTAGCATCTCAGGCCAACGGTGAGCAGCAACGTTGGAAACGTATACATTTTTATTTGAATAGAGCAGAATCCATATTCCGTACACAAGTAATTTCAGTGAACCCGCTGACCTCTCCAATTTGACCCACAAACGAATCCCCAAGAGGAATACTCCTCATCTATAATTGAAAGCTTTCCATGTCACACTGACGTGGATGCGAGGTGGCAGCTCGTGAAACGCGGACGAGCGCTCGCGTGTCCAAGACAAAGTGGGACACGTCTTGCGCTTCCGATGCAGAACCTTCGCTCTCACCTGGGCCACGTTCAAGGTGGTCGACACCTTCTCCAATTTGGCCTCGACCGTACGGTAGCTGAACGCCCTTTCCAGCACCGACTGCTCGATGCCCAGCAGTTCGCACATCTCTTTTAAATCTGCAAAGAAACAAAATGTGGTATTATTACAAAAAGACATTGTCAGTTATTCATTAAAAAAAATAAATAAAAAAATAAATAAAAAAATAAAAAATTGCTGACTTTGATGGTCCAGAGGACAAAAACTGTTGACAAAAATTATCACAGTCAGAATTCATCCAAAAGCTTGTTTTCTTCTTTGTATTGTCCATGCGAGTGGGGTAGGTGCGAGTTTAAAAAGAAATTGTTACCGCGCAATTTTTATTTTTTTTTTTATTATAAATACAGCTCACTGGGACAAAAACTTTTTTATTGCCATAAATGTAAAATGGATTATCTTCTGCCAGAGGCAAAAATATGTGAAAGCAATATAAGAGGAAACCAGCTGTGATGGTGACGGTAACATATTTAGCGCCCAGAAATAATGCAACATTTTTATAGCGCCAATAGGGGGCAGTGGCTTAACAGCAGGTCATTTGGTTGTGTGCGCAAATGATTGCAGATGATCAAACGGCGGAAATAGCAGCTTGCCATGTCCACATGCTGTTAACTTGTACCGTTTTTATCTTTGACGCGGCTCTCGTCCGTGCCGTTACACCGCGACTCTGGCTTGAACTCGATGTTGCCGAGCTTCAGGACGGCTGCCACCAGCTCCAGCACCGACTGCACCTCGTCCTCCATGAAGCCCACAATCTGCATTGCATTCTGGGCAGGGGGAAATCAAATGAGTCCACCACTCCGAACGGAACAGAAGGCGAGCTATAATTCCGCGCTGATGCTGTCTGCGGACGGTCGCAACACATGCCTGAAATCAAATGCTTTGATGTGACCAAATTTTGATCATGAACATAAATGTGTGACAATTTGACCACCCGCTCCCAACAATGACACTAAACAAAACTACCGGACCTTTGCATAATAATGACATTGAATCGTGCTCAAACGGCCGAATGAGTGTCCTCAGAGTGAATCGCAATGTTAAGCTTTAGCTCATTTCCAGGATGCGGTTCAGTTCAATGTTCACAAGTTTTACGGCACCGCTGCAGGCTTTTCGCAATCTTTACGGTCAGTCTGTTATTTCAAGACGATAAGGAGAAATCACACCAGCATATCCCTCACTTCTTTCTTTAAAGCTCAGACAAACGTTTCAGTGCCGGCTGAATGACAACGAAACACGATTGCGGTACTCACTTTGACCGTCCTGAAGCTGGTGGCGTCATCAAGCCCGTTTACCACGGCCGAATCGAGGCTCAAGTAGTTGTACTTGCTGAAGTCCCGGTCCAGCTTCAGTTTCTCTGTTAAACACAAAATCAGCGACGGGAATGACGGCTCACGTTGGGCTCTACACATTCCTATCGATTATTGACAACTTGCAATATTAGTAAGATGTCATATTTGGCATGTCCAATTAATACAACTGAGATGAATAACAGAGGAGCCTTAAGTGGTAGTAAAATATTGACCAAAGAGAGGGCTGGATTAAAAAAAATAAATAAAAAATTCCGAAAACCATTTATGCATACTTTTCCTATCATTATGAGAAATTAGCGAATTTAAACAAAATAGCGGAAGCAGTGAAGTCGGCGCCAACATGCACAAAGGCAGATGCATTTATGGATTTGATTTGGTCAATTTAAATAAAACGAACGTGATTAATGTAGAAATCCTCGATTGAAACAAAAATCAAAGCGAATCGAATGGAAATTTGATTCGATACCCAGCCTATTGATATGACAAGAAAAAAAAAACGTGACATATCTAATGAACCCGACTGCAATTGCACTGAAGAAATTTGAAGAGCAGCACTCAGTGACACATTTATTCATGCAGTCAAGGTTGAGTGTCAAAAAAAAAAAAAGCCGAGGGGCTCTAGAAAGAAAATCCACAGCATCCTTGATGAAATAACTCGACCATCTCAAGATATAAAACTGAACATTATTCAGAAAGAAGAAAAAAAAATGCCATCTTAAAACCCCCAAATTGCGTAACGGAAGTAATTTGATGTGCCTAGTGGGAAGTCGCGGATTTCATTCATGGCTGTGTTCTCTCAAGTGCGTGTGCGCGCTCCGCAGTCAACAGCCATTATGTTCTTATCCTGTGCGGGACATAAAAACAATGCCTTTATCCTCGCAAAAGCAAATACAAGGAACAGGTTTCACAGCTGCCCTTTGTTCTTGCGGTGTTTGTTAAGCAGGAAGATGGTGGCATGAATGCGTCCGTCGGTGTGTTTGTCCAGCTGCGTTATATGGCTCACGCCACATCTTGGTCAATCGAAATTGACTTATGTCCACAAAAAAAAAAAAGAATGAAAGGAATTCAAAACCTAATAACGAGGGCACGCATATATCGCCGCAAATTGAAATAATGAAAAGCATAAATTGACATTACAGACACGAGTTTACTCAGAAAATAACATCTGGCTACCTGAGAATGAATTATTCCCAGATTATTGTGGTGCATATTTGTGCCATTCATTTGGGGCTCCTCACGTGTGTATAAGAAATTAAATTGAATGTGCAGCGAGCGTAAAACATACTAAGCGTGTCGTCAGAAGCTCCAGACAGGAGCTGATAAAAGATGTGGAAATTCCTCTCTCCTCGCGGCTGTTTCACCACACGGGACTTCTCCAGCAGATCTAAAAAAATAGAGAGAAAAAAAGAGTGGAGGGAAAAACGCAATCTAACAATGCTTATTAGGCTATAAACAAAGAGAAAAACAACAAGAATAATTAAAAAAAAATAAGTTTTTTTATTTTATTTTATTTATTTTCTAAATTTTAAATTTTTTTTTGGCTGAACACTAAAATCATTTGGATCTTAGGAAGGGTGTGGAGCAACGGCACTGCACAGCTTCCCAATTACAAACCAAGTCGTCTCGTTGCTATGGCAACCAAGGCAATGTTTGTAATCATTTCCCAGTTGATGTGCTCCCATCGCAGTCTCCGTGTAAAGAAAGCACATAAAGATGTCAGGCATCAGCATTGGAAGCACACTTCCCAGTTACGTGTGAACAGTCCATGATTAAAAAGGAGCCGGTCATCTGCTCATCGCATTAGAGTGAGCTTGATTTAATTAAAGACGAGCCACAGACGCGGGCAGCTGCAGTGCAGGATGACAGCGTTCCCTTTTTCTGGTTCGACATAATCCGAATGTATGAGCTTCAAGTCATTTTTAGTCACTTTCCTGACACTAATGGGATCTTTCTCTGAGGATACAAACATGCTTTTTTTTGGGGGGTGACTCAGCTGGTGTCGCGGGCAGGCACAGAAGAGTTGGTGTCGGGCAGTACAAGTAGAAATTCAGCGAATGTCAACACGTCGCTCAATGAACTCGGTATCGCAGACACAAGTTGTTGCAATTGGATGTTCAGGCTAGGCCGCGCTCTGGCCTGCCTTAAACGTCTCGACGACGTTTTAACGTTTACTCATTCATTTTTACCATAAAAGAAAACGCTTGGGTCGACTGGTTGTGCCAGGAGCGTGAAATCCGGGAATGAGCAATTGACTCACGCTTCACTTTTACACAAGTAGTGCTTCGTGATTACATTTGTTGAAATTTTAATCTCGTCAACATATTTCAAGGGGCCTGAAAATTGAGGCCTATTATTGATAGTGGCCATCATTTTAGAAGTCAAAATGGCCGCTTGTGATGCAGAGTACCTAAAGTGACTCATCCCGTCGGTGGGCACTGCGAGGACAGGTGCAACGCGGGCAGTGCGGCCAAGTCGAGAGCCGTTCACTGACCCGGGGGCATCGGGCTGAATGTGCATCTGCGGCACCCACGGCCCGTGAATCACAGAGCTCAAGCGCAGCAATAATAGACGTAGTGTGAAGCGCTCCGCATCCAGCGAAATTGTCCTTCCACTGCGTCCATAAAAAATATTCTGAGTGATGGCAAGAAAAAGAGACGACACCAAACTAGAGGGGACCCGATACATTGCCTCGACAAGAAAATCCGGTCAAAAGGTCAGCCGGCTCTGTCTGAAGAAGTCACATGTCTGTGGCTCTTCCTCACACTTGCTTTCTTGTGCGGGAATTAACTCGGGCCAATAAACAGAGAGTCACTTGTGCCGCAAACATAAGCACCTCTTCGCTGTTTTCCGTGACCTCTGGCGGAGAATCCGGCGCAGACAAAACAATGTGAACAGAGGCGAGATAAAAGCAAAATAGAGACAAGAACTGAATAAGGGGCGGGAGTCGCAGAGTGGGTTCGGGGCTTGTTCAGTCTGGCAATGAGATTGGCTTCAGTTTAGGGGCAGTTTTGTCTGTGCAACGTCTGGACAGTTTTCATGAAAGAATGCACAGCAGTTCCAATGAACTGCTGACATCTTTATTCGTCAGATGGCCTGTGCGTTAAGAATGTTTTCTTTGCAACGCTCCAGAACGAAGGCGGGTTACTTACAGTTGCTGATGACTCCACCGAGAGGGTCTCCTTTGAAGTCAAACTCGATGTCCATGTACTTTCCCTGTCGGTCACAGATCGGCAGTTACAAATATGACAGAGTCAGATCCATGCACGTGTCTCAGTTAAAGGCAAAGACGGCGCCATCTTGGCTTTTCAGTTGCACTTAAGACCTCCAACTTGAGTCAAATGCTCGGTCGTAAATAAGAACAAAGACTCTATTCCAGGTCTCCTTGGTCCACCCCCGTTTAAAACTCAGAAGTTACGAAGACAATCTTGTGTGGTCAGAAGTCTCCAAGTTTAGCTGGTGAGCCCCCCCCCCCAAAAAAAAATAATATTAATCGCCATAAGCCGACTAAGCGGAGTAAAACGTAAAAAATTTGGTTTCATGACCATCCATGCGTGTCTGATGACCTGATATCCGGTGGGTTGTCATCGCGACCTTGTCTGAAGGTTTATGCCAAGGTTGCCTAAATATAAACAGATCAGGGCCGTAATCCTTTATAATACTCCTGCATGACTCCAACTCTGGTCTAAGTCGACGCACTGGCATGATTTCATCGCTACTATGGAGATTAGATATTGAATATTGCATGATGACTTTGGGGGGGGAATTAAAAGTGGACGTTTTAAACGCCATCTCACGTGTGTCACTTGAAAATATCAAAACTGTTCCAGGTCTTCTGCTCGTGACAAGCACAGGGGAGTGTGTTTTTCCAAAAACACACTATGTGGGAAATGAGACCAATGCCAAGTTGTCACCATGGAGACCGCTTACTAATGACACAATGTTCCTCACAATTGTTGTCCTTTTCCGTCAAAAGCAGTCTTGAGATGAGTATAAAGTAAACACGAGTGCAAATTAATTCTTTTTTAAGTCAGATCAAGACATTTGGTGGACATGGACACTCGACAAACTTATCCATTTCATGTATCTAAATGACGACATTAAGCGATCAAAGTATATTATTACACAAATACCTCTCTAAAAATAAAAAAAGTACTCGTTTGCAAGACAGGTACACTTTAGTAAGTCAGTCAACAATCTAAACTGAGATATTACTTCAGTTTTTTCATTTGGTTATTGAGGAAATGTGTTGGAAGGACTTGTAAGGACACTCACAAATCGGGATGAGTTGTCATTCCTCACCGTCTTGGCATTTCCGAAGGCTGAAAAAGTGGAAAGTAGTTGAGCGGAATAAAATAAAAATACTGCATGTCAAAAGACATAAAAACTGAAAGAAATTCAGACAAAATCATTTTGATGATACTTTACGCAGATCCTTGGACCTGCTCGATGTCAATCAGTATAAATCGCGGCCATTTGTACAGATGAGGCCCCGCTAATTCTGTATGGATTATGTAAAGCACTTGGATTTTCCAGGCTTTGATAGAGCTGGACCTCGTTGTCACGCCAACGTCAGGTTTCACTACGTCAATATTTGTCTTTACGTAAAAAGAAAACAATCAGACAATGATGAGATTCTTTTGTGTTTGAGTCGCAATGTGGCATCATTTGCGTCAAATCTGATGAGCGGTCGCAGAGCTGAGCACTTGACCCTTTTTTGGCGGTAAGTCCTTTTTTCGAAAATTTGTCAACCCCCACCCCAAAAACAGCCATCCGGCCGGGCTGCAGGTTCGAACCGTTCGGTCCCCGGGACGGACTGAAACTTCAGCTTGGAATGCGACAGCGGCCAGACGGCAAGAAAGACAGAATGTCGCAGAAAGATAGCGAGCAAACACAAATACATGTTAGCAAGACATTAGCATTGAGTTGAAAGTAAAGAAACGACACGAGAGGCCCAGACACACAGATGCATTGCACTGCACTCCCCCTCTCCACGTGAAGCATTTTAAGCAGCGGCTAAACTCTTGCAGATGTGCGGCGACAGAAACACGGGCATAGAGCTTCATCCTTCATGGGCATTTCCTGCCCCGCCCCCTCACGGAAAATACACACATCCGCGTTCCAGCTCCACGACCAGACGCATTTCAGATACACGCGTAGCATTGATGCGATTGTTGGTTAGACACGTGACGCGTTTCTGGCTCTAAGCAGACAAACCACCTTTGCACATGTCAAGATGGCGGTCAGTGATTCATAATATTGACCTGTATTCAGCAAAAGTTTGTGTTTTGGAAGTATAATTGATAAAGAAAACATTTCCATTCAAATTTCCGGATGTAACGGCATTAGCGGGTATGGCACTCATGTTTTTGTTTCTAGCCCGCCGCACAGTAGATGCTGTCAATAACATTGTAAATATCCTTCATCACAATTTAAAATCCATTGCACATGTTACGGATTAAGCACGAAAAGGAAAAACAACTCGAAAGAGTTTATCTTGGACGCACTCTTTTGAGCTCCACTTGATTTGACACAGACAGTCCATGACCGAGCTCGTCGGTCACTTCGCTCACCTTCCAGCACAGGATTGGACTGCAGTAGCTGTTCCTTGACCTTATTCACCTCCTGGCCCTTCCCACACACCGCCGCCACATATGACATCACCAGCTTACTGGCCTCTGAAAACACACACACACACACAGATGAATATCAAGCCAACTCTGTCGCCAGACGTGACTTATCCTTCAATCTCCCACCTAAAAAAAAAAAAAAAAAAAAAATCCCCTTTACCTCATCCCCTCTGGCACCCATCAGGGATGGGAGTGGATCAATTAGGCAGAAGAAAGCCACGATACACACTTTCTACTTATAGGACTATTATTGCATCATGCCATCATGAAAACGGGCTCCAATGAGACGCCAGATGCTGCGATGTTTAAAAAAAGAAACCAAACTAGCTCCAGTCGCATCGTGCGTTGCCGCGAACGAGTTGACGAGCTTTTCAGAACCGGCACGTGGGGGGGGGGGGGGGGCGATAAATGCCGCAGCGATTACTTTGCTTTGTGTTGTCGGTTCGCAACAGCAACTTTCCCAGGCGTTGCTCCCGAGCGATACATTTCTTTTTCGTGTTGTCATTGTCTAATAATATTTACGTGCTGGAGAAGCATGAGAAAAGCCCGTGCACGACATCGGCGTCGGTGACCCATATTTATGGGGCAGGCCTGTTTTTGATGGCCTTGTTCCACGACAAAGCTTCGGGGACGAGATTACTGAAATCCACATTTATCGCCTACATTTAGCTGGCTAGCATCTTGAGAGGAGGCTTTTTTTTTCTTAATAACGAGAGCACCTAAATAAATATTTTTTATAGTGTCTTTTAGAATTGTTCATTTTTATTTGTGTGCTTTTCACTTCAATGAAAGAAAATAAGTGTACTTTGTCTGCCTTTTTTTTTTTTTTTTCACATGGCATCTACATTTTAGATACCAACTCACCGAGGTCTTTTTGCAATTCATGTACTAACATGTCATTCTTCCAAAAATAAAAATAAACATCACCACCATGGAGTTGCCTTGCAATGTTGATTTTATCTACAAGCGGCCTCCCGCACAGTCACCAATATTGTCCACAGTTGCCTTTTGAGCAGGTTTTGACTCAACCTTGGCCAGATCTTTGTTGAGACGATAAGGCACATTTCTCCCCCGCAGGCATGTACAAAACAATTACGGGCCTGCTTGAATTAAAGACACTCGCTTCTTTAATATTTATGTTTTTTTTTGAGCAATCAAAACCTCTAAGACATGTGATTGCAATAATTAGGACTTATTATCCTGTATTTGTTAAGTAAGGGTGTGTTTGACATGCCCGCAGAGAGTATGAATGAAAACATATTTTCCAGGAACGTTAATGTAACAGCCGGCAAATTAAAAAGAAAAGAATTTGCTTCTTACCGGTCTTCCCCGCCCCGCTCTCCCCTGTAATGAGAATGCACTGGTCCTTGTCCTGGTCTCTGAGTGACCTGTAGGCCTCATCTGCCAACGCATAACTGAGGGAACAAAAAGTAGCAACTCATTAGAATCAAATTTATGACTTGCCATTTGTTTAGATCAACAAGTTCATGCAAACATACAAGATAAAATAAAATAATAATAAGATTTTTCCAAGGGAACGCAAAGGTTTTTGACCTTAGGGGCTCCGTAAGGTTCAGTGACCTCACACATCTTAAAAAAGTGCGGCATGTCGCCTGCAGCAAGGCCTGAACTAACCTCGGCCGAAATCCAAGTCTGCAAGTTGCCCGAGAAGTCACCTCGAGTCACCATTAAGCCAAAAAATAAAAAATAAAAACTTGGAACGGAAGATTGTCACCTCATGTAATCAATTGGTGATCAATTTGTTGGTGTGTAGCTTGAAATTTGGATTTTCCCAATTGGAAATCCACTTTTTCCGACCATAAAATTGCAAATCGTATCTAATTTACTGGGATGATTAAAATCTCGCTCCGCCTCAGCTCATCACTTTTTTTTTTGTCCCAGCCCACAACTGAAATGGGCTGCACAGTGCGGCAGATGTCTCCTTTGTGAAAAGCCTTCTGTCGCCTGACTTGATCCTGACAATGAGCAAACCATCATACAATTATCCTGCCCACGGGGAGAATTGTGGGCCTGAGGGGTGAGGGTACCAGAGGGGTGGAAAAAAATAATTAAAAAAAAAGAAAAGGGTGGGAGGTCCATTGCCAGGGACTTTTCCAAATGAGTCACAGTTATGCTGAGCTAGCCTCATAGCTTGACTAATACATGAAACTGAACTAATTCCTTTGCCCCTGCAAACCATCAATCATGTATATGATCAACATCAAACAGAAGCCAACAAGGCACTGAAGTCTCACTTGGCCATCCCCAAAAAAAGTGCGTGAAGACGAGACGGGGGCCGGGCCTAAGAGCGCAAGTTGCGCTTGGCGTTTCCCCTTCACGTCAGACGACGAGCTATAATTTGGATTTACACGTGGCAGCGGTGAACAAAAACCACAACGGGCTGACATCAGTGCTAGAAAATAGTTCACTCGGTAGTCTCATGTAACCAGGATACGAGGGGTCTGGCAAATGTCCTTTCAGGACTAAATTTGTTCACGTTGCGGCCCAAGTACATCCCTGGTAATGGACGCCAGCCAGAGACATTAAAACTCAAATGATAGACCAACGGCTCATTTGTGACGTCATTTCATTTAAAGCGAAACACACCTTTTTACCCTCCCTGAAAATTGACCAGCACTGCACAGGACTTTGCTCAATTCAGCAGTTTCTATTTTCAGTCGGCATCAGGGGTGTAGCCGGTGATCTCCGAGCGATCAGGCTTCCTTGCGAGGCAGGAAATCCGCCTGGCTCTGCCGCGAGAGCCGAGGAAACGACTCCTTCCTAAAGACCAGGTGGATGAAGAGGCTGCTTTAAGCCGGCCGAAAACACGCACGCACGCACGCAACCAGTAAGCAAAGCGGGCAAAGCAGCCCATGTGGGTGGCCAGGCAGTATGCATGCACACAGAAGATGTTGGATTCTAAACAGATGTGGCCCAGATGTGAATGACATTGCGTTGTTGTAAAACAGGTGGAAGAAGAACAGCGGCACAAGACACCCATCCAACATAAATGGATCTCATTTTTTGGAGTGACGTGGGGCTCCCTACTTTATTCAACTAATACGACCCGGACGGGTCTATACATTCAAACGCGTGGGTGGGTGGTGGATGGGGTGGAACTGCAAATATACTTTTTTTTTTTGCACACGAACCCCCCCCCCAAAAAAAGGTTGAGTTTAAAAAAAATGACTAGCGAAATTTACTGAATGCCTGAGTCATGAGATTTGGTCAAGTAATAAATGGTGCAGCACATGGATGAAACTTAATGTCCTGGCTATGCGATATACTTGGCGGTCGAGGTGGGTGGGGGCGGGCTTACGTAGCCACATGCGCAAAGCCACAGGCAAGGAAATGGAAATGGAGGCTCAAGGCTTGCTTTTATGGTCTCAAACGCAGCAGGCTTGTCAGATTAGGGACAAATTCTTCCATCGGTGCTGCTCTCAATGTCTTATTCTGCCGCTAAAGCAACGTCTTTGGCCACCGGAGACGACACAATGAGATATAGCGAAGCCTTTCGCACTGTTGCTGCCTTTTAAAAGGACATAAAACTTTGGAGTAGATTTATAGTGTGGGGGTTGATGTTCACAAGTCAGACCGATTTATTACCGACCAACTTTGTACTATGATAGCATATAAAATGGTGAAAAACGCACTGTTTATCTAAGATTAGATAACACACCAAGGTTAAGGTTCGTATAATGCATAATTTGTAGCAGTATTAATACGGTAGCCCAGTGGTCATCAACCGATTTTCTGCCACGTACCAGTTCACACAAGTTCATAACTTTGGCGGACCGGCAGCCGGTGTTGTTAGCACTTGTTGCTAATGCTAACTGCGAGAAGTAGTAGTCACTAACACGTGTTGTGTCATACAATGATGTCGTAATTAACTAGCCATTTGTTAGCACCCCGAATTAGCAACTGAAAATTATTTTAAGATGGCGTGTCGATGTTGGCGGCAACTACGTCATGTCAATTAAAACTGCGATAAAGCAAGCCGAAAGGTCAAAAAAGGAAGTCAAGGTAGCTGTTACGCCACCACGAAGGCCAACTTCAAAGTAAAAGTCTTCTTTTACTTAAGAATTAGAGGACTCGTTGCACCTCAAGTTGCAAGGCTTTTTTCCCTCCTTTCATCTGGCCCGGTCCAAAAGTGGCCCGCAGCCCGGTGGTAGGGGACCTCTGCTGTCACCTAACGGGGCGGAAAATGAATGGATGCAAGTCCCCCCCTTTCCTCTACCTGAACGTGCCTTGATGCAGTGACTCGAGACTTCCTACAGCACGGTAGCACAGACTTGATGATGCAAGAGCAGGAAAGAAAGAGTTACTATTTGACCATGTAAGAAATCAAGATACATTTTGTCCAGATAACATTCTATAGCGCGCGTTAGCTGACGCAAGCTGAACGGCAACACAATGACAGCCGATAGCAAGAGCAGTTGAGTGCCAGCTTCGCTCGGACGTCTCTAAATCGGGCGCAAGTCTGGACAAAAATAAATAAATAACATAAAAACGCTGCTTCTACTTCTTCTATTTCGGTTGTAAAGTTCCTGACGGATTTCCAAAGTCCATATTAAAAAAATGCGCATGGAAGTCAATTAACGGTGCATCCGGGAGAAAAAAAAAAAGTTTGTTTTGAATTCATAGACAGGTAACTTTTGTGGGGCATAATCGCCAGTGGCTTTGGTCACAAGAAAAAAAAACTATGGAAATTAATAACCTAGTCATTAATGTTTCATCAGGACTGCAGCAAGTAAATCAATGACGTATGAAACCAAACAAAAACGCAATAACTTTTCTATTAATGATTAGTTAAAACAATGCCGCAGACTACCAACCCTCTTAAGAATGCAACTATTTTCTTGCCCTGTCTCTCCAACTGACATCTGGATTTTGGCCTGTTTTATTTCCGCTTCTCCACCACCCCGCATATACGTGAGCTTCCCCTTTCCCAACCATTCCTCTGTGCGCTTGCTGATCTCACCATCACGCCAACGCGCTCTACCCACCTGAGTCAAAATGCCACTTCACAAAGTGCCCACTTCAAGCTACCGACCAACGGCGCTGATTATATAAGCCTGCTGAAACGGCGATCGCAACAACAGCCCGTGGTATGAAAAGCATCGGCGAAAGTGGAACATTTGCATATTTCCAAGCATCTACCCATCCGGTTTATTTTGTTCTTCTGTTGGTGGAGGGGGAGTTGCAGCCTATCTGTGATGACAAGAGGCGCGCCGCACCCTCCACTGATCGCCCGTCAATTACAGAGAGGTTGTGGTTGGGGCGTTTTTTCCTAGAATATACATTCACATGAAAGTGGGAACTTATTCATCTGCAAAACACTTCCCGGCTGGATTTTAGCAGGAAAAAGCTTGGAACAAAGTCCAGGAGTAATGAGGAATAACGCAGAGACAAAGGCCATAAATATTTACAACTTTTCGCCGTGACGAGCAGTGAAAGGCAAACCAAGGTGTGGTGCCATTAATCAGTAAATGACTAAAGTTCACTCGACCCATAAAATAAATTCACGGGGTGAACTTATGATGAGAAACAAAAAAGGCATAATCAGCAACACCGTGTGCATTTTTTTAAAAAATGTTGTCATGCAATTTGTCTTCAAATGCGTGCTAAGGTCTTGGCAAGGACTGCTAAGGGTCCCCCTCGACAATAGCGGCCTGAAATTTGACACCAGCGTGACGAATCTTATTCAGTGCAGCTCATCCGTACATGCAGCGCTGCGGCACAGCAAAGGCGTAAAGTCGGACATTTCATCTCGGTCGGAATATTCTTAATTTCAATCAAGAATTTTTATTTGATTTTTTTTTTATGTTATGTTGAAATGATTTTTTTTTCCTCATTCTGTGCCCTGCCTGGAATGATTCTGTGCACGGACAAAGAGCACCAATTAGCAGACATATAACGTGTTCCGTTCACATGTAGAAGAGGAAAGTGTGCGCCTCTCTGGAGTGTGTGCTCGTTAACTTGCGGGTGCCGCATCTGGCAAATGGAAGTCTGCTAGTTTGATGAACACCGAGGAACGGTGGATCGACGAATGCGTTCTTATGAGCGGAGACGGATTTGCAAGTGTCTTGAAATCGTCTGATGTTTTGAATAGAATTTGATTTCAATTGATTGCGAAATAGCTATGACGGGAACATTTACTTGCAAAAGATGCGAGAGATATTTACTTTTAGAGCACGAGTGCTTTATTTGAAAAGAAACTGAAAGAGTCGGTCTGTTATTTGTTCTTTAAAGTGTGGCTGCCTGTCATGAAGTTGTGAAATGCACGCAAGTCAAAAGGTTACCAACATGTAGCACACAAGCTTGTCTTATTCCAAGAGACTTAATCTGCACAAAGCTAATGATGCAAAAAGAGCTCAAGAGCTTTCAAAAATACGTCCAAAAGTTTCCACAGGACAAGTCATGAGAGATTTCAAAACAAATTGGAAACCAAACAGAGCAGACGTGAGCCATAATTTGCTCGGTCTACTGTGTGTCAGGACCGTCCTGGGAAGGAGAGTAACACATTTGCATGTTTCACACCGGGAAACTGGTTTTGTCAATATGGCATGCAAATGTGAACGGAATGAGGCCGTACGGAATGAAAATGATCAAACGTGACTAATGAACAGTGTTGGCTTAAGAACATTTATTGAAGAATGTTAAAGTTGGAACGCAATTACGAATGAACGGAAGATAATGAATTAACGTTACGTTGTCCAGTAGGCCCCTGAAATTGTGTTTGCCATCACTCATTTGTGACGCAAAAGGAATTGATGAGCCTAATCATCTGGCAACCAAACCAACGGTTACGAGGAAATAAATTACTGGGAGCCAGTTTGCAAAAAGAAGCCGTTTTTGATTCAGATCGCGTGTGGCTTGGGTTTGTTATCAAAGAACTCAAAGTTGCGATCATGATAGAAAATAAATTTTAAAAAGAAAATTTAAATTATTAGGCCGTGGCGAGATTTCCATTAAAACAAACTAGGATTATTAATTTTTTTTTTTGTTTATTGTTTGTGAAACGAAACACACTTTTAAGTGAGTGACACCACCGAAAGTATGAAAACAATCGTGGCAGTTTTATTTCTTCCATCACTTGCGAACTAACAAACAAAACCTTGCGTTTGTCTTCTTGGCACGTGTCAACTCAGGGACTTTGGTATTCCCCTTCTCCCAATCTGACTCGTGACGACCAAAGACACAGCAGGCTAAGTGACGAGTGTTGGCCTTTGTTTGGTCTTGGCAGCTTCACGGCAACGCTGACGTAATGTTGCGATTGGACAGATGGTCAGCCAAAGAGCTGAATGGCCAGGGGAGCTCCAGTCTGACTCAAGACGACAAGAGCAAGTGCCCTTCTGATCCCCCCCCACACACCCACCCCTCCCCTCTCGTCACAGAGTGCACTTTGATAATCTTTACAGAGATGTGCAATGGACTGGCTTTTGCCAATAGTTGCAGCTGAACGCCGCCATCCGCTGATCCTTTTCAGGGTCAGCGGATGAAGTGGAGCCCAGCTGACTTGCGACATGGACTGATCGACAGTCAGTCGCAGGTCACATATTCTGTATAGACTAAAATGAAACTTAACGTAACAAAATCTAACAAAATGTAACATAATGAAACAACATGGTCGCACTCACTTTATCATGCATTTTGGAATTGGTCTTTATAACCAAATGGGAACAAAATAAAAAAAAAAAAAATTTTAAAAAAAATCAAGGTAGATAGGGAGGGACACTTACATGTGTGGACTAAGCTCATAGAAGTTTCTGTTGCGATACTCTTCCACTTTCTCAGGACTGTAGATGGGCAGCGACCTGTAGGGGTTCATGGAGATGACCACACTGCCAATGTAAGTCTGCAGGGAAGAAATGAGGGAAAAGTTGGTGAATTAACTCCCAATTTCTTCATTTTACCGGACTGACGGTAGACTCTGCTTAAAAAAAAAAAAAAAAAAAAAAAATCCACTTGAACTCTGATTGTTGAACAACAATGGGAGGAATTCTGCTTGCCTCAGCTCTTCTCAGCAGGGGATCGCTAATACATTGTTGAGGCTTGCAATGCCCGTTGTGAAATTGAAGATAAACAGGAATTTGTGGGCGGGGCAAAGCCTCAGAATGTTGGTGCTACGGCACCTGCCAAACCAATTATGGTATGTTGTCTACACCTTAAATTCATTCATCATGTATGGGTTGCTGTGAGTCTTCCATGCAAGACTTTGTGTTATATGCATTTACATTTGTCCTTTTGGAATATATTGAAGTTTGGCAAAAGTGTAACATCTAACATTGCTGTGGAAATAAAAAAAAAAAAAATAGAAGACGCATGACACCAAGAAAAAAAAAAGAAAAGAAATAAAGAAAATATTTTTTTTCCCCAGCGCACAATCTGACTATTACAGTGCCACTGCCACCTACTGTAGTGGATGTGCAATTACACATTCTAGCACAGCAAAAAAAAAAAAAAAAAAAAAAAAAAAAAAGTCCACCCCCGGCATTGCACCGCACATCCAAAGAGGGTTTGCGCCGCTTTTCTCCATCACATAAATAAAATAATAAAAAAAAAAATATATATATATATATATATATATATATACATACATACACACACACACACATGCACACATCTTTATGCAACGTTGACACTGCGTCTGATCAAAATCTAACACTTGAGCTGGCAGCGAGCATAAGCAGCCATCTCCTCCTACGCTCATAACAGAGCCTGCATAGCACTTTCACACATCAACCTGAAACATTCTCTCTGCTGTCCATGGTAATGGTTTGGTTGCGTAATCCACTCCAAAAGGAGTGGAGCATGGCCTTGCCTGTGGCAACAACCTCCCACAGCCTCTCATTCAATAGCAACGCGGTAGGAAGCTTTAGGCCTTTTCAAGTGCAGAGGGCGGCTACAAAAGTCTATAATTGACGCCAATCTAAACATGGTCATGTGCTGCCGAGGCTTTTCGAGGACCAAAAGTACACGCCGCAAGAACTTGCTTGCATATAGTTTATGCTCTATAAAAAAAACAAAAATGAACTTCTTCTTCCCAAACAAATATAACATAACCGATATAGCGTCACATCGGTCTTGATTGAAAAAACTGACTTTTGAACGAAGGACTTGAAAATATATATATATATATATTTTTTTTTTAAATCTAGGGAATCAGTGACCCTTTTTCTACAACACTGCAGTATTAAAACCATTTGAAAATGTCCAAACTTGTAAGTGAATATCTGCAGTTGCCTTCATTATTTTAAAATGAAGTCGCTCAGTGATACGAATCATATTAAGTAGAAATGCCAAAGTTTTTATATATTTTCCGATAACGACATTTTAAAATAAGCCCCTTGCTTGTTTTTGCCCTGCAGTCGAAGCAATATTGGGATTTTAATTTTTTTTTTTTCCAATAGGCACTTCATTTACAGGCAAGACGCGTACAATTCTTTAATGTCATTCAGATTTATTGAAGGAGTGTTGGCAGCGATTCCCCATGTCGTTGCTTTTCAAACGGCACATCAATTGTTTTAAAAAATTTTCAATCTTTATATGACTACCGTATTTAAAATGGAAACCGTAATTTAGAATTCTTCATTTAGAAAATTAGAAGCTCTGAGAGTGTAGTTACAGAGAGCGTTCGACATCAAGAAGACAAAAACACCGTCTCCATGCCCCTGTGGGAAGTGAGCAGCGTCTTAAGAAAATATCGCGTGCACGGCGACGGCTATCATTGCCGCGTGAATTGACATTATCCCTCGGGCACTGCGAGCCAACGGCAACCAGCGCCGAGGTGTAATCATCACAGCTGATGTCGAGAGCAGCCAGACTGTCTGAGCATGAAGCTCAGCCCCCATTATGAGACGTAAAAATAGTTGCGTCAACGCTTTGCTTGTAGAAAGTCTCCCCGACACGCCCGGTTTACATTTCAAGTTACAAAGTGCTTCTGAACAAACGTGAAAATTACAAACTAACCCTGAAAATTAATCCGGAAATTTGATTCTAGACACATTTTACATGTTTGAACACAAGTCCTAAAAACATCCAAAGATGGAGAACAACTCAATTATAGAAATAGGCTTAAACCATTTTCTCCATTTTAGTTTGTCCTGTTTTTTTTCCCTTAAAAAAAAAAAAAAAAAAAAAAGTGATCGCCTTTGTTTGCACCCGTGTCTATCAAGCATAAATGCAACATGCATTGAGCTAAAATTAATGTTCCCTTCGGATAGTCTGCTGGCCTGGCCGCATCGGAGTGCCTCGTTGTCCAACATGAGTGTGCGTACAACATCATGCAGAAAACGGCGGAAGAGCGAGGAGAGCGGATTTTTATTTTATTTTTTGTAAAAAGTCTGACTTGACAGCCAATGTGTGGGCAGTGGTGTGTCACATTTTGAAGGCAACGTTCACTTCACAGCGACATGGTAAGCACTAAAACGTCATATGAATCCTTAAAACATACTTACATAAATCTCATTGTGGTCAAAGCGCTTTCTCAGGTTCTCGAGGAAGGAGTCT
The DNA here is from genome assembly GCF_059441095.1 of Idiotropiscis lumnitzeri. Lineage (NCBI taxonomy): Eukaryota > Metazoa > Chordata > Actinopteri > Syngnathiformes > Syngnathidae > Idiotropiscis > Idiotropiscis lumnitzeri. The sequence goes on from NC_142404.1 coordinate 18,022,104, forward strand.
TCGGACAAGGGTTCCAGCAGGACCATGTCACCCACCCCAATCATGTTGTCTAGAAGTGATGTTTTCACCTCCATCTTGGCTGTTGGATTCCCCCTGAAAAAATAAAACACAAAAAAAATGAACATTTGTCAAACATGCTGTATGGTAACCTGGAGGGAGGTGAGCATGTCAGGTTAGTGGCAATCGTCTTGTGCCTTTTGTTTAGAAGATCTATAAATAAACGGTTCTAAAATTAGCCAGAAAAAAATGAACATTGGATTTGGTCAACAATAGTTTGACCAAAGGAGGAATTAAAAGTCATTGGTTTTCTCGTCCGTCTTGCTCTGTCCTGACATGCAAGAATGACTTTACGCTTGACCTCTGAGTGGTTACTCAGATGGAAATGCTCCCATTTCGATGTCTTTTATAAATCACAGAAATAGCACGGGACTCTCAATTTTATCGCCCGTCTGCTTGCTGCAACACATAACCGGCTGGCGAGTACCTGGACAAAGACAATGCTGGGGCTGGCAGTTTTCACTCCCGTGTTGCCCTCAAATGCCTTTTGGAGCCGTAATCCCGTTGCTATAGGATAGAAGAAAAGAGGGGCCTAGCATACATTCATGGCCTTGATACGGGGGCTTTGCTCAAGCACGAGCCTAATGTCCGCCGCTGGGACAGACTTGGCATGCTCGGCCAACAGATGAGGCCGCGCGGTCATCCACTGTTCACCCCAATACGTCTCTTTGCGATGGCGGATGGTGAAAAGCAAGCGTGTGCTCAAAATGCATCTCCGTAGCAACATCGGTAGCAGTTGTGCAGTCATTTAAGAGGCGGGTCTTCAAATTCAAATGATACTCCGGAGGGTTGCGATACAAAAGGCATGTAAGATGACAGGAGGCTTTGAACAGAATCCCTCAATAGTTTCCAACGCATAACTCTGTTCGGGCTGTCAAACAAGCAGTTACTTAGAGACAGACTCAGTTCTTGGAAGGAAAAAAAAAAAAAAAAAACTGGCTCAGTGTAAACTTCCTCTTCACTTTTTCCCTGGCTTCTGTTTCCCTCCAGGGTCGAATGTTATTAGTCCAAAACGAAGCGCTTTGGCTGGAGTGAGTAACATCATTTATACAAACAAGAAATTGCTCAAGTTTTTGTTCTTGTAATTCTTTGGCATGGCTGTTCATTATTTGTCAACTGGAATCCAAGCATTTACTGCCGTTGACCTCTATATTCGTCAAGTACCTTTTTTTTTTCCCCCTCATCGAGCGAGTCGTTGAAATTCCGGTTTTGAAACCACTGTAATGACTAACAGATCCTGCTAGATGGCAGCGTAGCAGCGCGGCGGATTTGGGGACGGCCAAACGTTTGCGGACAAAATAATGGTTAGAGGGTGAATCTTGACTTTGCATGTCGAATATGAGGGCGAGAAATGCCAACAGACCATAGTGGGACGCAGCCTGGCTATCCCGAGTGAACCGTTAACATGACGCTCGCTGTTGTCACAACACAAAATATTCAGTGGGTCAAAATATCAGGAACTGTTTTGAAAAGCAGAGCGAAGGAGTCAACTGCTATTTTTAAAAAATTGCATCAGAACCATGAACCACACATTCAACAGATAGCGACTGACCATAAAGTAAGATTATTTCAACAAGACAGATGCCCGTCTTCTAAATTCCTTGGCAGAGGTTATTTTTTTTTCTTCTTCTTCTAAAAAAAAAAAAGTGAGCAGAATAGTGGGTGACAGTGATTTTTACACCCAAAGTTATTTTTCCGTTTAAAACTGGGCCGAGCTTTATCAGCTGTTTAAAAAAAAAAAAAAAAAAAAGAGAAAATTAATTTATGGACCTGCATCATGGAAAAAAGCAGAAGACACAAATTGGTGAATATGAAGTGAATTCCAGGACATGGCCCTTGCGTCATCAGTGAAAACGCATGCTGACCAATTCTGACTGCAAAACGTTGGCAGCCCAAAGGTCTCAGCTCCTTCGCTAGTTACCACACACACGCACCCCCCCCACACACACACACCCCCACACACAACGAAACACTCCAGATCTAAGAAGTGGCTTAGAGGCAGCCAGTGGCACAATCCCATTAATAAGAGTTGCAGGCGGCTGGACGGCCTCCAAAGACGGGGAAGAGAAGACCTGACAGCCTTGATTACACTCAGAGGATCATCCGTAGTGCCGAGTGGTCGAGGGCTAGCCATAGAAACCAACGATGGTAAACGGTTTCAAAAAATAAATAAATTAATGAAATACTGAGTTTGAAATCATTCGGATTTGATCATGAAAAGGAAATAAAATTGATCATATGACACAGTGGTGCTTTGACTTGATTTTAATTCCTTCTATGACCACAATTGTGTCCTTTTTCTACTGCAATCGGATTTATCCATTCCATTCCACCAATGTATACATACGGGAATGAACGATGCGTTTAAATATCCGCAGCAACATTCGTTCGTATCTTTAGCATGTCTGATTATGGCGCTTTGCATCTTGAGTTAGCATTAAGCTAGCCGACTTTCATATGGGGGAAAGGGACGTCTTCGTTTTGTTTTACGTTTCGTTTGACAGAAACCTTAAACTGGCGGTGGAACAAGGAGTTTTTTTGAAAACCGCGTCTTTTGCGTCGAGAACACACGCAACCATTTTGTTGCTCGCATTGTCACTTCCAACAACACTTTTCTTGCACCTCCTAATACGAGTGCTGACCCCTTTGCCTAATGTGGAGTCTCTCAGCAGGCTCAAATGACTTAAACGGCGCGCCTGTCTTTCCAATTTGATCTCACTTACACATTGTACGGATCACACGGTCAAATTTCAAACTACAATCCGTAGTATAGATTTGAATCAGTGAAAATCTGATACCGATGGATGAGCTGGCATGAGATTTCACCATCATTATTACATGAGACATGCTCCGTGACCCAGATAGCACCGCCAGATCAAATCTGCCAGGGCAACATCACAAAACGCCATTAAAGGTGCATTTATTATTTACAGAAACAGGACTTACTGCCGCCTCCATTTTGTTTACAATAGAATCGCGTTCATTGTATTCCATCCTGCTATTGTTTAGGATCCCCTTTTTTGTATTGGATGCGCCTCACCCCGAGAGCCCTTTCTCATATTTTTAACCCTGGTGTGGAGCTCGAAAGATACCAAAAAGGGTTTTGGAACCTTTTGTGACTTCAGCTAATCACAACAGGCAATGGAAGCTTTGGATCTATAATTAGTTGGTGCTGTGCAAGTTCCTCAGAAAGATTTGCATGGTTCTACCCCTGGAGCAGTTGTTTGAGAACACAGAGGCGTTTTGTCCGAGTAAAGACAATCAAATGGAGTCCAAAATTCAGATGGGGTTGTTGTTGTCATCGCAGTTGAATCACAACAACGGAAGATTCTAATGCATCAGCAGCACGACATGACATGACATGGGTGTGCCAGATAGCAGGCCAGGACACAAGTTTGAAACGGGTACACGGCAAGCTGCTGCCGGGAAAAGTGACCTGGAATCTCGACTCATCAACACCAGTCGGTTGGAGTTCAAGTTGCTGCGTGATTGCAGACACGATGCGCAAATATTAATCATCGTTCGCATTTCCTCAGATGCTACGAACAATGTCGATAACAAAAGTGCCGACAAATTTAACAACTGGGCTTGATCATAATAATGCAAAAAAAAAAAGAGTGAGAGAGAGCAGGTGAATGATGGGAACTATTGTCTGATTTGTTCCATGACATAAAAGAAGCGAAAAGGAACCCCGCCATTGTCGAAGTCGCTCTTTGTCCTGCGAAAATGTCAAAAGGGAAAGAAGCCAAAGCCAAAGTCGTTTTTGTTCAGTCCACGCCACCATTATTAAATATGATTAAACGGCAAACACACACTCATGAGATCCGGTTTATTGCCTTCAGGCACCTTCCTAAAATAATGACGCGACAGTATTAATCATTTCAATCAGGGTTAGAAAGGCATTATGTGTTCAATTGCATGTGCATCACGAGGAGATGATTTAGGAGTGGGGGGGACGATAAACAAAAAAACAAATGAAAAAATTGAAAGTTGACGGGTGTCTCGGTTGACTTGCGAGGTTCCACTGTAAATGAGGCGTCGGGATTCACAGACGGACTGCTTTGCATTAGCCGGATAAAAAAAAAAAAAAAAAAAAGGAACAATTAAAGTACAAGCACAGTCGCTGATGCACTTTCAGCTTTATACAAAAAGACAGCGCACTCACAGCATGCTGCTGTCGGCCACAACACACCTCCAGAAGCTCACACGCAGACCAGGCCAACCAACTTAACCCATCCAAGACCATCCCAAGAAGTCACTTGCTAGGCCACGGCAGATGTAGACATGGATGCAAATTCAGACTTTGACTGAGATCTTTTTTTCCCTTTTGGGGCTGCACATGAGATGAACCTTTGTTGATTGCAGCACTGCGAAAACGAGACACGCCTCACAACACGAACCTGCATGGCTCGGTTGGCAAGGAAAGTCCAAACTCTATTCGCCACATCAACCTGACGTAGGGACTTTGGGTCCTTTAAATACACCAATGCAGACCTCGAACACTCAATGGCTTGTGTTCACTAAAAGTTTTGTCAAGTCAACAATTAAGAATTGCAAAAACCTTTGCGAATATCAGCTTTGTTTGAACAGTTTAAAGTTCATATTTGATTTGCTGGCGGGTCCTCTAAGAAGGACCTAACAGACAAAAAAAACAAAACATCAATAATGTCTATAAAAAGTCTTGGAGCAGGATTCTAGATGACTTCAGATAGAAAACCCAAGTAAAGCAGTTTATTTTTAGCACAGATAATTTCTCTTACAGGAATGAATAAAGTCTCTACTGTGACAAACTGTTTTGTGATCTGGCTTAATCCAATCAAAATGTGTTTGCATGCTTTCAATAGTGACCAGCACACCCTGCAAGAATATTGACATTTTCCAGGGACCATGCTTTACAGATTATTATATACATTAGATGTCCATCTGTAGTCTGAGCCAATTTTGTGTTCCATGGCTACTTTGGAGGTAAAGTCTCCAAATAAATGTTAAGGGTTAAGACACATGCAACAGATGTGATGTAATCAGAAATTCCACGACGACTATTGATTTATTCCAGCACAAAAAATAAGACCTCTTTAAACTTGCCAAAATGAGCCTGACCTCAGTTTAACCACCTTAAGATATCATTGATCCTTTTCTGGGTGCCATTGAGCCACGATTAGCCACAGATCAAAGGAATTCCTTGCAATCACTTTAAAGTTGTTGCTGTATTCACTTTTCAGAGTACTTTCTTGTAAATTGCACGTTTAAAGTTACATGATGCAAAGAAATAGTCGCAAGGGCAACAAATGGGGCCCAAGTTGGAAAGATTTAAGTTTGATATGCATCTCCTGACTCAGTAGGACATCTCACCACACACACAAAGAGGCCAGATGAAATCAATTAAGTCGAGACGGAAAAGCCAAAGTAGAACAAATGAGACTAAACTGCGAAATACTGCACCGATCTTTCCCCTCATTTGCACCTAAATTCCAATTTATTCAAATAAATTACAAAGAAACATGTCTAAAGCCCCCAACCCCCAAGGCGAAGTCGACAGGAATAAATGAGTCGCGGAGCATTTTCCAAAAACTGTCCAAAAGTTGCAGCAACCGAACAAAGCAAAAAGACAACAAGAGTTGGCAACGCCGAGTCCAAATCACAGCTCGAAGCCCAACTTACCGGTTCACTCTCCCAAAGTCGCTTCCACTTTCCCAAATATCCAATTTTCGGCAGAAAAGGAAGCACGGCGGAGATGACTGCAATCCAAAATCCGGAGCGCTCCGGACTAACTGTAAAGTGGAACCTCGAGTCTTGGAGCTCGGACGTACGTGGCTCGCGGCACTTTTGAATGGAGCTCCGGATGGACTCGAGAGCTCGGCGTCCTCCGGCCACTGGGAGTGTCCAAAAGGCGGCGTCGCTGGGATAGTTCAGCGTCCTCTAATCACCCCCAGCGTGGAGGGAAGTGGTGCGTTCAATTATTATACGACATTTGCACTTTTACCTTAGGGTCCCACAAAAATTGATCCTTGCAGAGTCACGAATAAGCTCTCAAATTGAGGGAATAACCTTTGTAAACAAACAATTAACGATATAGTGGGCTGTTTCAAGACCACTAACTCCCAAGAGAATGTTTACAACATAACAGAAGAAGAATAAAGCTATCGAAAAAAAGTTCACGGGAGAAGTATTAAAATGTCCGAGGTAAACTTTAACGCACCACACAAATGATCCATCACCCCCCGGTGTAGTCATCATTGCCCAACATCCCCCTCGTGTGTCTTATTTCAAGATAGCACACTAACGTTTGTTGACGCTTATTTTTTGTATAATTTTTAGATATAGAGAACTCGCAACTACCAGGTAAGCATATTCCACGTTTTCCAATCCATTCATTTGATTAAAAACATGAAAATAAAAGTAGAGAAGCGTAGTTTTCGCACAGATTTAGGCGTGAATGTGATTGCGCATGCGTAGTACACTAATCGAGCGTTTTTGAACCATGGCGCCAGCAAAATTTTGCCATTTTAACCCCGTTTTCTCCTCGCAAAATATGCGTAAGACGTTCCAAGAAGCTGCCACATACCGAACCAATCAGGAAACTTTATATTGTGTTCATACTGTTCTTTATTAGCAAGCTCCCTGTTTAACCTGTTAGAGCATGTCACACAACAAACTCCCATTTTCCATTTGTTTTAGTTGCCCCAAAATGTTGGCTTTTTTTCCACAACAGTTTTTTCCCCCACTATACTTACACATTTTATTACGGAATTATGCTAAAATATTGCGGTTCAAAATTCCAGTGTCTGTCTAATCCGCCCAAAAAGTGTGTCAAAGTTTTTTTTTTTGTTAGCTGGGACCAATTTGGATGATGTTGCAAAGTTCCTTGAAAACTAGCACAAGTTTGACCACTGACACCCAGGTAGAATGAATTGGACGCAAAGTTGTTGTTTTTTTGTTTTTTTCCATGTCACCTTACTGGCTCCGTAGAATACTTAGAGTGGCTTCGCCTTTTAGTGTGTTTTATTAATGAGTATGATTCGATTAAATCATTTCTGCTGTTCCAAAACTAATTGAAAATTAGCATAATACAGTTTTATTTTTTGTAAAAAGTATAATTTGTCTACCTCCAAAGTAGGGAACTATACAAACGAATCTTGCTATTTGTTTTGTAGCTCAGGCATGAGTCTCTTAAGGAAAAGGAAGTTGGATATATGGATGCATTGAAGAGAGAGAAAACAAGACATAATCATCAAATAGTGATTTCGCCTCAAAATTGACGACACAAAACCTTTCCCGGTCATGAATATGTCTCGCTTTGTCCTCTGTGTTTCTGCGTCTTGTAGTTTGGCAGCTGCTGGGCTTTCTCAGGAGCTTCACTGAAGAAGACGGCTAACAAGCCGGCCATGCTGACTGACTGGAATTCTGCTGCCTTCACTCCCAGCAGCCGCTTTAATGAGAAATTTGACAAAAAAGGTACACGCTTGTCTTTTTTGGGGAAGTAGTTTTTCGCAGTTAATGGGAGCCGGAACACCCTCCACGTGAAAAGTGAAAAACCGCATATTTTTTTCTTTTATTTTTATTTTGGGGAGATTTACGCCTAATTCGTATGTGTGATGTGTTGAATTCTTAGAGGCACCTAACAGATATCTTGTGTTCCGACAAGCACAATTTTCGCTCGAGTACTCCATAGGAACTGTCCGAACGTGAGTAATGTTTGCGTATCACAAGTCGATCCACCGAGCCTCAGTCTGATGATATCACTCAGACTGAGTGATTGGGCAAGACATCACACACTGTGCTTTTTGATGGTCATGTGGGATGGGTGCTCGCTTTTGCCTGTAGCTCCTCTGCGTCACCCAAGTTTTTTTCATTTCTCAACGTGAGAAAACGAGATGGAACCTTCCCCAGCCATGGACGCCTTGCTGTGAAAAAGATTGCATTCTAAGAAGGTGGAATCGGTTGCGGGTTAAATTCTGAAAAAGATGTATTTGGGATATACCGTACAGTAATTGCAGACTTTACTGTTTTTATAGCTGTCTGTTTGTATTTCAGTCGAGCCTTGAGAGAGAAGTTTAAATGGTTCCCTGACTAAGGTTATAATTGTATCTCAAATCATGTTTCCCCATTGAAATGAATGGAAACACCGTTAATCCGCTTCATCCCCCTTCCAAAAAACAGCAATAGAAATCTAAGTCCTTTTGCGAGACTATTTAAGAATATTTTTTGCTCTACTTTTTTTTTTACATTTTATAGTACAGAATTCCTACTTTTTTCCCAAAGTTTGTGGTCTTTGACATAGATGCGAAATCCTGGTCCAGAATGTAAAAATCATACCCCAGTTTGGCTCTTGAGGTGTTTCTACTCTCCCGGGAGGTAAACGAACTCTTAAATAGAAGCACCCGTGGCTAAAGCCAAACTGTGGCCGTGTTTTTACTTTCCTTGGATTTCCTATCCCTGGCCGTTAAACACCTTCTTCGCAGACATTTTTTTGGGCAATTGAACAATTAGTTTATTTTTTTTATTTTTTTTTTATCACTACCATTATGCCTTAGCTCGCCACACTGTCCTGTGAAACTATAACTCCAAAATCTCAAGTATTTTTTCTTCTTCTGCCAACCCCTTCATGGTTGGCATGGACAAGTAGCTCAGTAAGAATGGCATTCTGCTGTAAAATTTTAACCGGCCAACCTGAAACGTAAATCACGAAACCAGAAGGTGGCCAACGCAACACCAAGGGACCAAAGTATGGAAACTGGGGCTTGTTGTTGAAGAGGTGGCATTCGGCTTTTGGAGCACTGCATAACTGCCCAAAAATATTATTACCTATAGATGCCACAAGGTAGTGGCAAAGCACTACTTTTGTCTAAATCCGTTTTTCCCAACCTATATTGATCTCATCTCAAATTATTCAAAAATGTACTTTGCAGGATGTAATTACTTATTCTGGTTATTCTGGACCTTTGGAAGCACATTTAATCATTCTGGATGTACAAGACGACGGCAAAGCACTATTTAGTCAAAATTATGCTCCTCAGCTCACTTGGACATGCCTCTTTGGTCGATTAGACATAATATGAACTGTGAAAATATCTCCCCAAATGTTCTGAACGCCTGTTTTGTTGCAAGTGTCTTATTGAGCTGTTGTTTTCTTAAGGCCGCCAAATCGTTGCGATGGAATTAAGCACACATTTATTGATCAAGGCTTGTCACTCTTCAAATGTTTTTATGTTCAGTTTCCAAAGAAAGAAATTGCTGCAATGCACGGATGAATGAAAACATTATCACGTAGCAGACGGCTGAAAAAAACTTGTCTTTGTTCAAGTGTCCTTGGAAGAAAAGCACACCTTTGGGATTATTCTTGACATTTCTTTGCAGGTTCTGTCAACCTCAAGGTCAAATGAAATTAGGGAGTTTGCGAAAGGTAGGCTGCCATTTGTGGCCGTCTCCAGAGAGGTACTTTCAAGTCAGGGCTCGGGTTATCCCAGAGCGACTCTAATAAGGCTTTGGCCAAAGTGCTGCCCTTTTGGAAATGCGCAGTGCTCTGCTACATGTTCTTAGGATGTCACCATCTTCACATTGAGGTGCCTCTTGCCTGTTTTTTTTTTTTTTTTTTTAAACACCCTTGAAATAAAAGAGAGGATTTGTGAGCACTTTTCAAAGCGTTTCATAGACACGCATTTGAAAGATGCGTCCGTCTCGGCTCCAAGTCAAGAGTGCGCGCAAGGAGCTTCGGGAAGCTTCGGGAAGCTTCAGGGGGGCAGATGTCATTTGGCGACCCCATCAAATAAGTCAGCCTTGTTAGTTTAGTGCGTCTCCTTCTTGTATGGGAGCACTTGAGATCACTCGCTAAGTATCTTTAGACCTTTTGCCCATCTCGAGTGCAGCACGATAAATCCAGTTGTTGAAATCCACTCAGCCTGGAGTTTGAAACCTCCTACGAGTGGTGAAGACCGCCTTCTGGATATCGAGCGATATAAGTGTCATGAGGTTGCCACCTAAGTTGCTGTTTTCTCTCCTGTATGCACTCATTGGCCGAGCTAGACTTTTATGCTTTGGGCGGGGCAGCCCCAAGGCAATCTCAGGGGGTCCGCAAAACCAAAAACTTGCAAACATATTGGATATTATATTTCCAATTTGAAAAGTCAATGTGCCCCCACCTGAGCTCCTTTCTAGCTCCGTCACTGTATGCACTGCTGCAGTTTTTTTTTTTTTGTGTCACACTTTGCTCATATGACGCAACCTCAAATTCTCATTTCTTTCCCCTTGTTGAACAATTTCAGAAACGCAGCTTGCTGTGAAGGCTTTGGCACCCCAGAAGCTTGTCTGCAAAGTCGGACTTCTTCGAAAGGTCCAAAAACATCCACTTCATGATGGCCTTCCAACAAAAATGAGTTCCACTTTGAAAAGGTAAGTTATTTATGCCCATGAGGGGACTTTTTCCACCCTCACATTTGGGAGAAAAGTTGATTTCATACTGGGAAGCGGTGACTTGCCAGATGGCGAGAGATTACAGCCCAAACTTTGTTTTGATTGATGTCGTCAACCTGCCCAGCGACATTTGTTTTTCAAGCACCTGAGGACACATCTGTTCGCTTGGCGGAACGTTGAAGAAATTGTTTTTTTTTTTTCGCCTTTGTGTGTACTTTTCTTGTGGATGATTTGGATGAGGGAGCAGTTTTGATGTACACATACAAGAAGTTCACTTTGCCAATGCGACTGTTTTCTGTGGGCAATGAAAACATTTGTTGAATGGCTTAGAAATTCAAATGATTCTTCAGTTTGACGTCGTCAGTCAACCAAGATGTTTAGGTGTCTAGGAATCATCCTCTTTTTTTTTTTTTTTTTGCTTTTAGCTAACTCGCAATGAAAAACAAAGTTGTCATTTAAATTACAAGCTCCCATTAATGTGTCTGTCTTCTGCCTCACTTGTGAACGAACGAACAAGAAACTTTTATGCTTAATTCATAGCGCACACGACACGTCTATGTTCTTTTCCTTTTCTTCCGATCCTTATTATTTTATCATTATTATATTATATCCTTATTATTATATATACTCAAGGGCGCGTCACGTGCAAAAAATGAGAGAAACCCTCATTTGAGATGTTGTGAAAACATGCTCAAAGGAGTTTATACAACAAATTAGTGTGCTACTTAAACAGTTGCACTCACAATGACTGAACCGGGGAATTTCCCAAATTTTGAATTGTCAGCAATGGTCACTAACGATCAATTTTAATTGCACAATGAATCAAATATTGCAAGCGCATCAAATGCACATTTCTATTGAGTACACCTGCGGATTTTAATTTGATTGAAAATAAGATGGACAAAAGTTTGTTTCTTAGCAAAGATTTGCTTGGCTTTTTAAAGAGTAATACAATTGACAATACTTTATATTTATTCTTGTGTTGACTCAGTAATGGAGCAAAGTCTTTGAAATGCTGTCAGTATGATACAGTGCAAAAGCATTTTTAGATATATTGAGAGAGAGAGCTATATTGAAAATGAAATGAAATCACTCTCCGTCTTCTCCAGCAGATGGCAGTATAGAAACATTTTCTTCCGCCCATAAAATCCGTCCAAACTCAATTAAAAAACTAAAAAAACTTAAGGAGCCAGACTGGAAAGTATGAAACACAAGCACACCGCGACAAAGTATTTGACACTCGTATTTTCTTGGCCACACAACCCAATAAGATTTGCTCACCTTCAGGTTTTGTAGTACGTGGGAACTGTGTTAGCGAAATTTGTATAGTCGAGTGCTTAAAGTCAGCAGTGCCAAATATTAGTCTTGGAATTAGATTGTTGTCTTCTGGTTTCCATTGCTGTCTCGCACGCACACGCACACACACACACACACGCATGCACACGCAGGGATTTGGCCCCTGTTTGGATCAGGAAAGGAAGAAAGTGGCAAGCGCAGCGTGTTTGCTCTGCCGACTTGACCAGTCTTAAGGAATTGCTTAGCTGGGAGTAACTAACTTTAAGGCTGACTTTTCTCTTTCTCACCTTACTGACTCCTATTTTAACGTGGGATATAGGATGTTCGATACATATTTGAGGCCGCTATTAATTACATACACAGTAATTCCCTTTTTTAGATTTAGTTGACCGGGAGGGACATTTAAGAGCTAGAAACCTCTTTTTATTTTTGCAAGAATCGTTTTGGATTTGCAAAACTGTTGTTGACTCTGATTGGTTTCCAATCAGTCCCTTCCTGCGAGTGCCTCGCCTCCCGTTTCAAGTCATCTGGAACTCGCTGTTTGATTTAATCCAAAATTTGGAGGAACCTGCAGTCTCAACCGCTAGCGCGAGTTTCTAATGTTTAAATACATAACGTTGAAAGGTGATCACCGTAAAGCTGCGTGTCAGACTATTTCCCCCACAATGGGCAGCAGACTCCCCAACTACGGTGTGCACTGTGCACAAGAGCAAAACCACACGCTAATTACAAGTCATTAGACTAATGGCTAATTAAAATGACCTCGACTTGCTGCTGTGTCGTGATGGGGAAGCGATTTTGGGTTCTAAGGAGCCATGGGTTGAATTTGCCGCCCACATGCTGAGCCTCTGAGAAACGTGGCGACGGGAATGCGGCGACGCCGGTTTTTGCCAAAAGCGAGCGGGCAATGCAGGGGTGAGTCGTCGTACCATTGGTGCCATAGAAGTCGAGCCAAGTCACTGACTGCACCAATCTGGAGCTATTTTGCTGCTGCTGAAGGTTTTTTCAAAAGTTAGCTCCAAAAACTCCATTTCCAGGGGCTTAAAAGTACTGTAGATGCAAAACGCATTTGTTTTGTTTTTTCATCTAACTTGGATGAAAATTTCTTCTTATTTCTTTCTTCTGACATCTTGAGCCCAGAGACATCACTTTTCCCCGATCCATGCATCTCAAAGCTGCTCCGATGTGTTTGAGTCTTTTTGAAAACAAACAAAGATCTATGTACAAACACAGTGTATTCTTGAAAATAACTAAATAACTAAAACAAAACAGGGTTGTATTCTGCATTGACTCTCACTTTGATTGAGTTTTGCAAAAAGTACTTTGAAGTAGCAAATCTGCATCTGGAGCATGTTGTTGTTAACAGGTGTCTCTCGACGATGACATCAAGATTGTCATTATTGAGATTAATCTCACTCAGAAACACTTCCTTCACCTGTTTGAACTTCTAACTTCCAGCCGGCAGTTTTGACCCATTAATGCGACGGCTCGTAAATTCACGAGCGGCTTTTATCCTTAAGCAATAATCTCCCCAGTCTGCCGACAGTTTTCGACTCTGTCAAATGGCAGCATTCAGTTAACGTAGGTGTCACAGTTTCAGCATTAAAAAAAAAAAATGGCCAAAGATGACACGTGATAAAATGGGGGTCAAAACCGAAGCATGAGGTGCACGTCAATGGGGAAAGCAAGGATGAAAATGGAATAACAAGGACCTGTAAATGGAAAGTACATGCGGTTGTCTCCCACAACACCGCAGGGAGAGCCATCAAGGGGCCAAAAAAATAAATAAATCCCGGGAAATCAGAAAATACCCATAAGTCAATTATCTGTTCCTCGCACCTGGGTGGGGGGGTCCAAGTTTATTTCATGGGGACCCCCCCCTCTAGCTCTGCCAGTGCCTAAATTTAATGTAACACATCTCAACACTTTCAAACGCTTCTGTGTTGCCTTCTGATAATCTGTGTCCGTCCTCCTTTGTAGCAGAAGGACAACGGCGCCTTGAGATACAAGTCACCTGACATACTTTTTCCAAGATAGGAGCTGTCGCTTGGCCAATTATTACTTTGGTTTATGTTGGAAACATTCAAGGTGTTCGGTGCCGCTGAAATTTACAGTCAAGTTAAAGATAGAACAAAAACAATTACACATTGTGTACAGTATTTAAAAAAAAGATGTAGTTTTGTCTGTTGAGCTTGACGCTAACAATACAAAATGCTGTCATATTTTTAAAAGCCTTTATGCAATGGATATTCAAACTCAAATCATCAACCGGTAGGCATATATTCTTTATCCTCTGTGAAAAAAAACTCGAATTTACCTGCGACTTATTGAACTGGAGGCACCGCTGTACTTTACTTTTTTTCCCGGCTGATCCTTCACTGGACTGTTATGCAACATGAATATGTATGGCTTCCAAAATAGGGCAAGAGGCGACATCACAATCAGTTGCACACTATCGACTTGCCAACCTCGCTAGCAACCAACCAATGTCCTTCCCACCACATCCCTGGTCACGCCATCGTCATTCCACTCCACCTCACACGGGCGCAGTGAAACTGTTTCATTTTCTGGATTTTTTTTTTATTTTGGTATGAGCAGCGGAATGCAATAGCATCTTAATGAGTACATGTCTGCTCTCCGGTGAGTGGAAGGTACTCCAAAATGCATTTTCTGCCAGTAATTGCCTGCGCTGGTGAGTTTAACTTTCTATTTTTCAATATATAGGCCACAGGTTGAAAATGAGCAGGAAAAAGCGTGCTGGGTGTTTTTTAGTCAAGACAGAAATCATATGCAATGAGTAGCATATTGTTTGTTTACTTTTTTTTTTTTTTGCCAGAAAAGTTCATTGGTTCATCACTGGAAAAAGTCATGAAGAAGTTTTTTATTCTTCCGCGAAACCTTTCAATACTTTTTTTATTGGAGCAGTCGAGTATATCGTGAACAGCGATGAACCGTGGGAAGGTTGGCTTAGTTAGTGATCCTGCACATGTTGAGCAGTGGGCATCTTTGGGCCTCCTTCAAATCAATAAGATGAACCTTCTGTCAGAGGAAGGCTGATGGATGACTTCACACATCAAATGTGTGGCCGCTCCGCCAGAACGGCGAGTGCGAAGGTGTTGCACACATATCTGTCACTTTGCTGCGACATGTGCACCGGCTGCGAGAATGAATGTACGCGTGTCCTCTTGAGGCTCCAGATGAGCTTGCCAAGCTCATTGGAAAATGTTCATTTAAAAATCCAGTGCTTGAGTCGTTCTGGAATGATTCGTTCAAAAAGAACGACTCTTTTCAGTGAACGTGAGTGAACGGATCACTTCCTCAAGTGATTCGTTCTTTTCTCAGTACATTTGAGCTCAGAAACGCGCATTTCGTCAATCATCGCCAACGACCAATCAGCAACCAGTGTCTGGAGGCGGGATTATACCGAACAAACAGCCACGCTATTGGCGTTTTAAATCAATGAGGTGATATCCCGACCGCAAACGATTCAGTGAGTGAACGTGCTGTACTGCCACTCTCGTTCGTACACTGTATCATTTTTAATAAGAAATAATAACAATAACAATTCAAATGGCCAAATTCCAATTATTTAATTGAATTTATTACAACATCAGGGTCAGAATGAAGGTTTTTTTTTTTTTTTTTACTTTTTATTTTTTTATTTAAACTCGCTCCGTCCGTGCCCAAAGGAGGGAGGCTCAGGGGGTGCGAACAATTTGGTGAACGAATCTTTTAAACGATTATTTTTGATGAATTGATTCTAATGATTCACTTAAAAGAAATGTCATGCCCATCACTAGTTAGTGCTGTTTTGACAAATGAATTGAAGATATGTTTGTTCTGGATTTTTGTTTTTTTTCTGTGATTGGCTTGCAACCAGTTCAGTGTGTCTATAATCTCAGTGCAGCAAATTGTCCAATCAAAATATTTGTTTGCTTTGTGCTTAAAGAGCAAACATGTTATTGCATGGACTCTCTGAAGCCAAACACGTTTAGTCGCCCTTGACACGATTTTCATATTCACTCGACTTGGTGCAGTTCAATGAAGACATCGGCCACATTGTAAACACGGGGATGAAGAAGTTGCTCGCGGATCAATCTTGCGTTGCATTCGCCACCTCTCGCCCGAGATAAGCCACCATGACGCTTTGCGCTCACTATCGCTAACACTCCTGTCACAAAATCAGCAGGAAGCAATGTTTTTCTTCCAATGTCTCGCCGTACTTCAGCGGGGGGATTAAACAAATTTAATTATTTCAATGCTGATCTGTAGCTGAGCTTCTGCGATTACCGTACGGATGTTGCATCTCCTTAGGGGGGCGTTATGGGAATTGAAATATTTTCCACGTTCTCCCTCCGTCGTCTCAACACGTCACGTCGTATCTTGTCCAAACGCTGATACGTTATCATGAAGCAATCCTCCGGCCGTGAAAACAAACTGCTGCTGGATATTGATCTCGCAATGGTATATCTAAGAGCGCCACCTCTGTAATCACGGCACATCTACTTTGTATTCCCAACTGGGACAGCCTATTATCACTTCTCTCTCGTTTTCTCTTTTTTGTTTGAATCTGTACATTTTTTTTTATCCCAAAGGGCGGATTTCTTGCACTCACAGATTTGTAGCATGTAGCCTTTCATATATCTGAAATTCAAACATGATGTTGCCTTCATCACTTTTGGCTTGATATTCATCAAAGGGAATGAACAGCAATGACCTTTACGCCACATAATTAAGTATTTGTTTATAAATAATGCATGGTTATGCAACACTCACTACCAGCCAAATGTCAAAGAGCTACATTTTGAATGCATGAAAAAGAAAAAGAAAAATCACACTGGGATTTGGGGAGGATAAAACCACGCATTCATGAAAATTGTACATAGGTTGCTTGAATAATCACTCACCTTAGTTCAATAATGTTTTGTAATTTAATAATAGAAACGCATTTCAAATGCATTATTTATGTCTGTTCCTTGTAAGTATAAAATGAAGCAGCAGAGGCCACTATTGCCACTGCTCAGCATATTAAGCGACTGTGCGTCTAATGTTTATTTAATGGCTTTGCCTCTGTGCCTTATTTGGCCGCTGCAAAGAACATGTTTAATCTGAATTAGTTATGAAAAAAATGCACATGATACACATGATTATTATTTATTGCTATTGTAAAATGTACACCGCCTACAGCGGGCCATTGTTGGCGTAACAATGAAATAAACACAACCTCTGCAGAAAACTGTTACCAGGAGGCAATTACCAAGTGACAACGTGCAATAAACTGATAATTAATTTGGGTGATGGTATGTCTTTGGAGGCTATTTGGGAGAGTCCTGATTTATTTGTTGTGATAACTTGCCAACAATTTACCAAAGGCAGTGACAAATTATCTGGGTTGACGCTGCTTCTGTGTACAGTGTTTGGATTCCAATAAGAGACACAATTTGACTCCTTAGAATAGGCTGCTGACAACGGCAGAAAGTCACACGGGTCACCATTTATACGAGAGCTGGGACCTGCGGGGCACTGTGATTTGTCAGGAACAAGAGACTGAAGTTTAATTAAAGTCATTAGGCAATTACGAGACTGCATGATAGTGCTTTACAATGCATTTCTGTCCTACCCATTATCCATGCTCAATCAAAGGAGTCCCTTTCTCAGACGTGAGCTATAAATGTTAGGATAGTATATAGGTCAGCCACATGGAGACTACTGATGCCTTTAGACTGTTAGTTAAAGCACTATATATATATATATATATATATATATATATATATATATGCTATGTACAATTTCACATTCTACTAATTTAACAGAAAATAATAAAAAAGAACATTCAATCAATAAAAAAAAAAATCCACACGGCGTTCCCCAAGGCTCTGTACTTGGCCCCCTCCTGCTCTCAAATTTCATTGTATTGTATGCAATGACATTCATAGTGATTCTGATTCTATAACAGTAGGACGCGGTCCTGTTTATCCACCAACACAGACTCTCCTCTAAACATAGTCTTTTTAGAATAAAATTTCCTCTATGAAATTTACAGTGTGTATGAACGAGAACTGTATCCTCATGGATCTGGTATTTCAGGTGGTGCAGTAATGGAGAAGGAAAAGTGGCGTCAATGAGAGGAAGCAGATGAGGCAAAATGAATGTCGCCACCGCGACACCTGGTTATTACAGAATAAAAATGAGAAAACGTCATTTTTCATGACGTGTTTTAATACACACATGCAGGAATCACAATAATGTAGGGCGTGAACAATTCCAGTGTTGAACATGCCGACGATTCCAATTTACTTTGAGTAAATCTGCCGCTTGTGCTCCTCTACAGTCTTAATGATGTCTTCCATCAATCTGCTTTTGCTTGTAGAGTAAAAAGTACAAGGAGTCTTTTTTTTGGGCGCGCCTAATGTCTCTCTGCTGCCGTGCTGCCTAAGATTAAATTTATTACACGCATGAATCGTGCGGCTTTTATCGCCGTTACCCCTTGCCTAAAACTGCTCTTGCTAAATTGCTCCATAATGTTGTAGGATTTATGGGCCGACATATGCTCGCTATTGATTGCAAATTACTTTTATGAGAGCAGATGGGCTGATTTGTTTGGTGTTGATTATTAGTACGTCGGGTATTTTTATGCCAAGTGTGTCAAAAGCAATGCAGTGTTAATGCACATTTTTTGTTTTTATGGACCGAACTTAGCATTGATATATTGTCCATCAATGTTGTTGGAAGTTTTTTTTTTTTTTTTTTTTGCTTAATTCAGCCGATCCCTTGCTGAAGGCCGTATATCTTTTGCACAGGACACGTCGTTAAGTCAAAACCTGCCAGCCTTTTTCAAAGCAGTTCCCATTTCTAGCCGTTTTACAGCATTTTTGACTGACCCACAGAATATTGTGTTCTGTGACAATATAACGCACATTTCTTTTTATAGCACTTTTCTGATTCTGATTCAATGCGCCCCACACGCATTCAAAAATATATTTACAAACACAACAGCTAACGACATTCACAAGCAAAAGAGAGAAAACAAAAACAGAATTTGTGGACAGCATAGCAGCAAAATGCTGCTTCGCCATGTTTACTTTGAACTCTGGGCTCCACTAATTTTCACGTATTCAGGTCCCAAACCATTCCGTGATTCCTAGACCAGTCGCAGAATTTTCAAATTGATTGGCAGCCAGTGTTAAGTCTTCAGGACTATTTAAGATGTTCTCCATTCCTCCTTCTGAGCACCAAACCTACCAAATGAAAGACTAAGACTTTTTTTTAATTTTTATTTTTTATCATCATTGCACCGAATTTACTACTACCTATGATGACACATACTCCGTTTTTTTCCACCCCGTGGACGCAACGATAGATAGTCGTCTAAACAGTCCTTTGACCCGAAGATGCGCTGGAGTGTATTTGTAATGCATGAGGTTGGAGACCAGGTGTCAATCTGTATTGCAGCGGCTGAAAAAGCAGCAGTCAGCTCTGACATGTTAATTAGTCCCAAATTCCTCTTCTGACGGCCGCGTGAGACAGCAGCACTCCGAGCGAGTTACAGCGTGGAAATTTGCAGGGAAACTTCCTCGAGCACAACTTCCACTTTGATCCGCTGAGATGGTTGTTATCAATTGTTCAGTTTCATTTAGTGTTTCTTGATTTGAGAAGAAAGACTTTTGCAGAGAAGTGCTGGCAGTGTTTCATAAAAGTTAGATTTGGTTTTGGGCCCTCAAGTATCACACTCTGTTTTGAGCGTTATTCAAATGTTCAAATGATATTCAGCGGTGCCTTGAGATACGAGTGACCCAACTTGTGAGTTGGTTGAGATACGAGCCATCCTTGAGCTGTTTTTTTTTTTTTAATTTTTTTAGCAGTTTTTTTTTTTATTTATTCCTATTTTTTTAGGTTTGTCGGGTGGGTGCTTCTGTATTTTATGTCGGCTGTTTGTGAACAAATCACAGTAATGAATTGAGGGCACATTAGTTGCTTGACAGTTAGTTCACTTCCCGTGTGACATGAAGGCAATTAGAAGGACATAAACTGCCTTTTCTGTGTCACTCTTTTATTTGTTTGTTGAGTTGTTATTCTGTCTCACATTGGTATGATTTCATGGTTTGGTGTTTTGATGGTGCTGCCTTCAGTTACTTTGATGTTTTCTGTTCGGATGTGTTTTTTTTTTTTTTTTTTTTTTTTATCACCCGATATTAAAGGATCAGATTCAGCAAAGAAGCAAGAAAAAAACCCCAAAACAAAACAACAACTGCATCCTTATTAGTAAAACCAAACTTATCTATTCGCAACACCCGCAGCAAAACGCAATGAATTATGCATGAAAAAAGTGATGCCGGGAAGATGAGTGAAATAAGAACATGGTTGTGAACGGGTGACTACGTGGGAATTTTTAAATCATCGTGAGACAGACACCTCGTTTATAACGGTGATTGCATGAATAGTGGAGAAAAGTTATACAAGCAGGAGTACTGCTAGTCTTCCAAATACTTATTTGAATAAGTACTCAGTGATAATACTACTACTCATTACCAAATATCTAATGTGTACTTTCGGTTCTTTTTTAAAATTTTATGGTAAAATAAATTTGTCTTAATATGGTTTCCATTTAAACCAAAGGTATCAAACTGTGGCCCGCGGGCCAAATTTGGCCCGCAGTGTAATTAGATTTGGCCCGTGAGGCGATACCAATTGATGACTATACCATTTTATATTCTGTATGATAATAGTAACATTCAAAATGATAATAAATATTTTGAAAACTAAATATTGTATTGCATTAATAAAACCCCTTATAATAAAAATAATAATAAAAAGAAAATCTGCATTTATATTGTTTTTTTATATTGTTTTTAAAAACATTAAATGCTGGCCCGTGGCTTTGTTCAAGTTTTACTTTTCGGCCCACTGTGTATTTTGATTTTGACATGCCCGATTTAAACATTTCTTTTTGTTTTCTACCCACACCAAATATTAGTTTGAATCATCATGATTTCAATTATTACTAAAATAATAACGATTCATATTTTTTTTTCATAATCGAGCAGCCCTACCGCAACATATTTTCAAGTGCAGTTCTTGTAGGCTGAAATGTTTTTATTTTTAGGCGGACACAGATAACAGCGCACAAACCTACTGCAGCTGTGGACTTGCCATAAGTAGCAAAAGTCACATGAAAGTTTTAAATACAGATTGACCAAGCGACATAAGGGAATCCCTACAATGCAAGTCGGATGCTTGGGGCCATTTTGAGGAATGTGGAGAACAAGTGCAAAAGAGATGCAAACCCAAACATGTTTTCACGTTGCGCTTGGAAAATATGTGCCTTGCAGCATTCCTCCAAACAAATCCAGATGGCATGACAGGCGTGCGAGAGGCACGTTGCATCCACAATGATATGCATCCCAGCCTTCGTGGCTCTGTTTGTAGTGTCGTCATCTGGCTTACGTGCTCATTTAATTCCAAATAGATGGCACATGCTTTCTCAAAAGTTATAAATGCAAACGCCACAGCCTTGCGATATATCCAAATGTACCTTTTATGCGGTGCTCAAAAATGATCGTTGAGCAAAGACAAGCAAAATATTTCCATTTGCTCGCAGACAAAAGAAGCCGTTTTCCGAGTATTGCCTGAAAGCTGCGGCGTTGATAGAATCGTCGCATTGTCAGCTCGCCACCTGCTATGACATATGAGGGAGGGGATGAGCATGAAAGTCTCATAAAGCAAAAACGCAGCCGTCGATCATCGGAGGGAGATGTGAGGCGAATGCTTCGTGCAAGGTCACCGAGAAGCAAATGTGACATTAAAAACAGCTCAAGACGTTAATTCACTCTTTATCGTGCCATTTATATGCCACGGGAAGCTTACCTGACAGTGTCTAACCGTGTAATGCTTTGTGCAAAGGTCACCGGGGAAGTTTCTACAACACGGTTACAAACTTTTTGGGCGGGGTCCTTTAGCGTGCTTCATTTTCAGCAAAAAAAAAAAAAAGGCTGACATCGCTTATATTTTGACTGATGGTTTAGATTTTAATTGGCTGTCGGTTCCAGGATATTATGCAGGATGTATAATTTATAATTACTGGGTCATGCTCACTTATTGCCTTACATACAGAGTACTGCATATAAAAAGTCTACACACCCCTGTCCAAAGAAGACCAAGGTAAATCATTGTCATCGAGTTCCACCAACCTTGCCCAACTCAATTAAAACCAAAAATCTTTATGAAAGTGGAAAAGAAGAAAAAGAAAAGCCAGAAAAAGCCTACGAGAACATCCAACCATGCTTTGGTGTTAATCAGCGGCGCTTAGAATTCAAGAAGACTAAATGTGACTAGTTAATTCTGCGCACGCGCGGCCATCCAATATGCGCACGTCCTGTCGCCCTAATGATGTGACCGGTGGGTTTACACCAAGCTTATGGGACAGTCGCAACGGTGAGAGGTCCGGACCCGTGAAGTCTTAAGACATGAGCAAGACATCACCTGACCTTGACCTCGGTGTGTGCGCAGCTCGAGGAATGCGCTTCAAGCTGAATGCAAATGTAGCGGCGAGGAAGAGAACAAACTACCTGGAACACTGAGTCACTGTGCTCTGTGTTGGCTCTTTAGCATGCGGCGCACTCCTAAGCTCTGCTCCAATATTGACCGGAGTTCCCTCGTTCAAGGGTTTTAATAAAATCCAGTGCATAGTATGCTTTGTTTTCAGGGCGGGGGGGGGAATGATTCTTTTGGATGAACTGATTCTAATGATTCAGTTCTCTTAAAAGAACTAAGCATCACTTGGTCATGCGATTCATGCTAACACCGTAAGAAGGCTGACTTCAAAATAAATCGTTCCCAACCGAATACGACACGGACATCAATACGTAGGCACGCTTTTATTGTGAAATTGTTCCCGGTCGCGTGATGACAAACATCCCCCCAAAAAAACTAACAAAAAAAAACAAAACAGCGTCAAGCGGCAACCACGCTAGCAGCTTAGTATTGATGGCGAGAGTTGTCGGATTTCTTTTAAATGACTCCGCACACTTTGATACTGACAACGTGACACGTTTCACTTTTAACAAACGGCAAAGTCGCTCCTATCGTTGTGACATCACTTTGCAAGCAAGTGGTGCGTTTACAAGCTCGTACATCTCACAACCTCGCTCGGCATGCTCATTACCAGCCCTCAACGGCAACACTCAACAATAAAATGCAAAACAGTTCGTTTACACAAACGTCGACTTTAAACCGGCAAAATTGGCTCAACGGTACAAAACTTTCTACCATCATGTTTTATTGTGAAAAAGGAGCGTTAAAAACATCAACTTGCACAAATGCGACCACATGATAACAATTGATACTAGTAAATTAGGGTACCATATTATACACGGGAACGGAGACAAAAAAAACCGTTTAAGACCAGGGTGTATTATACACGGAAATTTACGGTATGTTATGTTTTATACTTCTAAAGACACTTGATAACTTCTACTGCAGGCCTCATGAAACTGCTTTTTGCTTCACACGTATGAGTCTCCTAACATTGAATATTATACGTCCATAATGTTGCGTTCCAATAGCTTTGTTGAAAATAAACCAGACGGCTGAAGGGAAGTGGAGCTTAAATTCCACTCGGGCTGAAAGCTCCGTTTAAGCAACAATGATACTGCGTGGGCCTTTTAAGTCTTTTTTATGACGAGGTAAACCGTTCTAAAAGTCAGGTGGGACCTTTTGTATTAACATGGTGGAGCTTCTCAGTCATCCTTCTTCTTAATCTACGATTAGGAGGAATTGAATTCAACTCAACCGGACTTGCTTGGCTGTAGGCCGGAATTGTTTTCCTCCTATGACTTTATGAGCCAATAACCTGGCCACAGTCGGGCCATTTACACCGACGTGCAAACTGACAACGGCTTCCTAGTGGCATTCAGGTAATACCGGCACTTATGATATGTATAAAAGATAATTGGGATTTCAGAGGTCATATTCGGCGAGATAGAGATGCACGTCATTATACATGCAGCGTACTCATTAATTTGGAGGAGTGGAGATGAAGGAACCTGCAGAGTCAGGTGATTAGATTTGATGAGGAAGAAGTACGGGACTGACGAAAACATTTGGAGGGTCTATGGCACGGTGAGAGAAACTGTGATGATCAAAAATGAGCCGACTGTAGACAATTTTTGATTGGGTGTTGTTTTTTAAAAAAATTTTTTTTTTTTTTCAGAAATGTATTTTTATCAGCTAGCGATTATTATCTACCGGTATGAAAAAGAATCACGGAATTTAACACAAATACAATTTTCAATTTTTAAAATGTGAAATAGTCAAATGTATGAGAATGTAACACTAGAGCGTTCCCTCACTTTTTTATGGATGATATATTCCAAGCCCCTCCACTATAAGTGAATTTCCACAAAGTACAGGTTGACCTTTTTTTTTTTAAATTTATTTATTTTTATTTATTTATTTATTTTTATTATTTATTTATTTTTCACCTTTGGTAAGCCATTGGGAAACCCCACCACAGGATTCTATCCTTCTAAACATTTATGAGACTTAACAAATGTCATTTTTAAAAATGCAAAATATAGAAAAAAATACAGATATTTGGATTATAAGATTACGAACGATTTGGTGAACAAATCTTTTCGATGAACTGATTCTAATGATTCAGTTCACTTAAAACAGCTGTCATGCCCATCACTAGCAGAAGGTTTGAGCCGCAAAACGATCCCATTTTTAGGGCCTTTTTTCTTCCACAAGCAGAATGCTGTACTGTGTTTTTCTCCGTGCTGCTAATTCCTTGCCGCAAGTTCCCAGACTCGAGAGTCACAGCGAGGCGACGCTGCCTTTTTTAGGCCTATTCATCACCAGTTCTGTATTTACACTGCTGTTTGTGTGCCTTGAGAGTGTGGCTGGCTTTCCGCATTTGGGGGGCAGCGTGTTGTCATTGTTCGAGGAAGTCATTAGATTTGCGCTTTACACGGTGATTTGAAGTCAGTCTCGGCTGCGTGCTCGCAACAAAATATATGACTCACTCCATAATAAGGCAAAAGGGGGAAATCTCATGTTCAGGCAAGATGTGAAAACCTGTATTGGGAGATTAGCATAAAAAAGAGGAAAAATATGCAAAATTTTGATTAGAATGCGGCATTATGTTGGATTATTGGTTGGATTCGTCTTTGTGATGCGCATTTAAGGAATGTGCTAACGCTTTAGGGGATTTACACTGGTGCCTTGAAATACGAGTAACTCAACTTGCAGGATTTGAAGATAAATTTTGAGGTAAGTCGACCCTAAAATAAAAAAAAACCCCAAAAAACACACATTTTGACCATCGGGTCACTTTTGGCATCATAAAAAAAAAAGAATGACCAACTCAGTGACATTTAAGCTGCAACGAGTTTGCAGGCTCTGAAGCTTTAACTCCACGGCATCAAGGTTAGTGCACCATTAAGCCACGGAATGTAGTTCACTTTGTAGATAATTCAGGAGAATGAAATAAAAAATAAATGGCATCTCAGAGATCATATTCGGTCATCTCGGGAGGCTACAATCATTTCATATTTATGCACCACCAGGCCTTCCTATTAGCATACTAACATACTACGGAGGTTTGCACGTGCTCTGACACTTCATTTGATTTTATTTTCATTACTCTCCAAAAACGGGACGGCAGCCACAGTTTACGAAATAAAACACGTGTTACACATATATTCATCAATCATTCCACATTTTTTCACGACAATATCAGCTATTCGTTTAGGAACTCTGCTCAATGTTAGACCAGGAGCCAATTTTTACAATTTCCAGTAGAGCGTATCCTTAAAAGAGTAGTGTGGCTTGTCCATGATACAATCTAGTACTTGTTTATCCTCACACTTGTTGTTATTCTAAGAGTCTGAAGGCCAATGGTCAGAAACACGACTGGGATGGATGTTTGTCCAGCATGTATAGCAGAATTCACACTCAAGATGTCTCAAAGGTTCCAATTTCCCACTGAGAAGATAACACGGGTAAGAGACCACCAAGTTGCAGAACAGACTTTTCTTTTATTAAAAGTTAAGAACAAAACAAAAACAAAAACAATGAAATGTCACACAATTGTATAAACATGGATTGTTTTTGGTTTATTGGAAATGTGTAAGCATTCCAGAATCTCTCATTATATTTGTGTGTACACACACGCCCACACACACGGTATTTATTAGTTTGAGAATTAGAATGTTGCTGCAAGAAAGAAGAGAAATATCATATTTTTAATTACATCGACCAGTTAGAGATTTCACTAGGCCAGATCTGAAATACTTGTCGAATTAGAACCATTTACAGTTTAATGGTTACAAAAGCCAATTTTTTGAGGAAGTAAAACACAGATAAATTGTGAACCAAGACCGAACCTGTCAGTATGGGACGCAGCTGCTAAGGAAAGGTGACAAGATCTGTGATCCGACCTCTACACAAAATGAAGAGATGTGATGACAAGTCTTATCGAGTGTGAGAGGAAGCCACGGAACACATTATAGCGCTTTGTGCTTGCTAGCATGTTTAAAGAAAAAGAATAACACCTGAGCTCTCTCGCTTTTTTTTATTTTATTTTTTTTATTGGCTAGCGCTGACATGATGTCCTGTTTTCAGTTCTGACGACAAATTGGCCATGATTAAGGGTCGTACAGCTCTTTTCATGGTAGACATTTGGATTAGCTAAACCATTTTTTTTCTTCTTGAAAAAACTGGTTGTTGTTTGTTTACTGCTCTTATGTCAGTTGTATGGCGTAATACCAAGACTGACCAGTATGCAGCAGTGTGGTCCTACCGGGCAGCTAGACTGCTGGAAAATACAATGAAGAAGTTAGCTTAAGCTAACCATAGCAACATTAGCTTACCTGTTAACTATGACATATGGCAGTTTTCTGCTTCTACTTTAGACTTAAATCTCGATTTCAAGCAAATTGTGTTGTTTGTATTCAAAATAAATAAATAAAAGTGTGTCTTGTCTTATAAGTAAGAGTAGAAAGAAGTACAGCATGCTGACAATGCGTTATTGAGCCAAAAAGCCTCCTTGCCAGCCTCTTGCTCCTCCTCACGTGTCCTGCAGCCAACATATCGCTAAGTGTTGTACATTTGGCTGCATGTGCCCGAGGAGGCTTTTTTGATCTGTAATTTTGTCACACACGCTATTTGACGAATCATTTTCATGTGCCCCTCAGACAACAACTACTGTTTTTTTTTCCCATTCTATTTTTATTTTTATTTTAAGGTTGGCCCAAATAGCGCACCCCGTCTGCCAGCAAACATGTTCCTACCCAGTTGTCAAAGTTCAATAGGGTACATTTTACATCATATGAGTCTGAAAGGTGGATAAAAGCTAACATATTTGTGAAAAGAAACGTATGACGCTCATTTTGTTGTGGTGCGACACGTAGAGGAAATAATGCGCGGTCCTCTGAAGTGCGCATTCCCGTGTGGCCTCAAAGTAGCGCTGGAAAAATATGTTTTTGTTTCCGGTGCGCTGTCATCATTTGTTCACAACTTATAATGAAGTGCGAGAATTTTAAATAAAGATCGGCATCAAAATAAATAACTTTTCCCAGTAATTATATTGCCCTAATTAAGCGGGAAACCAGGTTGCGCACAGACGTATACCTACTCTACGTGAGAATTCATAATTTGACTTCTAAAAGAAATCCACCTCCAGTTTGATAATTAGCAGTGGGAGCAGTTTGAAATCCCATCCTCGGTTGCTGTGGAGGCAAAGAAGGCAAGGAGGGGAAGATAATCTAGTCAGAGGGTGAATAATCTCATGATAAATTTGCAAATGAATTTTAGCTTGCACAAGTCCGGTTTTAGACCGACATTCCTTTTAATATAAAATTAAATGAAGAAAACTCAATCATTGTCAAACCATTTCTAGCGTTTTAGTTGTGATATTTATCGAGTGGTGAATACTGATTGACTTTGTCGACGATGCTACTGCCTCAATGGGCTTTGCGGACAAAGTAATAAAAAGAATGCAGTTGTTTGTTTACATTCAAAGTTCAGTTGGCAATGGAGACTTCGGTCATGTGCCAAACAATTATTCAGCCTCACATTCACCCCTACGGACCATTTAAAGTCTTCAACAAAGCCGACATTTTAAATGAAAACTGAATCTCTAATTATAAATATACTTCACGCCTCTTTTTTGGTTTTTATTCCGAAATCTTATGTTGCGCTTTGTAATGTACCAACGACAATTATTCCAAAACTCAACAAAGATCTAAAGTGGATGCAATGATGTGTTTATGCCACCTAAAATAAAAACTACATTTTGAGCTTGTTATTTTCCCCTCGTTGTTTTCAAATAAAATTGCATTTCAAGTCAACTCAAGATTGTTTTTCGCTCTTTCCACTGGACGAAATGCCTTTGAAAAATGGTGTGAGCCGAGACCCTCCGCTTCAATTAAATCAAATTACGGCCCAAAAAAATAAAAATAAGACAGCACCAGAAGATTTTCTTCACACCGCGGGCGACGTGGATGCTAAATATTTGATGCCACGTGTTGTCTCCCTCTGCCTCGCCTGTTGTAGTCTGTCAGGAGAAAGGATAACCTGCGGCGCTAATCGAATCGCGCGCGACTTCATTTCAAGCTTCTTGTCCTTTAAAGTTGAGATGCAATGCGTCACATACACACCAATGGCAGCGTTCCTCCAAAAAGGCAAATGGGAGGAAAAACAGTTTGTGTTAATAGGCGCCACCGCGCACTGCTAATTAGCATTTTGTACACTTAACATGAGAAAATAACCAGAAGCAAAGAGTGTTTTCTTGTCCCAGTTTTGAGTTCGACGAGGTGAAAGCGCTCAGATCACTTGGATCTTTGTTCCATGAGCGGCGTCATATACAGTCGCAAAGAAAACATTTCTTATTTATGCACACTTTGTGTTCCCAAATGATGAGTTGTCATTCAGGAAGCGCGCCCCCTCGGACTCGCCGGCACCCTGATCCGATTTCATTTCGGCCGTGCGGCTTATTGTTGTTGTATTTTACTACGTCGACTCCTCATCAGCCACTTTGAGTGAGCATAAAACAAAAAGGGGGGGGAGGGGTCGTCTATTTTGCAGCTCAGCCAGCTGCTACTGTCTGCACCGGGGCACAAACGCAGCCTTTGTATAAACAGACAGTGCGTGCGTGTGGCGCTGAACAGTTATGAAAATCCTCGTGTAGTTTGTGTCTGTTTGCACACCCCCGGCGAGCTCTGAATTGATAATCTGTTTACAGATATGTCGTTGTTCTTGTAAATACTCTCTGAGCATTTGTTACATAGTTGGCAAAAAGACGGTCATATATTCAACGTCAGCGCAACGTTATATTGCTTTGTTGTCATTGGAAACGACTCGAGAAGCAAGTGCAGCGAGGTTTATTAAATTCATTTTTCTTGACGTGCATGATCAAAGTACAGTGTTATGAATTTGTACAATAATAACTGCAAGGCAGCTCAAGATTCCTCTGTGAAATTCTTAATCTCCTCTCAACACTGTAAAAAGAAAAAAAAATTAAGGCAACGGAACTTAAAATTTGAAGCTGGACAATTAAAATGGCTTGATAAAAATGTGTGTGCGTCCGGGACAGATTGACGGATTATTCCGTCCATGGGATCTAATGGCCATCTATGTTAAATAGGCTAATCACATTTTCAAAATATAGATTGCGTGGTGTATAGACCAATGTCGTATCAATTTGTGAAAAAATAATAAAATTGTATGTATGAAATTGCTGTCTGATACTAAATGTTGAAATGTGGATTAATGATATTGCAATCAAAGGGTTGTAGAATTTATTAGTACGAAATTGATTGGCACAAATTGCCCAAAAAGGTCTTCACATGTTTTAACGTTTGTCGGATATGTTACGTCATTCACTGCCAGCCCAGGTAAAATGAAAGTACTTTTGGGCGTCTATAGCCGTCAATGGCAGCGAATGAGTTCAACTCAAAAACAAGACGAGTCACAGGCCAGGCCATGTATCAGCAGGCACATTTTCTGAAAGCTACTTTAGTTTTTTAGATTTCCAAATAGATTCATGTTAATCCAACAATCTGATGTCAGGGTTGCAAATCGAGCCTCTGTCACAATCTTTTCCAAAAATAAACGCTTTTATTACCGTAAAAAGAGAGACTGGTCGATGCGGCGCCGAATCCGGAGGGTGTTGCCACATGTCAGCTTGACGACAGCCTCAATGTGATTCTAATTGATTGAAATGATTCTGTTGTGCCAAGTGCATGAGGAAAGTGTAACAAATGTTTTGTTTTTGCAATAGGTGCCGCATTTGCAAAGTTGCGCCGTTGACTTGGATGCAAAAGCCAAAACTGTAGCATCGAGGGAGGGAGTTACTTTTCATATTTTTTTCCACATTCAAACACTGGCATGAGTTCTTTTTTTTTTTTTTTAGCATTCTTCTCAGATCACAAACTTTGCAGCACATAAATAATTTTAAAATGAATCGCGGAATCTCCAAATGTCCTCCAGCTTGCTGTTAATATTCACAAAGCATTTCTAAGATCATATTAGATGACATTTGTAGTTTGCCAAACAGCTGGATCTTACAGCGAGCATAAATTATTTCTTTCTATATTTCGGGGCCAACATTTTTTAAATGAATTGAGAATCAGCGACGGGCTCATGAGATTCAAAACCGTTGACATTTTGATTACTGGAGGAGCTTTCCCCGTGCAGTATTCAGCTTTTTTCTTTTGGGAGGAAATTTATTTCAGGGACTAACTGTCAAAAGAGAAACACAATCAAAGGGACTTCCCCCCCCCCCCCTCCACTCTGTCTCATCATGGCCCGGAGAGTGGGCTTGGCCATTTCATCTTGGCGTGTAGTCTTCTCAGCCACACTTTTTTCTTTCTTTCTTTTTTTTTCTCTCCATAGTTCTTATCAATAGGGCATTGGGCACCGCACTCGCCTACGCCTTTCTCTGCTATTTCCCCACGAAGTGGTAAAGTCCTTCGCCCAAGTGCTGAGGCCACGGCGGATGGCATCTGTGACTCCCCGAGGAGGTCATTACGATGGAGATGAGCGACTCAAAAGGGGACCGAGTGACACCAGGCGAGGACCGAGCACAATATGCGTGAGAGAATAATATCAATTGCGATGTGCTGATTTGAAGACATTCGCGGCGGCGGCGCCTCTCGCTCGCATCGGGAGTGTGTCGCTGCGCAAAAAATGAAACCAGACGACAACTAAATCTGCGGCGGCGTCTCGAATCTACTTTTGTGGCCGTACGCAAAATAGACAACCACGACTGAAGGCGAGTGAAACAATCGACTTTGCTCGTCTGTAAGACAGCGGTGTTCAAATCCAGCGGTACTCATTCATGTCTTAGATGTTTCCCTCCTCCAGTACTCATTTTTAACGGTGCGTCCAAAAAATCCATAATTCTCATTACACAGGTTCTGAGAATCTGAAAAGTAGCCAGCAGAAATAAAAAAAAAATGGCTAAATGAATAAAAATGCGTTTCCGTGAATGAGCAAGAAGACGTATCGTGACATTCATTACACAAATCAACAAAGACAGTGCATATATAAAGTCTACACACCCCTGTTCAACTTGCTGATTTGTGTGCTATTAAAAACGAATGTGATATAAATATTAAAATATTAAAAAAAAAAATCTTTTTCAAACTGGAACATGAACTCGAGAAAACAATGAGGGAGATGCCAGCCGCGAGGAAAAAAAAACAACAGCAATTCCCATCATGTCTTCATTTTCCCATTTCATATATCAACAAAACCCATCTGGTAAAAATGGCCCTGCGGTCCTCCACCCATGAAATCTCCGAGTGACCTAAACCCTATCGGCCAACATCAGTTCATCGCTTTTGCAGTCAATCACTGTTGTCGCCGTTGCCATCAATCAATTTTCCTTCATGTGGCGGACTTGAAAGCGATACCTCATGCCCGCCTTGGCAACCTTTCATGCTTGTCAAATCACCGGGAGCGGCGGATGGCCCGCGGTGACGCTGAATTGAACGTCACCGCGGGGATTCGGTGGAGGGAGATTGCTCGGACCGTCTGTAGCGACGCTCATGCTGCTTGATTCTGTTTGATGCCGCTTGGCCGGCCGTTTCCGGCAGACGGGAATGCAGCCAGGTTAGCAATGCTCACTATGTTGGGCCTTGCTTGTTCTTAGCGGGACAACTCAAATAAGTTCTTATTGCTTTTATTTTGGTTGGGTGTTACCTATATTTAATCAAAGGTATGAACATTCAAACAAAAACACTTTGATTTCTGTCTTATATTTTTTTACATGACTTTGATATCGACACCTCTAACTCATTCGCTGCCATTGACGGGTATAGAAGACAAAAAGGACGTTGATTTTAAAACATTTAACAGGCTGCATGTGACCCCCGGGCCGTAGTTTGCCCACGCCTGGTGTTAGGTGTCACCAT
The DNA here is from genome assembly GCF_059441095.1 of Idiotropiscis lumnitzeri. Taxonomy (NCBI): domain Eukaryota; kingdom Metazoa; phylum Chordata; class Actinopteri; order Syngnathiformes; family Syngnathidae; genus Idiotropiscis; species Idiotropiscis lumnitzeri. Next base: position 18,054,284 of record NC_142404.1, read on the forward strand.
CTGCAAAAGTGAATTTGAGTGAGTTTGCCTCAGCAAGGAAATGAGCGTGAGCTGGGAGCAGTGCCCCCTTGCTTGTTCATCATTCCTTTTTAAAGAGAGTGCAACGTTGCGCGTGTGCCTTGCAGAAGCACATTTGGCATGTTGGTGACTTGAGCGGGGTGTTGTAGCCTTAGGGTTACTCTCCCCCTGCGGTTCCATCACAGCGAGACGTAGTGACAGCAAGCCTCCGCTGCAAGTTCCACTCTGATGAAACTGGACAAGTGTATTTTCTCCTCTTGTGTTGTGATGTCGGTTAGCTTCTCCCTCAGACAGACATAATTGGGCTCCTGTTCTTTTTTTTTTTTAAATGCACAAATTGTAAGACCGTCTGGACTTTGCATTTAGGGCGGACCGATTACTCGGCTGGTCGGATGATATTCCAAATATTTTTTTTTTTTGCCGATTAACTGGCAATATAAACACTGTTCATTAGGCACGGGAGGACACAAGGACACGCTTGACTGACTGAAGGTTATTCTGCGTTAATTACATCCTTCGCCATCCTCTCATATACCCAGACAATGAAATGTCTGCAAGTATATGCGTGATCATGTTTTACAACTAAATGATGTCATTATAATGGTAATGTACTGTGCACATTTTTGGCCTCAAGCTAAATTCATCAGGGCGTGCTTTTTTTTTTCTAATACTTACCGTATTTTTCAGACTATATGGTGCACTTAAAATCCTTTAATGTTCTCAAAAATTGACAGTGCACCTTATGTGTGGGTGTCGAATGGAAGTGGAATGAAGTTTGGCTTATTTGCTGTATTGGTTTGTTTCCCTTAATGTGCAGTCGTGCGCCTTATACAGCTGACGCCTTATATATGGAAGTTTCCGCAAAATAGACCTGCTCATTGAGACTGTGCTTTGTAATCCGGTGATCTTTATAGGCCGAAAAATATGTTAAACAGATATAAGTATTGTAAAACAAATCATTTTTTAATCGAGGATAAAGAATATATGCCTGTGAATATTTTTATAATATCCGTCTATCTGTATTCATCCACCATTTCTGTTCACATCGCCTTTCCTTTTCAAGCTATGACGATTGATGCCAACATTAGCATGAGCATGACAATGGCATTTTTTATTTCATGCTAGCAACCGGCTGGCGTTTTTTTTTTTTTTCTTAAGGTTTTAAATACACATGAGATTCTCGTGCTTTTTCACAGTGTGAGAAAGTGTCGTTTTGTCAGTAATGATAATTTCCAACCTTTCTTTCGGCCCAGATGACAAAGTAAATCATTGAAATGATCCCATTTAATTCTTGATATGCCACTTAGTGGCCATAGAGAGAGAACGACTTACTCACCAATAAGTTGACAGTGCGAGTAAATGGGAAAGGAGAAGTTCATATTTACTAATGCGTTAGTATTGCGTCGGTGCGCACAACTCCCCCAGTTCGGGTATTGAATCATCAGTGTCGCATGATTTCATCTGTCACAGAAATCAGCTGCGAGTGTCAGAGCCAATGAGGTTACGCCGAAAACCTGTCTGAATGCCAATGAGGGACGATTGCGACGGTATTGCATCAATTTGATGTGCGCCAAGTAAGAATGCTTCGTTTCAGCTCCAGCAGGCACTTAAGGGACGGGAAGAATCAAGTTTGCTATGATTAGGTTACTTCACAGTTTTCTGTTGCAACTCTCTACAGTAGTCCCCAACCTTTTTGCCGCCGCCGACCGGTCCATACGAGTCCATAACTTTTGCAAGCGCGGGGAGGGGCAAGTGGTGTTGGTCCACTCATGAAATGCTTTTAATTCATTTTAATCCGAGTTTGGGAGCAGCAGTGGCTAGATTTTGGTGCGCTGAACGGAAGTCAGATCTGCGTTGTCGGCGTGAAAGGCAGCACCATCCTCACCACCATCCACCAACCCTGGTCCCGGTGGTAATGAATCTTTTAAGACTACCGGCTCAACGTTACACTCTTCCACCGGATTTTCTTTCAAAGGTAAATTGGCCGATTGGATTCCAAAACACAATTGGCTGACTTTAAGATCTGGACTTTGATCCAGATTAGTAAAGTCTCGTCAACCAATTGACTAGTCTACTCAGAGCGGGAAGACTGAACTTTGACCTTTTTTGTGTCTCACACAAGAAACAAAAAAAAATGCTATTACAGCAAAAAATGTTTCCTCCAGCAACGAAAATGGAGCTTCACCAGAGAGATGCACTTGAACTTCCAAAAGTACAACTAATGATATCTCTCAAGACCTTTTGAGCAGGTTTTCATTGCTGAGGGTCACAGAGGCTTTGATTGCTGCTGCCTACCACCATGTGGAGGAAACAAAACAAAACAAAACTCGCTGGCCTCTTGTACCGCTTATGATTTCTGCCTCAACTCAAAGCTTGTAAGCTGAGTTGTTGTGATGACCTGACGTATGCAAGGTGGCATTCCTCATCAATAACTGGCGGGAGGTATAATCCCTTTGATTTTGCGATTCGTCGATGCCGCCTCCGCTGGGTCTGTGCCGCCATTTCGTAACTGGCAAGTGTATCGTGTCGTCACGCTCGTCAATTGAACTCGGGCGTTTGCGTACGAATGGATTACGTCGATGTGAGCCGCAGTCCGTCATCGCGATATTTATGAAGACAATTGCAGCAAATTAAGTGTCCTCTTCCCTACCGTCATTAGCAGATCACGTTCAGGGAAAGCCTTCCTTAACTGATATGCAGAGCTGTGCCTTGTGACTTGAAGTCTTGTTTTTATATTCTATTGGATAACTACTCGAGATTTGCATCAACATTTTCGTATTTTTCGGACTATAAGGTGCACCGTATTATTGTCGACTGTCGTGAACGACCATAAAAGTCACTTAGTCTGAGAAAGCCGTAAGGTCCGACCACTCTATGACAAGGATCCAAAAAGGATTCAAAAGCGATCAAGTTTTGAAGTGTGGCAATCCGTGTCACAATTTTGTCCCAAGAGAACATCGTGAGTTTTCGTTCCGAGAAATGATTTTTGTTGTCGGGTTTGCTTTGAGGTCAAACATGTGCATGTTTGGCCACTTTGGATCAGGTGGGATTTTTGGACGTCCGGCGAGATTCGCTGAAAAGTCAATAAAACATGATGCCGTATGGAAGCCGGGTAATTGCAGAGAACATGAAAAATTGCCCCGGCCACGGCGGGGTCCCTCAAGTGAAACAAGCTGCCATGAGGTCACTTGCAGGTCGAGCATTTTCTTGGCTGTTGACCTTGATTTTCACACTGACTTGTGTATGGGTGTGTGTGTGTGTGTGGCAAGCGATGGCACCAAACCAAACGAGAATCATCACTCGGAATGTGCGAATTTGCAGTGGAATACGTGTGAGGAAGCTCAGACCCACTTGAAACTTTTTGTCTTTTGCTTTTTTGACCTTGAAAGCAATACTGCCCACCGTGTTTGGAGAAATTCCTGGAAGTATTTGGGGGAAAGGTTGTTTGTATTCTAAAAAAAAAAAAAAATCCTTAGGAAAGGAGCCAGAATACAACCTTGAAAGCACCTTTGGCATAGGTTACTCCTGGCCAACCTCTAAATGAAGTTACTCATAATCCAAGAGGCCATTGAGGAAGTTTACTGACTCTACACGAAGACCTTTGAGAGTACAGAAGCAAAAGAATCTATGGAGGGGAAAAAAAACAACAACAACAACAAATGATGAGTACTGTATTTTTCGGGCTATAAGGCGCTCTTAAAATGTTCTCAAAAAATAACAATGCACCTTATAATCAGTTGCGTCACCTTATAACACGGTGCGCGTTATAACGTTATATATATGGAAATTCCCAAAAAGTGACCTGTTCAATGAGACTGCGCCTTATAATGCGGGTCACCTTAAACTCTGAAAAATACGGTAATTTTTTTATTACATTAATTGGAAAAATGAAGTGAAAGCATAAAATTAATTTCAAACAGTTTTCCACAAAGTTGCTATACCTCTGACTTTCCGAAGAGGATCCACATCTTCAAATAATGGCTCAAGGCCCCCAAATTGTACAGTCCGTCTATTTTCTGCGGAATAAATGGTCACACTTCCCCGCCTCTCGCCGAAAGTTGTGATGATGATCTGGATTAGTCTGATAAGGTTTTACAGAAAAATTGTTCGGATGAATTGAGTACAGCATTTAGCAAGACGTAAGCTCTCGACACTTTTAAGAACACGGTTGAAGCTTTTCTGGGGTTAATAAAGCGTAAAGTCGCGCAATAAGAGTGACGGCGCGATGACAATGGTGCCGTTCAAAGCCATGACGCTAAGTCCTGCATAAATCTCGTCGGCTTCAGACGAGCCACTTTCCAGTCTGTATGCTAACATGAGGTTGTTCGCTGAGAGTGGCATCGTTTTCCTCTTTTTACATGCTAAACAGCATCACAACTTTCTCGCTTCCACAAGTAAATGTCAAAAAAAAAAAAATTCCTTTCGTTGAGAGGAGTACTTAATGCGAAGAACGGCTGAAAGTATTTTGAAGTGCAGATTAATATTCATGATGCATATAAATAAAGTTCATTTATTGCTTTTTGTGTACCGTTGCACACGGGGAAATAAATAAATAAATAAATAAAGTAAATACACTCCGTGCCATTAAACTTGAATTCATCTATTAAATATAAGAGTCACAGCTTTTTTTCTGTGAGCAATCAATGTTTCATGCGTCCACATGAAATTTGCCCTCCCCGCTCATCTTTTTAGATCCAAATGTGTCCCATTCCGACGAAAAAAAAAAAAAAAAAAGCCGTGTGACGTGAAATGGAAGTCGGGTTGCTTGATTCTTGCTCGGCTTGGCTCAATCCGAGGTGGTAATGCGTGCTGCTATTTTAAACAAACCATCAGGGGACGCATCTATTTTGCATTCGACTATTTCATTTTGACACTTCGGCCTGGACTGCTGACAAATGCAAGTTTCAAACAGTGTGATAGTTCCGTCCACACTGGTCAAAAAAACAAAACAAAAAAAAACGTCAATTTGTGTGCCAGACTCCCCTCCCCCCCATTTAAGCGAACTTGCATAGCCGATTAAAAAAAAAAACACATTTCATTTAATTTCAAATGAAAATGAACAAAAGCATTACAACATTATATGTGTCACAGTATCTCGAAAATAAATCATTAATAAGGTTTATTCATTACATTTTTTTTCAAGTTCAGCGGGCCGGATCAAAACGTTGAACGGGCCGCATGTGGCCCCCGAGCCGTCGTTTGCACACGCCTGCTCTAATCATTAAATTGACTGACAGGCCAAAGGTGGGATTAGTTTGTTAGTTTGTTTTCTCTTTTTTGTGTGTGTGTGTGTGTGCAAAGAACTAGTTCACCTTTTTCCACCACACGCTGACATATCGTCGAGGCTTTGAAATCAGACGCTTGTCTAAATATAGCTTACGCCAACTTACCTTTGCGTGTATAAACAGACAAACACAGGATCACCGGCGCTCCTCCGGGGAAGTGAGAGGCAATTATTTGGAGAAAGCTGTGATCTTACAGGTTCAAGTCGGCATGGTAATTACCTTGGTGGATACATAAGATCCTGCCGCTGCCTTTTCCTTTTTGTTCCGACTCTTTATGGGCTCATTAATTATGAAGCAGCGCTCAGGTGATTCATTTGAGAGCAGGGAATGTTTAAACCTTTCTTCTTACTTTCACGTGCGCACCGCAGCTTGGAGAAAGGCTCTTTATCATATGTCAGAGTGCGTCGCTCGTAATGCACGGCTTTTAATGAAGCTTTTGAATAGGCAGCCTAAGCTTTGTGGAAAGAGACGAGGTTTCAGTTGTCAAAGTCGTCGGGATTTTCCGCTGATAACCAATTAAAGTTACAGCCCGATGCGATATTGTTCTAAGTGGCGGTTACAGGTGACGAGCCGGGGTGGATTGTGACATCTAGGAGCCTGAGGCAAAGCCAGTCGCGGGGCCCCGACATAGCCGTGTACCGCTCTGATTTGGAATATTCAACCGATCCGCTGAGTTGCTCGTTTTGGAGCATTTTGCAAGAAAATTGTGTTCTCTGACAATCAACGCACTAAACGGAACAAAAGGAAGAGCAAATTCTCTTCTTGTTTGTTTCTCGTTGTTTTTTTTTTCTTTTATAATCAGCCGCAGGACACTGGTTGGTTTCACTAAAAACGCCGGTTCGGACAAAACAAGCTTTTCGTGCAAAGAAAGATTTGCTTTGCTTTTAGAATGCCTCAACCTGGAGAAAACAGGAAAGACTCGCTCAAATCTAAGCAATGAGTCTTCCAATTACTGCTGACACAAGCGAGATAAATATGAACGTGAGCGTCGTTGTGAGCATATTCAACGCGGACAATGCCTCCCCGCCAACGCCAGCTGCTAGACATCGTCGCTACGGGAACGCTGGATGGGGGAGATGGATGAAGATCACCCCCAAATGGCTATAAAAATAAAATATTGGCTGTGGCTGACTCGTAGCATTGGCGAGTGGTGTCCATTAGGCACACCATGGAAATCACAATGCCGCCTGTGTTTGGTGAACGTCACCTCCGCCTAAAACATTATGAGCAATTTGATCTCATTTGACACAGCGGAACGACTATGAATCGCAAACATAAAATTAAATTGACGATAAAGCTGCCTGTACTTGCGTAACAACAACAATCTTTTTCATTTGTATGATTAGCGAGGGAATAGATTACGTTTCAATTAAGCTGAGGTAATCAACACCTGAGTGGCAGTGCAACGACTTCTTCATCTCCTCACAAAGCCCGTTTGGATTATCAGCAAACGCGTGCTCGTTGCGGCACCGTGAGTGTTCTGGATCTCGCGTTGTCTTTGCCACGCCCATTTTCATATGCAGTTGAACTCTGCACGTTAGGGCTAAACATTTGGCTAAGTTCGCCCGTATTTAAAAAAAAAAAAAAAAAGATAAATAAATCCGGATTCCCTTGAGTCCAACATTTGAGTCCAAGCATTTCTGGTTATAAAAAGGAAAAAAAAAGGAAAAATCTCCAAAAGCCTCTCGAGATAGAAATCGTGAGCCTCTCCTGGGAAAAACGCAAGCGCAAAAGACGAGCCCGGAATGATGTCGTGCGTTTCTCTAATTGCTCAAACTTGGTTGTGACGACTCGTTTTCGTGTCAGAGCACTTGCCATAATTTGGCCAACCTGTCTCGCTTTACTTCCTGATGCTGTCCCAAGTATGACTCATCGCTTGTTTTCTCCGGGAGTCCTGTCTCGACTGTCTTTGATGTCTCGGACTTTCTTTCATGTCGTTTTTTTTTTCTTTCCGATTGTTACACTTTGTGTAATTCAACACAATTTTTGAGGTTCTGCTGATTATTTGAAACCCAGGATTATTTTCTTTCCTTCTTTCTTCTCACCTGCATTTGTGTCAAATAAAACAGCAGCCGCAAAAAAACGTCAAAAGCAGTCTGGGGACACAAATGCGTTGGCGGGATGGTCATAAAAGCCGAACAGTAAAGCTGAGTGACAACAGTAAATACAAGCGAGCGGCGATACGGACTGTACACTTTTCTCGAAGGTTATCCATGTTAATGGGCCGAAGCTTACAAGAGTGCATCTGCGCTGGTCCCTGAAGTCCCATTTCCAAGTGAACGCTTTGTCTTAAAATGAGAAGACAAGACACAGCATCTTCATTCTTCCCGGTACTCCATTTAGTCGGCTCTTTTTTCAGTTCTGCCGAAGAGGAATACCACAGATGGGCACTTTGCTCGATTTTGCCCGTCCGTCCGCGACTAGGACACCCTTCCGTCATCGTCCCTCCGTCCTTAATCATAAAATGATTGTCCTGCATCCACATCCGTCCTCATCATTCTGAAGTGCTTCCTTGTATTTCCTCTTCACATCCACCTACCGTCATTCGCAGACTACAAAACGTACCTGATTAAAAGCCACCGTAGCGAAATGTAACCATAAAAACACATTTGTACATACATTAGCCGCTTCGGACGAAGAGCTGCGGGTCGTCACGATATTAAACGGGGTATTATCTGCATTAGAAACACAGCGAGACGCTTTTTACCCCCAAATAACGTTGAACGCAGCAATAGTTACACAGTGTACCGAAACCGTTCTCAGAATCTTGTTGTCACGCGCGACAAATGAGCTCGCACCAGGGTCGCACTTTGAAGAAAACTGGATTTATTGCACTTCATCGCTTTGCTCAAATGAAACGTTAGTTCAGATGCTTATTTTGGCGCTCAATTGCTTCTTCACACAGATGCACGTATCGCTTCTGTGTCTTTGTCCAATCTCACTCTCAAAAGAAAATACTTTTGCTCTTTGTTTAGTCTCTCCCAAAATGGACGGACGGACTATTCTGTCTGGGACTTAAATGCCCGTCTTACACAGGTTGGTAAACACAATTTGTCCTCAAGAGTTTCAGGATTATTGCTGCGACCGTACCGAGAATCACAAGATCACAACACGGTACCAAAAAAAAAAAAACAAGCTCTGCCTCAAGTGGATTCCCCGAGGTGGGAAGGTCTAGGTTAATGTGTCAGGCTTCAATCTTTTCGGCAGCGGCGTGGCTCAAGAGGCTCTTTGGACTTTTCTTCTCAGTTGAAGTGACCGCTTACAAAATAAGATGCTTTAGACTTCACGGGCTCTCCTCGGAGCGCGCAGAGAGGCTTTGCAATTGTTTGAGCTGTTTATTTTCAACAGCGTTAGGGACTGCGACTCTTTGGCGGCCCAGCTCAAATCCATCTCCACTTGATTTTCATCTTTAGCACATTTTTCTTCTTTTAATGGCTCTGGTTTCAATCAAATAGATTCTGGAAAAGTCCTAAATATTGATTTGTTTTTATGTTGGTTTGAGATGACATTTTTGAAAGAGAATAGGAACCTTTATGGTATCCCGCAGGGTAGATTATATTTGACTCTCAGTTTTACGTGCAACAGTGAATAAGGTCAGCTGCTCATGCTCAAAACGATTTCTGTGTGGCTCAAGGGCACCAAGGAAAAGCTCATGAAATGCAAACAGGCATCTCTCTAATCTTAATTTTTCATATTTTGGCGTTAATGGGTGTCTGGTGCACAAGCCAAGACTTACGGCCTCGGGCACACACATTTTTGATCTAACTTTATTTGATGCAAAAAGCAGAAGAAAACATTGTCATCGTATTCAATTTTACATTTGGCAGCGAGTGTCAAGTGATTTGCGTTTTATGAAAAAAAAAAAAACGGCTATGATGACGTCTGATTTTATATTCTTCTCCGGTTTCCTATTATTTGGGACGATCCCTCAAGCAACACGAGTGACAATTTGCCAGGGATCCTCAAATAAAGGTCAGGCGATGTCGCTTGAGACCAAAACACAAACCGCAGCCATGCTATTGTTTTTTTTTTTGTTTTAGAAAGACAATAAAACAAAAGCAATGTCTATTTCGTCTTATTTTTCTTATTTTATGACGCCTTCCCAAGGTTTTAGTTCACCTCAGCTATTATTAACAGGTTGTATTTTTCAATACTCGGAAAACATTGAATGAATTGACTCAAAACAACAATTTAATGAAATAATAAGAGAATATTTCAAAAGTTTGAAAAACACAACACCAAGAGCAGAGAATAGTTGAAAAGTTGTCTTGGCAAACGTGCAATTCACCATCTATTTTATTTTATTTTTTTATTTATTTTTTTCACTGCACTTAACATCATTCGCCGCCATCTGACGTATTGATTTTTTACAAGGCTTTATCGTCACCCTTCGTCGCTCACTTTGAGCCATTGACATCTCATTTGAGCCAGCACGGGTCGCAGTATCGAATCACTTTGACAGAACCGCGTACGCGCCAACAACGTCTACAGTCGATTGCGAGAAATTAGAACGATTCACGGCGACCAAGTCGTTTTCTGCACTCACAAACAATCTGGTGACACTCGGCGTACATGGCCAGACATCGTTGACAATTACCGTTGTCATTTGCTCACGTCCAGAATGACACCATGTCTTTCCCGAGCCGTCCTCATTTGGACTCGGATCCGTTCTGCATATTGCGAGAACGTAATAAGACGTGGGAGGAAATATGGCGACATTGTCAACGGACTGCACCGCGATCCATCAATCACGGTCGGTCATTAGGCGAGGAGTCAGGCCACAAACACAAACTGTCAGCTTGTATAAATGCGATGCTCATAGTTCAGGAGAGATAAACCACAAAGCCAGAAGGGAAGGCGGGAGAACTCGGCGGAGAGTAAACAACAGCCGAGCGGGGACGTGACAGAAGAGCGAGCAGCCACTTCTATGGAGGTCGGTGAATATGCAATCGCTGATGCAACACTGATATCATGTTCCCTGTCTTCATCTTTTGTGCATTTCCTGCTTTCCGCAAACAGATGGCACCTTTGTAGACGGATGGCAGGAAATCCGAGTGCGGCTTTTGCTGTTTTAGATGTGCAAATACATCCAGGAGGCAGAACTCCTGCGGAGGGGGAAAAAAATGCAATCGTTTGACTTGAGCTTCATTCACAAAGACTTTTGTACTTAAGTGGTTGATTTTAAACGTTTCACTTCTTTGGCCCAAAGTTTCACGGTTGGATTTTCAATCAGGTCGAGGGAAGTTTCCCTCAACTTAGTTTGGCGCATCAAGTTTGGCGCATTTTACAGCCATATTTTTTGGACGGCTTAGAATGCGACATTTCGAATTTTGGTCGTTTCATAGTGCGACTCGAGTGAGTCACTTATTTTAGAAAAATGTTTTCCGACTCCCGGATAATAAGACAACTTGGCATGATGGTTGTTGTTTTGTATTTTTATTGTTGGCATGGCAACAATGTTGACTTGTTTCACACGAGTTACGCCACTCAACTCTTCTTTGAACGATTGCTCCTCCCTTTGTCAGAGCGCTGCCACCCAGTGTTGACAACAGGAACTACAATGCAGGCAGGCAGGCAAAATCATGACACTGGCTGTGCAGCAGATGAAGACATTTGACGAACGCTGTCAGGAACAGGAACACATGAATTGATCTGCTCGTTACTGATTGGATATGAACACAGTCAGTGTCTTTTGATGTCATTCCAAAGCTGTCAAGAAGTATCTTCCCTGGGAGGGAGAATTTTCCACATCACGATGAATTTGATTTCCCTCCCAGATCAGAGGGAAGCAATTTGTGACCTTTCATAAAAACCTGTGTTCTAATGGATTATTTCCTCTCTAGTCATTTGTCCTCCAACAACCTTCTCCACCTACACTTTGACATTCTCTCCTGCCATTTCTTCACTCCTTTCGTCGCATTCTTGTTCACGCTCACTTTTGGGAAGGCAAGTCAATATCGACTGTCCTTGTGAGCTACGTAACTTTGTTCATGAAAATAATCCTCTCCCTTTGCAGAGTAGAGGCTTTAATTTGAAGTGTTTTTATTCCAACACAAATGATGACTGACAGTCAAGACTGCCTCTGGATTGATTTTATGAACGGCGTTTTTGTTGGTTACAAGAACGTACGGTACGTATAACAGAAAACCGAGACAGTTTTCCACAAGTCAGCACTTTCGTCAGTACGTTTGGAAACTTATTTTTTTCTCTCGAATGTTCAGTGACAATAACCAGCTGTTGAGTCACGCAGTCATCTTCAGAGTCGTCGTACTCTTCAGTCCCAATCGAGAGTTCTTGACTTCACATTGTGTACAAAAGAGACTTTGAAGGTTGGGAGTTGATTTTTAGTCCGGGACATAAAACGCTCTGCCATCCCCAGGAAGCAGAACAAGGAAATGTTCACTTCATTGTAGAAGCCAAGACAGCCACAGGGAGAGGCAAACGTGCCAATGCAGGACTTGGAGTGCGAGGTGAATGCTTTTAAAATGATCAGAATAGAAAACCAGGAACCGACTTGGTCGGCAACGGAATCTCAATCTGACAAGCAAGTCTTTCATGGATGCTAATTGAAACAATCTCATAATGAGCGATCCTTAATTCACTCCCATTGACGGATATATACGTCAAAAAGTCCATTCATTTTATCTATGCTGGCAGTGAATGAATTAAAGTGGCCGTGACCTTCCGTCAGAGGTGACTGGACGTGACAAACTAAGCTTGAAAGAACAACTGCTTACAACACAACAATGCACGTTGGTTATGACCCCCTGACGGGGAAAACGTGACGACCGTTTCCTCTGATGCACGGACTGCTTTATCTGCAATAGTCGCTCCGTTCAAAGCACGACGGGTTATTTTCCGTAAACAATGAACGATTCCGACAATTAAGATTGTGTTGTAATTATGCTTGCAGGTAAAGCGACTGCTGGCCACTGCATCTGCGGGAACATATGCTTGCTTAACCGCCGACATTTACATGCTGCCAGAATAGCATTCAGTCTTCTGGGAAAGGATTTGCGCGAGACATGATTCCATTACAAGCGTGCAAGTGAGTGCACGGAGGAATGATAATGTACAGAAGCATGTAAAAAAGAAAAATGTACTCGACGGAAACCATCACACTCAGCTTCCTTTCACCCAGACGCACTTTGGAGCGAAGATGACCATTCTTCAGCCTGGTCGATTATTGATAAAGTCCACGTAAAAATCGGACAACAAAGTGTCACGGCGCCTCGGTTCAGTTTGATGCTGCGGTTTAGTGTGTTGTGTCATCGACAAAGATTAAAGAGCAGTCCCGGAAGAACCACGATGACATTTTTTTGCATGTTCGGGATCATGCGACAATCCTAAGCCTTTGCATCATTTTGCTAAAGGTTATAATCTTTGTTCCAGAATGATCTCAATCAAATCCGAAGCGGACTTTGTTCAAGTTTGAAGTTAAACTCAAATGTTTTCACTCTTCAGCAGAAATAATGAAATTGAGCGGACGTTTGGAATACTTTTTGACGCGAGTGTTGAGTAGTTGCGTATATGCCGTACACTGTTTGCGTGAGGTCAGACACGGGTTATTTCTTTTTATAAATGAACTCTATCTCGGGAGACATTGTGTAAAATACAAATAAAGACTCAGCAGATGAAAGAGCGGTTCATTTCCCTTGTTACTCAATAGTTCCGTTTGCCTTGCCTTTTGTACTTTCTTTCTTTTATTAATATCGTACCTATGCGGCTTTTATAAGTCTGCGCACACGCCAGACAGCGTGGAATTAGGTGTCGAATTGCAGAACGGATCTGGAGCTCAGCAGGTAATTATCAATGCAAACCTCGGCGCATATCAATGAGGCGACCGCAAATAGAAACACGTCGGGGTCAAAAGCGGCTATATGGCGGCACCGTGTAGAAATGTGACCAATTTGTCACAGATGTACACTCGGTGCTCGCGTGGAGAATTTGAAATGGGAGATGAACATTTGACGAGAATGCACGTTTGGACCCGGAGAGTAATAAAGAGAGCCCATTTTAATTAGAACTAAAATGATTGTAATTATATGTTGGCCAAACCCAACCGCCCACCCACCGCCTCCTCACACAAGCGTGCTCATTTGTTTTATGTTTTTGTCTCCACTCAAGGATGTTTCGCATCGAGCCGCGCCGCCGTCGATGCCGCGCCATGCTGTTATGTTGTCGTGCGAAGCAGATGCTCGTTTTGGAGGCCAATGCAATTTCATTGTAATTAGTGCAATTCGGATTATCTCTTAACCCGCATGCTCTTTCATCTATCTGCAAATGTCTCGGGATTTTATCAAGCCGCGTCGCGTGTTTTTGGAGTGATTGCCATTTTTGCAGGCTTATTAACTGTTGAGTTGTCCATCGCGGCCTTCTGGGTGTTTGATGACCTATTCCGTGCTCACAGTTTGCGCAAATGGTCAAATTTAGGTTTGAATTCATCTTCAGGCAGAAGTACCCTGAACTGGCTGCCAGCCAATCGTAAGGCACACGTCCACCATTCTGAAATGTTATTTAGAAATGAAATCGTGTTGTACGAACGTTACTTCAACCGTAAATGATTCCAACGTGATCATGGAGAAGGACTTTCAAAATAAAAATACAGAGTTCCCTCGCGACTTTGTAGTTCTGTTATTGCGGCTTCACTTTATGTTATCTGGCGCTGCTCCTTCTGGTGTGCTCGCATTGGCCACCTGGGGGCAGTATAAGAAAGACGGAGAAATATATCCAGAGGTCTCAACTGCTCATCATTCGACATTCATATTATTCATTCTACGCAGAGGATAAAGAATGCACGCTACATATGATGTATTAAATTAATTTAATTTCATATAATTCAAGTTTTAAAGCAAAGTAATGCAAATGCTATTGAGTGTTAGCATTAAGATAGCAAACTGAAAGTATACACACGGTCACTACGACTGCTTCTTGTTGCAAAGTGAGTTGAGTCTCACGTATCTCGAGTCTGCACTCACGAGACCTCCTGTCCAAACCAAAACGAGTTCAATACGGTCAAGCGCAAGGTTAATGTTGTAAAAGCTGACGGGATTCAATATTGTTTATCATATTTGCCGCCTAGCCAATTACAAACGGACTTCTGCGTCAGCGGCGCAGTACTTTTACTGCTATTTACAGGTCTCATTATTTACATATTGCTCTCATGATTCAACACAGATTGCTTGCTCCATGGACCAACAAAAATCACCGTCGCGAGTAAATGGTGCAGTCTGTTTTGCCTGCTTCTTAAAGGTCTCATTATTTACTCAGTCGTCGTGCCGACACGGGCGGATGCGCAATGCTCGCGCGGTGGCTGTGCACGTTTACGCATGACTGCGGCGGATCTTCATTGATTATTTAAATCTGCTGATGCGTCGTCAGGATGCGTCAGGATCTAATGGTTAGGAATGTTCTGTACGCCCGTGCGCGACCCAAAGGTCGCCAGATTAGAGAGGCCAGTCGCAGTCGACATGATCCAGGCGTGGAGTTACGTTGTGCACCGGCTGAAATTGAGTTTGAAATGCAGTTTTGGTAACTGAGGTGTTTGAGTCATTATGTGTCTCATATCATCTTTTCTAATTGTATTTCCAAAACAACAACAAATATATTTGTGATTGCAAAATTAAAAAAAAAAATCTGTAATATTGTACTTTATAAAATCATAAAGTCATGACAATTGAATAGTTGGACTTTGCGCCGCTCATCCGGGTTTTGCACACTTTGGCCACTTTCAGATTTACAGATGCACACGAAGGAGGCACACAGAATTGCTGAGTAGACTCCAATAATATATCTCATTCCTTGCAGAGGATAAAGAATATATACGCCTGTGAGTACTATTCGGCCCGCGGAATATCCATCCATTATCGGTACCGCTTCTCCTGACAAGTGTCGCGGGGGTGTTGGAGTCTATCCACGCAATCTTCGGGCAGTAGGCGGGGGACACCCTGAACGGGTTGCCAGCCAATCGCAGGGCACACAGAGACGAACAACCATCCGCGCTCACACTCATACCTATTGGCAATTTAGAGTGTTCAATCGACCTGCCATGCATGTTTTTGGAATGTGGGAGGAAACCGGAGTACCCGGAGCAAACCCACTTTTGTCCGGCACGCTATGACTGCCTGTGTTTTGCGTTTGCGTTTTTTTTTATTTATTTTTTTTAGAATCTGCACTCCGCAGAGTGCAAATTATTATTAATACCTTCCGTAATGAATCGAAAGCTGTTAATGGACTTGGTGTGGAAGCGGGTGAGTTGAAAAGCTTTCAGAAAGGTCCGCTGACACACCGCTCGCTCCTTTCAACTCGAGCGACGCACACCTCTTCAATCTCAATCAAGGACAGCGAGGAGCCTTTCCCTCATTTGCTGGGCATGTGCAGGTTTTCTTTCTTGGCATCGTCACCATTTGTGTCCATTTCGAAACATCTTTCAAGGACCTCACGCTGGCATTGCATCATTTTTCTTTTTCTCTTTTGCCATTGAGGGCTTCTTTTTTATATTTTATCTTCAAACAGCGTCACTGATGGTGGAATGGTACACTCGCCTGAGTTGTGTGCAGGCAACGTGGGTTCAGTTCCCACTCAGTGACGGTGTCTATGTCTGCCCTGCGACTGGCTGGCGACCAGTTCAGGGTATAGTGCGCCTTTCGCCCCAAGTCAGCTGGGATAGGCTCCAGCACCCTCCCGCGACCCTGTTCAGGATAAGCGCTGTGAATAATGACTTGACATGACATCTTCAAACAGCTTACCTTTGAATAAAATTCAACGCTCCTTGTTGATGTTATTGTGCAAAATGAAAGTTAAGCTATGATGACTTACTCCTACCAGGAATGCTCTTTTGGCTAAAATGCATCGCGTGATTCTAGTCCGTTGTCATCGTCCGCTGCCGGGCTTGGAGATCACGTTCCTCTTACAGGATGCACCAGGTTGGGTCAGCGGGATCACAACTGAGATGAGCTCCATCGTTAATTTTAGTGGCTTCTAAAAAAAAAAAAAAAAAATCAAAAGATTATATGTCATAAAAAATGGTCAACTGCAGACCAGAACGTGCAAATATGATTTTTCGGGTTCATGTCTTGATAATCTGTAATCTCTTCAATTTGTCCAGATGTCAATGAGGTTTTATTGTATTTATCATAATTCAACACACACACACACACACACTCCCCAGCAGAGTTGCATGCAGCAGTGCAATGCAATGAGTTTGCATCCCTAGATGGCAGTAGTGAGTTAAACATGAGAAGGTGTCTGATGCTGATGCATCTCGGAGGAGGACTGTGCCCGCTTGTTAGTGCTCCTGTGATGTTGATGAGACAAATCTCACAAATACATTTACAGGAAATACTGCAGGAAACAAAAGAGATGTGAAGACGAGGTGTCATTCTGTCCCTTATGGAGGCGACACAGCTTCCCGGTTGCCGTAAATGCGTGCAGGAGGATTTTTGTTTCTTGCTCTCATTCAAAGGAAATTAACTTGAAATTGCTTTGTTGAAATTGCTCCTCGCAGTTTAATACGAGCCCAGGAAACGCTATTACACGTCAGCACTCCAGTATTGGAGAGATGTGGATGTAATATGTTCATTTCCGCCAAGATATGCATGAAATTGGGTTGAAGAACAATCAACGCTGTACAATAACATGTGATTGTTTCCCCTGACAGAGGCTATTGATGGATTTATCTGTGAAAAAGGACAAACACACCCGCACCCACATATTATATATAAACACACACATATATGCATATATATGGATTTCAGCCAAAAACGTGCTCGATACCTGGAACCGATTGATGACATTTTTATTGATTTCAATGGGGAAATATGATTTCAATTATTGATACTGAATGTGATCATTTAAGGCAGGGGTGTCAAACTCAAATACACGATGGGCCGAAAAGTAAAACTTGAACAAAGCCAGCATTTAATTTTTTTAAAAACAATAAAAATACTGATTACATTTTTTTTTATTAACAGTGGTTTTATTAATGCATTACAATGTTTAGTTTTCAAATTGACTATTATCACAGAGAATGTAAAATGGTATAGTCGTCATGTGGTATAGCTTCGCGGGCCAAATATCATTACACTGCGGGCCAAATTTGGCCCGCGGGCCACAGTTTGACACCGATGATTTAAGGTATACAGCCGTCCTCAGAAGGTTAAAATGTATCTCTGAGATGGTAACATTTGGTTTGTCATGACTTCTAGCAAATAGAGAAGTTCCAGTTCCAGTTAAGGTAGACAAGAGTGCCATTTTTTTTTTTTTAAATGCAGTAATCAAAAAGCAAATGGGCTGCCATCCCACTTCTTGATTAACAAGCCCCCTAAATGCGTGACGAAGCACATTTGCTCGATGATCTTTTGACGTTGCTTGTTTTTTTTTTTTTCCAAAGTCTTTTGACTCACGAGGGCGGTCTTGCGCGAAAGCAGCTGGGGAGAATGCAGAGCCAGCAGCGGCGCTTGCTCCGAGCTTGATAATGAGCCTACAAAGATGACAGGGTCAAGCAGGGTCAGCAGTGGCAACTCGCTTCAAATAACAGCGCCGTCAACCAAAGTCAGCGTTGTAGTCCACTAGTTCTTAAAAGGGGCTTGTTCGCAAGTTGATGCAACTTCGTGGGGGCCGAAACATCAAATCAGCCTTTGCAATTGATTATGGGGCATCTTTTAAAGAATAAAAAGAAGCCATGCAATCATACAGCGGTGCAGTTCCTTTAAATTAAACAGGTCATGACTATTTAGGTTGAAATGTTAAGAAAGAAAAAAATAATAATCCCGGTGGCATCAGAATTTGCTCATCGCAGTTTTATTTTGTTGGCGTGAGGATAATAAGGCCATCCATGTAACAATATCCCCGGACTCAAAGCGTCACGTCAATCAAAAGCAATGTAGCATCGGAGCTGAAAAGAAGACCCACAGTGCGTGCAATTCCCGACCATGTTAAGGTCACGCGGCATGTGGTTCCGTGTGGCAGTGCGGCTCCGTGTCGGTGTGTACTCATGACAGGCGTCCTGTATGTCAAGACCTGTGGTGCAAGTGAGTGACACGCATTGCATAAGTGGCTTATTAGGCTGACCCCGCCACCCCCGCCACCCCGGCACCGCCGCCGTCGATCAGGAGAACGCCTGCCAGTGGGCTCCTCATTGCCTCTGACACGAGCGTGGTGGGCAAATCCAGCCTCACAAGGATTATTCTTATTGACAGTTGCATGCTATCCCTGTGAGCATAATTGAGCAAATCAGTTCTTTGGAAAGGAGGCTTTGACTGATGTTTAATGGCAAACTAAGCTGCCATTGCCACGGAAACACAGAATCTGCCTTACTCAGTCAAGAACTGGGAGCGATTTAGCCAAAACTATGAATAATACGGTTAATTATTATTATTAATAATGATCATAATAATATTAATAATACAATAATTATTATTATTGTTGGGCTAGTTTTTCACCTCTCTGCTATTAACCAAGCACGAGCATGCCAAGTTAGCACGAACACGGATATTGTGACATCTCATTAGGTTACACTTTCACCCACTGTAGTCCACTTCAGCCAAGTCTAGTCGATTCTTTTCGCTGTCATCAGGAAGCCGCGCGTGGGGAATTAATGACCAGAACAAAGACAGAATCAAGAACTTGTCTCGTTATGTATAACGAGGCATATGATTGCCACGAAGATGCGTCGTGTTGCTCTGACAACAGCTTGCGTCGTCACAAAGCTCCGCCATGATATTATTGTTTTTTTTTTTTGTCTCTGCGGCCATTATTTAGGAAGTAAACCATGAAGTGGTCAAACGTGACTTCCCAGCTTGGTTATACAGTATGATGCCGGAGCCGATCCAATGCAATTGTGATGCATTTTAAGTCATTCACCAAATGAGTTAAAAAAAAAAAATCTTTGACGTCTTTATCTGTCAACGGGAGTGAACAAGTTCATCAGTGGCAGTCTCAACTCGAAGGCCAGCCTGTGCAAGACAAATCAGTCAAAAGAGAAAACCCATTTCAATGCCCATTTAGCTATCATTTGGTTGGTTGAGCAAACACACACACTCGTGAGTCGTACGTTGCACGTTTAAAAGACACAAATAAAAAAAATAACGACTCATTTCATGATTTACCCAAAAAGTCTCACGTTGATTCCTAATCAAAGCGGAGAGGAAATGGTCCTTCTGTTGCCTAGGTGGGAGGGGATGTGCGTACTGCTGAGGAGACGGTGCCCATACTAATGCTCGGGTGGCAAGGGAATTCATTGTGGGTGGTAGTCTTTTTTTTTTTTTTTTTTCCATTAGCAGGGACCAGCTTCTCAGAGAATGTCTAGACTGCAACTCATTAAGGCTTCAGCCACTAGCGTGACCGAGGTGGTCTTCATGTGTGTTTAGCGGGTCTCGGGCCTGCCCCCGGTTGAAGATGTGGGTCAGCTGCTCAGCACAAGTCCAGAACAGGTGGCGCCATCGAACGCACACACATGATCTTCGCTCGGCGGCAGAGACAGCAAGACGGCATCCACAAATGCCAAAATTTGTTTACAAAATTTGGCACGGGTTCTTCCCATTATCCCTTTTGTAGTTATTGAAAATTCTCAAAGGTGATGTGATGCCTCGACAAACGCGATTGTTCGTCTTATTTACCCTCGTCAACATTTGTGTCCTTAGATGTATTTTGGACACTTTGAGAAATGTTTGCACATTTCACAAGAAAGAATTAAGAGCTTGAAAACTAATCGTCACTTTCATTGTCCCCGATGTGAAGATAGTTGAAGTAAAAACAACTCAGAAAATTGATTTGGCGCAAACAACTCACTTGCGTTGGGGTACAAACTAACACTGTTGCCATGAGTTTTTTTTTTAAGTTGTCCCAACGTAAATTACAGTTTTCATTCTTGACATTACGTGTAATTTGTATTTTTATTTATTTATTTTTTATTATAAGTGCTCTTTTCCTTATTAAAACTGTTTCACTGCCAGCCCAGGTCAAAGGAATGTACTTTTTGGGCTTCTATACCCATCAACAGCAGTGAATGAGTTAATGTTTTTTTTTTTTTTTTGCTTAATGTCATTTGCATTCCTTCTAATGTAGATTTATTGACTACGTATGAATCCCATTTAAAAGTACACTCCAGGAGGTGAGATTGAGCTGCTGAGTGAATGAGGCAATGAAAGTCTGCTTGCAAGAGAGTGAGGGAGCAGAATGACTCCACCCCCCCCCCACTCCTTCACCCCCCGCCCCCTCCTCCTCCCCGAGTTTAAATTCATTGCCTGTGAGGCTGATCCAGTCCAAGCAGACTGGCACCCGGCACCGGCTGACCAATGTGATGACTCTCACACGAGCTGCGCCACCTTGACGACATCTCATCACTGAGGGGAGGGAAAAAAAAGACGGGAAGAGCGGATCGAGCTACTTCTCCGTCTCCATCCGCCTCCCATCCCATCCCATCCCATCTCGCTCCTCTCTCTCTCTTTCTCTCTCTCTCTCATCCGCGCTGCCTGCTGCCATCGGCCGCACGGAGCCGTGTGCATGCGTCGCGGAGCGGGGGGGCGCGCTGCACCGGTTCCTCTGGACATCTCCGAATAACGGCGCTTGACAAGCGCGCAGTGGTGGTGGCGGATCCCGGAGAGGAGGGAGGGGGGAGACTGGACCTGGACCTGGGCCAGGAGCGAGCACCGGGACCGGGGAGACGCGCCGTGGCTCCTGCTAAGCCCGCTCTCCGAAAACATGTCCGAGTTTTTTCTCCTCACCTTCTTAGCCCTTTTCTCGGGATTATTTCCATGCACCGAGCCGTCGGCAGTGCTGGATGAGCGCAAAGGTAAGGGACAAGCGGGCCGACGCGAGCTGTGGGTGGGGTGGGGGTTCGGGCGATGGGAGGGGGCGGGGGGTTCTTGTCAACTTGGCAGCCGCGCGCTTTGTGAACGGCAAGCTTCAATTGTTCCGTGCATGCTTGATGATGAGCAGAGTTGGACATTGACTTCTTTTCTTTTGTCCAGCATGGCACTGTGCGGTATAGTCGCACATTTACTGGCGGATTTTTGAGAAGGGGTGGGGGGGGGCCTGCATGTGCTATCATACAGTGCAGCAGGTGAACGTCTCCCCCCCCAGGCTGTGTTTGTCGCTCTTGAAGATTTTGCTCTTAATCTGCACCGTGGGAATGTACAATGTGGATCAAAACGTCATGCCTCCTCTCCGTAATTATCGGTCTAATGCAGAGAATAAATTGTATTTGGAGGGGGGGGGGGCTTTGAATAGATTGAGAAGGAAAACCGGCAGGTTTGATTTGGTCCTGCAATTTGAATTACTTGGACATTCAGTTTGTTGGGAATGAAATTTAAGAGTCGTCGATGTTGAAACATTTGTGGCATCGGAGTTCGAATCCTACAAACTCATAGATGACATCATTCAAAATAATACAAACAAGAAAATCCAGAACGGCTGCAGGTAAATCATGAAAAAGAAGCAAACGTCTCATCCCGATTTTGATTGACGTATGTGCTTTTACCAGAATAAATTTCACCGGGGTTTCTCCGGATCAGTGGCCGAAGAAGGAAAAAGACAGGCTAGTTTAGGCTCATTTGGATATTAAATTCCATCGGAAGAATCTTGAAAAGTGATGACGGAGTGGTAGAAGAGAACTCCAACTGCACGGACCTTCACCGAGCCGTCAGTATTTATGACATCAGGATTTGAATCGCGATCGCAATAAGATGGTTTCTAATCTTTAGATCATATGATACTTTATGCATACATATATATATTAGGGATGTGCAGCCATCCAATAAAAAAAGACCCCATCAACCAAAAGATTTTGACAAAAGTATTTGAATGGCTAAAATATCCTAAGATAGAAAATCAGGTGCGAATGTCATCAAACGCTGATTTGAGGTTTGAGTTGTGTCGGAATCAAGTTGACAAGCCAGTCAAAAATATACAGAACACTCCAAAGGCTTTTTGGCAGCAGTATTTAAATTTGACGAGCAGCGAGGACAAGATGTTACGATTAAAAAAAATACAAAATTCCTGGAACGTGGAAGAAGAAAATGGATCATATTCGTTTTGATTGCCCAGGCCAAATGCAAATTGGTCAGCATCAATCCAAGATGAGATGATAATTGGATATTAATATTTTTCAGTGAACCAAAAAAAAAAAACAGCCAAAAAGTTGCCACAAACAAAGAATGAAATCCATCTTTTTTGAAAACTTAACTTTCTGCGCTGGAGTTAATGATGTCACGACCTTTGCTGCACTCTCGCCTGGAGGTCACATTTCTCCGACTTTTTTTTCCATTTTCCAGCAACGTCAAGACTACTTATGGCTGTCCTGAGTTCCTCTTTAAACCTAGGGTGATAAAAAAAAAAGTGCCTTTTTGTGTGTGCGTGTTTGTGTTTATAATTTTCCAGGGAAAAAGAAAACAACATAAAAGGACTATTTACCTCTCTTACTGTGCGTGAAATGAAAAGACGAACCTTCTTGTCCTCCCCGAGGATGCTCCGGCACAGAGGAAGGGAAATAAGAGCACCTCTCTGAAATGTCACAAAACGCTGTTGGAGATTTATTTATTTATTTATTTATTTTTTGTCAGTACCGGAGTGTTGAGATTTATTAGTGTCGGCGGAATCAAATGTGAAGAATTACATTCCATGCAGTTGTCTCCTTTGGGCCGCGACGACAATATTTAAATGAGGATTCTTATCAACGACCCAACTGCATTTTTCGCTTTTGGGGTTCTTGGGGTGCCCTCCCACAAAACCAAGCTGTCCCGCCCCCTCTGCATGGGCCCGGAGATGAAATGCCAGCCCGGTGAGTGGTGTCGAAATGGAGCCTAATGATAACGGCTTGCAACACCAAAGCTGCTTGTCAGCCTAATTAGTCTGATATTAATTTGCTTTGTGGTAGCAGCATTGTCATGTTGAATGCCAAGTGGTGAGCTTGTGGTTCCTGCCGCATGCAATTTCAACTATTCCGAGAGCTCATTGGTGCAATTGTTTGGCTGTGAATGAAATGAACTTGGTGGGGTGGGAAAAAAAAAAACACAGCTCAAGGTTGTTTGAAATGCAAACGGCGTTCAGGATGATCCGATTGTCGTGCAGGATGACGGGAATGGTTCCTCTCGCAACTCATTTGGGGAGATAATAACACAGAAGGTCTCGGAGCGCACGTTTGCACGCCACCCATGAATCAAGAATTCACTCATTTTGCATTCCGGCTGCCTGAGATGAATCCACTCGTTATAATTGGCTTTACAGACCAGGAAACCTGACATTCATATATATATATATATTTTTTTTTTTTTTTCGTGTTAACATAATAGAGTATATCCTCTGAAAATGTAATTATGCTGTGGAACACTGATGTACAATATGACGCACGTCGTAAAGGAATTACGGCAACAATAGTCAATTAATACTGGGAATTAAGTTAAATCCGAGACGTGTCGAAACGCTAGAAAGAATGATTTTTAGGCCCGATAATGAAATTCTAGTCATTCTTGATGACATTCAGAGTCTATTTCTGATATTATTCATTTTGATGTGAATGCAAAATGGCCGCCTCACTCTGGCACTTCAGCTCGCAGATCCCTCTGGTGCATTGCAACAACGTAATGAAGCTCTCCAAAGTGGCATCGACGGTTCATGACAAAGAAAATACTTTATATCCATAAAGGTCATTAGAATCTTTAACATAAAAAATGATCCAGTTTGAAAAAAAAATTTTTAGAATATTTATTTTTCCTTAAAACCATTATTAACATTAAAATGTAACGAAATTCAGAACGCTATTCATTCTGCGTTATTAATCAAACGGAATGAAAAAACATTTTTTTAATCAACTTTATTTGCAACTGTTCCTAAAAATAATTTTTAAAAAAAATCCACAAGGTGGCGCAAATTCCCCGTACAACTGAAAACTCATTCAAACAAGAATGATTTTTTTATTCCTTTCATTTGATTTTTGGCCGCACATGAGGAGCATGCCAGAAAGCGCCAATGCCGAGGTAAAACCGAGAATTTCAACCTTCGCCAAGATGAATTGGAGTGTTGCTTTCATCGGAGCACTCCTGTGTTTTGTTGACCTTTAAAGGTTGCCCTTCTCTTTTTTTTTCCTCTCTGTTTTACATATTTCTCTGGGAGACATTAACACAAAACCAACACAGAGCAGGCCAAAGCCTCACATCCTGCTACGACCGGGTGGCATCACTGTTGGTGTTCCTCAGGGCTCCACCTCATGACTCTCTTCGTTCAGTGGTTGGAGAACCCACATGTGGATTCCAGTTAGAGCAGAGTGAATAGAAAGCGCAAAGAGGAGGTCCGCGTGAAAGGAAAGAGAAGTGATGTCAAAATTATGAGTCAGCATCATTTTATTTTCAAACCCGTCAACTGCGATTGTTTTTGGCGTTTGTGCTGCTGACATCCAGCGGGCGCTGCCTCAGGTGCTCTTTAAACGTTGCTCCTCCCGCTTGTTTTTGGCTGGAAAACCACACGAGTCGTCAGAAACGTTCCGACGGTTGCTAACGTGGAAAATGAGCAGATGTAGCACTGGAGGCCAACCTCAACGTTTGGAGCGTTCGCCCGCTTGTCCGAGTTATATCGCGTTTTGTGGTGCTTTCCTTTGTCGCGATGCATGCTTGTGTGTTGTGCACGTGCCACTTTCACAGTGATTGGTGGTGTCACGGATATATCACGGAAGATAGCGATGATGCAATAGTTGGGATGCGCGTCATCAATGTTGCTTCTAGTTGGACGCCTCAACACCCCCGAAAAGCACATTGGACGTTTTGGTGGCCATTCCTGGTTTTCCGAGGTTGTCTGAGGTAACGGCTGACTCAGCGTTTGCGTCCTTCTGTCAGGTCTTCGCACGCTCTGAAGAGACATTCAAAGAGCTGACAGATCCGTTCAGTGATGTCAGCCAAGTGTTGCTGTCATCAATCTCAGGGCAGAGGTGATGTATGGCCTCAAGCTGCCCCCCCCCCTCGCCTCCCGCCCGCCACGCACCTCCACTCATTAGGGACTCCGTTGGACTCACTCCTCTGGGATAAAGTTGCTGAGTGAAGTCACTGAAGTAGCCCTCGGTCAAACGTGCGGGGACAGGGCTCCATTAGTTTAGCCTCTGTAGAGGGGGCGCTACCGTCCCTTTTTTTTTTTTTTTTTTATACCAACAAGTCTAAAATATCATATTTGTCAGCAGGCCCGGTGTGTGCGCAGTTTGGTGACGTTTTGCTTCCCATATTTTCCAGACTTTAAGCAGCAGGAACTCTTAAAAAAGAAAAAAAACTATACAAGCTGTATTTTTCCATGTTGAAAAAAATGAGTAGGAGAAAACATTCTGTGTTTTGTTTTGTCGGTTGTCCAAGACTAAAATCTGCATTGGCGTTTTACCACCAAAAACACTTTTCTTTTTTTTTTCCGTTGCTTGTATCGTTATTCTGCCCCCCTCAACCGCGACAAAAATGTACTAAATTGTGTTTCATGATTTTTGTCTTTATTCACTCGGGCAGTTTGATAGTTTTTAGACGGAGTAATGTGTTTTTACTTGAAACGACAAATTAAAAGGATTTATTTTATAATTAAAGAGCAGCAGGCATAATAGTTATGTACACATTCTGACTTCTTTAATCTGAAGCAGTAGTTACATTTATTTGACATATTAATTTTTTCCTCCTTAAAATGACTACAAATATATATACTTAATATAAATATACTGACTCAATTATTTGAGTGTCATTTGCCTAATTTGCCTCCCTCATAATCGACGTGGGAATCCGAGATTCACCCCCCAATCTTTGTCTTTGACTCAAAATCGGTGCTTTTCACAAATACAAAGCGTTTAAGCGCTGCCATCTACAGGTGTCTGTTGGAAAATATTTGTGGGGGGGGGCAGATAACCATCGGGTCGCCGTGGATGAACGCAAACGTCCGCGGCAGCGTATGATTCATTATCACCTTGCCGTTTAATGCGCTACAATCGAATCAGCAATAGATCGTCTCATGTTACGAACGCCATTGCCTGGAAAGTGACACATGACATTGATTAGCCATTGAAAAAAAAAAAAGGCCCGCTTCCATTTTCAAATCTAATCATCTGATGTGTCGATGTCCTCGAAAGACCCACCGGGGGTGCCAGGGGGCTCGTATTAGATTTTCTTTTTTTCCCCAAGTGATACTTAATTGAAAATGTGATTAATGAATCAATAAGTTTCCCGCTGAGAAGCCTGGCATTACTGGAGTTAATTCCGAGAGAGTGTCTCGGTCATATACTGAAAGAGCGGCTAGAAATGAAAAAAAAAAAAGGAGTATATAAATTATTAATGGTGGAAAGCGCAACTGCTTTATTGCCAGATATTCTAATGAGAATAGGTCTCATAGGGGCAGTGGTAAAATAAAATGAGTTGGGTGAGATTGAGGTCATTATTGGATGATGGATATGCTGCAATGCATCATAAAAGGAAAAGTACGGCTGATGTCATGCGGTGTCGGCAAACTTGGGCGCACGCTCAAAAGCCAGCTGCTTGAACATACACCGGCCAATAAAAGCAGTCGCGTTGCGAGCGTTTGCATGAATCAGCTCGGCTGCAAAGGTCGCAATTACCATGCAGGCTGCCGAGGTGTTCATTTATTTTGTTTTTAACGTATACCATGAAACCGTATTTGATTCTTTGGATGCATGCCCATCAAGGTGTGTTTTTTTTTTTTTTTTTTGTTTGGGGGGAGTATGCTGATAGCCCCCGCCGTGAGGCCTGCTCTTTCAAAAGGCAAGTCGGAATAAAACAAACATCACAAGTGTGTGAAAGAGTGGCAAAATGCGCGCGGCTTGAAATGTCTGTCAGTCAGTCGCTTTGAAAGGGTGAAGGTGCAGAACCCGCCGGACAAGCCCTCGCATTATTCGCTGCTCTCGCTATGCTCTGACACATCTGTCGGTGTCAGAAGCCGCAAGTTGAAAAACAACACCAACATATTTACTTTACATTTCCAACATTGCGCGGATGTTTTTCTTTCTCCACGTATCCAGTTAAGAACTGCGGATTTCTGATGATTTCGGCCATCACTTCCTCAATACTTTGCTGGTGAGGCCGCTTGAAACTTTTGTCCGTCATTTGAAGACGCAATTTGTATTATTTCGTCCCCCCTGCCCAACGAGAATCATTTCGGAATCAATAGTTTCATTAATGGAATTGAAATGGCCGTATTCCCGACGCTACTTTTTGGTCTTCTCATCATTCACCTCGAGAGGCGAGCTGTGACGTCACCGCGACTCCCAAATCAAAGTATCGCAGACGAGAAGTGGCGACGGGACGGAATGACGCGAGCCGGGGGGGGACGCTCACTCCCAGCTGCCACCTGGCACAGGCCGAAGGGCTCGCAGGCCGCCATCTCGCATCTCGTCTTGGCCAGCACACAGGGAGGGATTCATCACGCCCACCCCCCAAAAACTGATTCGGATTCATTTGATGATGCTGCGTCGCGCTTCTCATAAAGAACAAACCACAAACATTCGCTCTTGACTCTTATTTGTCCTTTCAAAAAGGAACGAAAATCTGCATTTGGATTCCACCTTCAATCCGATTAATTGACAACTTTCAAAAAGAGACTAAATATCCATATTAGAATGCTGTAACGTAGGACACGTGCATTTGAAAGATGTTTTTTTTCCACACGGACCAAACGCAGTAATGAGTGCGCCACAGGCGCGTGCACGTTGATCCTCTAAAAGGGAGACGTGTGTGTGGGGGTGTGTGTGTGTGTGTGTGTGTGTGGCCATTTCGTTTCCTGCCAGAGCTAATTGTAATCCAGCCCACTTAGATGGATGATAAAACAAGGCAGAGTGCTGGCATCATTCGCACAACAACCGTGCGTGCACCTTGTTTGCTGTCCGGTGCGTCGCTTTTGGACCGACTCAGACTATCCGAAGAGTCGGCGTTTTTCGAGCGCGTGACTAGGCCTGACGTTGCACTTTAAGATGCTTTTAGGTCTCCCATATTTGTGAGCTGGAAAGATGAATAATTGAAAGTGCTTTCATGTTTTTGAGTTGGTGAATTGGAAGAAAAGTAAAGCCGCCTTCCTTACCTTGCGCCTGCAGCAAGTCCCGCAATCCCCTCGGCGGCGAGTTCCGGTTTGAATCTCGCGTTGTGTGGTTAATTTGTGTTGCAATTTGATAACGTGCACTCACGCGCTATTGGACGGCGAGACTCATTAACCGTACTCCCGGTAATCAAAGTTTGTTTGGCGACACCTTTTGATAAGACGAGAGCGATGCCGCCGTCTTGCGTGGCGTGCATTCGTCCTGATGTCTTGCTGGCGGCTCGTAAATGTGCTCGCAAAAGTTACGTGTGATGGACCTCGCCGAGAGACGGATGAAGCTCTCGGGCCTCAAACGGGTTTGGGCTGTCGCGCCCATTTGAGTCGCTTGTTTATGAATAAGGTTGCCGAGCGGGACTTGACAAGGTTCTACATTGAGGCAAAGTCAGGATTTCCACTCGGAGTTTGCCGACTTTAACTCTCAAAGGAATCGTACAAATTCTCAAGTCAAAGTCAAATGTACGACGATTATTTTATAATTTTACTGTCTTGCAAACAGTGTCTTTCTTTCATGTTTACATTATTTTCGTTTTATTTTTTGTACTCTGTTGATGCTCACAGATTTCAACTGCCTTTCACAGCTCTTCCTGCAATTTGCACTTGAGGTGAAAGCAGTGATTTTTAACACCAAACGTGCGAGAAAAACAGAACAAACAATACAAAAAAATGACAGTTTTAAGGTTGGGACTTTTTTAAACAACACCCGATTGAGATCACCAAACAAGCTCTTATTATTTTTCCGGACAAAGGTACGCCACTTCGATTTTTGATGGACATTCATCAAGCGTGTTATTAATCTGTTGCGTCGTTTCTTGTTGTCCTAAAGCTAATAATCTTCCAATACATGGAAAAGGTCGAAGAAGAAGACGGATTCTTTTATTTGCTTAAAGTAAAAAAAAAAGAAAAAAAAGTCAGAAAAGACACGGTGGAAGAACAACGATCCGAGAACAAATGAGGCGAGAAGGGGCGAAGACCAAGAGTGGAAGTAAAGCGGCCATTATTTAAATAACAAAGGCAGCGGCGAGACGCGATTGGCTGACATGAGGAAAGGGGGCGTGGTTAAAGCCATTAGAACACACGAGGTCGGCTTGGAAACAAAATAGTTTTCATCCTATATGCTTTGCTGTCCCGCTTTATTGGAAAGGCACGCCTCATTGGTTAAACGGTGTAATTATCGATTATTTGATGCTAATTTATGGATCTTTTCGGATGTTGGAATTGAGTTGTCTTATGTGCATTGCTGGCTATTTGATTGTTTTTTTTTTAATGGTTTTGGGGCAATCACACTCCTTATTTTTGTGCAATTGAATGTGAAGACGTTTAGCTTGCGGGGGGGCAGTCGGTCTTAGCTGTTGATGTTATTTATTTTTTTGTCTGTGTGTGTGTTGTTCAAATAAAGCAGTTGAGGTTTTATCATTGTAAAATAATCTCATCTTGGATTTACGATTTCATTGTGAATGCGGCTTAGTGCTGCAGGGATGAAGCTGAAAGGCCGCGGCAGGAATTCGATAAACAAATTGGGGTGGGGGGGGGTGTCATTAGTGGCATACTTGACAGCGCAAACATGATGCTTGAGCTAAACTCGCTTTACATCTAAAAAATGAGGCATCTGGAAAGATTTGTGCGCTGGATTCTGCTCATCTTTAAGAAAACATCATGTCTCCATCAACTACAAAATATCAAATCCGTTTTTAACATCATCGCTCTGCAAAAGCATTGAGAATTTTCCGTCCGTTCCACCTTGAGCCGATTTATTTCCCTCTATAGCAACGAAATAACAAGCAGGAAATCTCAACACTGTTCGAAACAGAAATAAACAGTTATGACTTCACTTTGTCTAATTTGCTCAGATATTTTCAGAGACAACTACTTGAATGAAAAAGACTCCAGCCTGTGCATCGTGTGGGCGTATGCTCGCAAAAAGTGCGCTAATGACTTTGACGTGTGGCGTATGAGACTAATTAAGTGCAAATGAAACCTCACACTGTAGGAGGCGGCCAATCAATGGTGCACAATGAGCAAGGAAAGGTCACGCACAATCGTAAACAGTCTTTGCTGCGCTATAGGGAATGCGTTCACTTGCGTCACAGAAAGATTGCCAAAACCTTGCGGCTTCTCAAATGGTGGCCATGCGTCTAATAGATGCCCCGTCCCAATTAGCCGCATGGCGCTCGGTGTAAGTTTAGCCACCCACGTGCCGCGTACCGACTCTCCGTCGCCACCGGAGACGAGGCGCCCAGTTCCAACAAAGAGACGGCGACTCGTCAGCGACTCGTGCTGTTTGTACACCTAGCCAGGCACGTGCACACTAGGTTGGGGGCATGGGGGGTGCTCAAGCCAAACAGAGAGCGTCCATCACGAAAAAAGCATTTTGTTTAACATCTATTAAATAAGGGGAGGAAGGGAAGTCAAAAAAAGTCTACACACCCTTGTTCAATTTGCACTTTTTTTTTTTTTTACATGAAAACGAGATGAAGATGAATAAAATTAACTGTCTTTTGAATGGGCATGCGGCTATTCAGAAACAATTTGGGTTCAATTCAAGTCAGCACACACCTGCCGCCATTATACGTGCCTCTGATGAAGTGCAAGTAAATAATAGGTGGGATCATATGAAGTAGTCTTCTAAGGACTCAAAACGCGTTGGTGGAGCTGGTGACAAAAAGGTAGGTGCTTGAGCACCACTCGGGGACGATGCGTGCACGTGGCTGCAACCGGCTTTGTTGTATTTCGGCCTCCCGTGGTTTTGTCGACTTGGATTGTGGGGAGGCTTTCCCGCGATCGCAACACACATGAATGCAGATCTCCTTTCAAAAATGTAAACAATCGACTTGACCTGTCCTTGCTGGTCCAATGTAGAGCCGGGGTTGCCGTGGCAACGACAGATAACTAAAACAAATCAACATTAATGTCATTTCATGAGCCTTTGCTATTTTCTTACCGTATTTTTTTCTCCTTACTTTTTGAAACATTAAATCCGCTTTTTTGTTTTGAAAGACAAAAAAAAAAAATCCGCTGTGCATTCTCTAAAAGTTGCTTTTAATTTTGCAGTAAAGAATCCCAGAGAGGCAATTGTACAATCATTCCGATGTTTAACGTTTGATTTAGTTCTTCTTCTGCTGTTTCTGTGTTTAAGTACTGGTTTCCTGCCAGGATAATCTTTGTAATTCGCTTTTTCATCCCTGAAGTAGGTGATAAATAACAGCTGGTGAAAACAAAGACATGAGAAAAAAATAAAAAGTCAAACCTGAGTACGTTCCCGCAGGGTTAAGAGTAGAGCCACAACGTCAAAAAAAAAAAAAAAGTCCTTTAATATTCTATTTTCTATTTTTTTCTTTTTTTTCAGTGTCATGCAAGTATTTTGAGCAGCTCATAAAAATGAGATGCAAATGGAAAAATGTCGCAGCTTACCTACCGTTGAGTGAACTCGTACAGCCTTGCCTGAGATGCAAGAGGAATCTGTTCCGTGCTCGGAACTCAAACCACTCGTATGGCAAATAACCTTTCCTCTTTAAGATGAATCAAATTGCCTTTAATCTGTTCTCCCAAAAATAACAACATTGAGCTTTTGGTACGAGAAAAGTAACACTATAATATTGTACACAAATGAAAGCGTTATGTCATCATGAAATGGAATTTGGAGGAATTCAACCGTTTTTCGTCACACTGAAACAGTTGAATTGCCGTTGAGCTACTGCCCGCCGTGGCCACCTGGGGGCAGTATGTGAAGCGCAGACGGATGCACCGTTCTGTACTGTGACATCTGCAAAAGTACGAGAGGTTCAAGAATGTGACTGTCTAAATGGATTGCTGCACCGTTTGTGTTCAAATATCAGTTTCTTAGAGCCTTTTAAGTTTCCTCTTTCAGTAAACTCAAAGGGTTCTGTTTTGCTTTGCTGATTTGTATTTTTTGGCCTACGTAACACGATCTGACTGGTTGAAATTAGGTCTAATTCCAGTCTCGACCACTAGATGGCAGCACATTTAGCGTTTGAGTTGGTGTTACGGTAAATATTTGGACTTGTTTTTGTTGAAAATGAACGTCCATCTTTGGACGCCGACAGGAAGTGATGCGTGTTGGTTCTTTTTATGTCTTTGGACATGAATACGAAGATTGGCTCCTATCTGGTCAAGACACCACGATAAATTTGTAGCATTCTACACTGTAAAGAGTAAATACTACACTTGACAGGACTTTCTTTCCCGCCACTTAATTATGTAACAAACCGATTGAGTCCAGCTTGCGTTAAACTCTGCAGAAATTTGCTAAGCAACCTGTTGCTAAATGAGGAAGCGAGTCGCGAGTCGCGTCAATGAGCATCATGCTGAGAACAATCAAGACCGGCGGGCAGGTTGTCTAGTGGCGAACAATGAGTGTGTGTGAGATGGAAATGGCCATGTGACTCTGTCCTAATCTCCCAAACAGAAGTAGAAATGACCGGACAAGTGGCAAGCTCTCCTGAGATAGCCGCTCAAGAGAGCAGCCCATTAACTGAGTTGACAAGTGTGTCTTCTCGTCAGCCGTGTCAAGTGCATCCAGTCAAGCTTGTCGGAAGGGACTAAAATATGAAAAAAAAAAAAATCTAAAAATAAATAATGGAGCCCAAAATTGCCTTTAAGGGCTGCTGCCGTCATCAAAGGCGGTGAAGGTGACATGACAGGTCTCATTTTTAGTCTCTCCTCTTGACGCATTCGTCGCACGGTCGCTACTAAAAATCAGTCATGACAACGAATATGAGCTGCCCTGACGTCCGCAACAATGCTCCGACGATGCCTCGGGAGACTTTCACCCGTCCGTCATCCGACCAGTAAGGGGTGACGGCGCTCTAAATACTGCGGCGCATGATAATGATGATGTACTCCTGTGACTCAGCAGGTTTTGGGAATGATGACACGCGGCTCCAAATGGCAAACGCATGCAAATGGGAACGTAAAGAGTGTTTTTCAATTCATCCGGCGACTCCCCAAGGTTAGTCGCGACTGGTATTAGATGAGCGCGGCAATCGGCAAGCTGACGAGTGCGGCCTCCATTCACAATGAGAGCTCGGGAACAATGAGTCGGCAGACGCAGCTCTCGGTTTTGTTGGCACTTTGCTTCCAATTCAAGAGACGGCGCAAAATGAATCCAAAGTGACGTAAATAGCGAAGACAACTCCGATGTCAATGTTCGTTCTTTTTGGGTCTACTTTCTTTCCTGTCTTTGAAGGTCTTGGGCTGTTTTGTTTGGAAACGCTTTTCGCTGTTGTTGTCTGAAGCACATTGTGTCGCCGTGTGAATGAAAAGTGCTCTATTAACAAATCTGAATTCGCTATTCGACGAAACGTAAATCACCTTTACTGAAAATATTAATTAACTTCAATTGCATTTCGGCTCACGGGCAAGGCAAGGCAAATTTATTGATGGAGCGCGTTTCATACACAAGGGAACGCAATTTCTCATAGATGAACGTTCACCTCCACAAAATTGCTAAAGATCTGAAAAAGATTAATTGGAAGCAGTCCAAAAATAAATGACTAACAAGACAGCTGTACTGCAAACAAAACAAAAAGCGTGCATCACGCTAATAAAATATTTTAACGTGCATCGCTTACGAAATTTAAAGTGCATTGTTGTATTTAGCATCTGCTGCGTTTCGGCGGGAGATTAATAGAACAATTGAGGCGAGCATATGATGACCTGCTAGAATATAATAAGAAGCTTATCCTCGCGTGCATGGACTGAGTAGTCAGATGAAAAGTGGTGTCAAGATATTCTGGCTTCTGGATTAAGCAAAACAACAAACTACTTGAAGCCTCTCACCACCCCCATGCCCCCCCCCCCCAAAAAAAAAAAATATATATAGAGAGAGAGAGAGAGATAAATCAGTTTTGTTTTGATTTTAATAATTTGGTCACTGGAACTTCCCCGGAGATGAAAACGCTGCCAAAAACAAATCACCAAACAAGCGTTGGTCGGCCGGTTTATTTCAAAGGGGCGTCGGGACATTTGGGGCGGGGCACCTGGATATCTTTCATTTCCGCGGCAGCGCAAATGCCTGCTGCAGGCAGCATCTCCCCGCGGTCGCCGAGCTCTTCATTATTAAAGCCCCCTCGTGGACCATCCTCCGCACTTCTCTGACCTAATGACTTCCTGGAGAGCCGAGCCTCCCTTTAAAGTGCATTTCTGCTTTGCACTTTCTGGCTTCTTGCGGAGCAGCAGCCAAAGCGCCGCATCATTGTTCTTTATAGCATCGGGAAGAAGGAGAAAATGGCCTCTTCTTTTTGTGCCGTTAAATATTGATGTCTATTTATAGACGCTCTCAAGTTCAAGAAAAGAAGGGAAAGGGGCTTGAGAATGTGCTGTATCTATTATTGAACGATCCATCAGGCCAACAGGTGGGCTGGGGCGTCATTATATGTTCAACCTAAACGTTTTGTTTATTTTTTTTGGGGGGGCAAATCAATATAAAGCCATTTCAAACAATTTCGATTTGACGATGCTACTGACATTGAACATTCAAAGTCATCAGATGAACGCGCTCACTCAGTGAAATGTCGGGAAATGTAGCAAGCTAGGCTACAACAAAAATGACAACAGCAGCTAAACTACACCAAAAGTATTTTTTAACTGAATGAGTAATTGATTTATTGCGATATCAATGAAACCTTAATCCTCAAATTTATACTCGTGCCGAAAACGCGTTGCGAGCTAGCGCTACGTTAGCAGTGGATGTTTGATAACCAAGTGGTGATTTCAATAACTCACCTGGGAATTGTTGTCTGGAAATACCCGAATGTGTTCAACATCTGGGATGTTGACAGTCACTTACTTCAACAAGAGAATGTTTAAAATTCCTGTGAAGACTCGTTTCGTCCAATGGGATTGACAAGATAACCGCCTCGGCCGTTGTGTCCAGCTGTGCGCTAGCCTCCCCGCTTTGCTGCACCAGCAAACAATTTGCTGGGCACCTTTTTCTCCACCGTCTGGGGCAGATAGATACGTGACGTTAAAGGAAGAGATGCATTTAAGGTTTAGAACAAGCAGGGAGAAATTTAGCTCCTGTCGACGTGATCGAGAAACTAGCGTCACCACTGAAAAGCTAACCAGCGACTGAGAAACGCTGAGATCTAAACTACGAATTGTTAGTGGTCAGTCTAAAGATGTCTTATCACACTTTTTAAGTCGTACATGACTACATTACGTTTTATCACGTACGTAGAGCTCAGTGAGGCTGAACTTGGCCGGCGACGTGTGCGTCCAATCAACAAATAAGCCGACGGATGGCTTTTCAGTCCACATGAAAAGCAAAGCAAATGGCGATAACTGCTGTCGTTACATTTTGCGGCGCTTCGACCATAATGGCCGTCAAGCTTTTATTGTGTTCCAAAACGCAGCACTGGCTTAAAAACAGCATGAGATGCGCATGCAAAAAGCCGCTTGGTGCTCACAAGATTTTTTTTTTTTTTTTTTTTTCCCCGAGAAAGCTTTTTAGATGACACTCGGCTTGGAACGAGTGATTTCCGGTCCTAAAAAGCATTCCCGGGTGATTTGTGGTTAACTCGATTGATGCAGACGCTTTGAAATCCGAAGCCCGACATGAATTGTCATTAGTAGGAGTGCACATGCTGCTCGCCCAAAGTCGCCGCAAGTCGGCTTCATTCCCGCCGGCGGCACCGACAGGAATAAGCTGCGCAGAAAAAAAAAGGAATGGACGGAATTGTTGACATGATCGCAACATGTTTGTGTTGTTATGCCAAAAAACGCGCAAGTGCATGGAGGCTTTGGTTTTTTTTTTTTTTTTAGTTGTCTTATTGATTTCATCTTTTGTGCCTTTCCACCGTGAACTTGGGAGGTTGTTTACTGAAGATACTAATTTAAGCGAAAGTACTGAGCTGAGAAACCCACGTGCCGAGGCAAAAAGATTCTGAAGATGAATCTCCCTGCTGTTTTATTGATAACGGAGTCAAATGGCACAGCGTCATTCTAGCTCGGATGGCATTCATTATTTTTGGGGTGAAGAGCGCTACAGAAGACTGTTTTTTTTTTTTGAAGAAGAATATTCAACATACACTATTTTGCCCGTCTAAGACAATTATTTCTTTTTCTTGTCTCTTTGGAGAAACGCGACAATCGTTCTTTGATGACGAGTTTGTCTGGATTATTACTATCACCACCCTCCTCCGTTTTATCTTTCAAGTTGAACTAAATGAAAGTTCAAATATATATTTATTTTTTAGACCGTGCATCCTTATTAATGGGGAGGTCAACGCCAAAATTTTCTTTCCAAGAATCCGTTGTATGCGCTCCCACTTGTCGAAAAATATTTTGATTAATATTGCGATTGCGGAAGATGACTGAAGCAGTTAAAAAACTGGTTTTATCGCTCTCAGAGGGCGGCCATTTTGTCACTTTCATCGACCGAAAAACGACATCACAGTTGCTCAGGTGTTGACCAATCACGGCTCACTTAGTCGTGATTGGTCCTTCGCTGAGCCCCGAGCAACTATGACGTCGTTTTCAGTCGACAGCATGTGACAAAAAAAAAACTGGTGGATTTTGCTGCTCAAGTCATATTCCACCAACGCAATATCAATTGGAATGTCGTGTTTTGATGAGTGGGGCTGCGTTGAACACAAATTCTTTTTTTTTTTTGTGTATAGACTTATCCTTGAACTCTTAATTCTAAAGGTCATTTTAATAACATTCTACAGCCAGTTATTTATTTTTTTATCACTGCGAAACCTCCCTTTAAGTCAATCCGAATAATCATCGTGTGGCAGCGATGTCGGCAATTGCGAGCAACTCACACACGATTTAATTGATTGCTCAAATGTAATTACTCGACTGCTCGCCGCCACTGAGCATATATTTGCCGGTGGATTCTTGTTTCTTTCTCAACCATTTAAATATATTTTGTAATTCAGGGACGTACCCGCCCTGCGACGTTTTGACTTGTCGACGGAACATGCCAGGTCTGACATTTTAGATTCTCACACGCAGGAAAATGTGACGCAGTTCTGGGTTTTTTTTGCCCTTACGGGACCTTTATCTGTTTGTTTTTATTTTTTTTTATGACGGCCTGAACAGCTCGGTTACATTTCTTTTCAATTTCGAGTAACAGTATTGACTTTATATTTGACTTCAATTGAATCCCACTTGGAACATGAAGCAGAAAATGGTCATTTATGGCAGTAGTAATAATTCGGCTGCTATATTTTTAATTAATTTAAATTAATTTTTAATTTCTAATGACGTGACGTCTACATGAAAATGAGAACAAAAAGCCTTGCCTCGACCGCCCCCCCGAATACTTTATTTCTACCTCCTATCCGATCGCTCCTCTGTACAAATGCCCGACGCGCTGGAGCACATTTACTTCCGGGAACGCTTCGCCGTGAGTGACGTCATCTTTTCCGCAAATGCGCGACGCATAATGCAAGGTCGCATGTGTAATGTAACGTGAACGCTGACACGAAAATCTTTCTCACACTTCTCAGCACTGTTGGTTAGTACAGTATCTTATCATTTTATTAATAAGAATGTGTATTTAGCTATTTATTTAATTTTGAGATTTAGGGAGTATTAAAGGGGTAATTCCAATTAAGACGGAAATTCAAGTTAGGAACCAAACTTGTTTGTAATTTGAAGACTTCCTCTTGAACCAACAAGGCGCCTGATTCATAATGAGTTCATTGTTTTATCAAAGCTAAAGCGACATCCTAATACCAAAACAAACATGACGGTTATTTGGTTTGCTGTGCTGAAACTCCGCGGCGCCACATTGCGTAAATAATTGCTCGGGTATTTACATGCACGCGGCGGTGACAGTCGGAAAGTCAGACACGAGGATTCAATTTGCTTACTTGGACAGCCGCACGGAATATTTTTAGAGCGCGCGTAGGTGCCATGTGATATGCAATTGTCATCCTGACCGACTCCAAGTCAAAATCTCATCTTCATCGCGGCTGCCTTTGTCGTTTTGGCAGGGAAATATGCCAGCGGAGGGCTGAGCTGGGCCGCCGCCACAACATCTGCCTCGCCGCTCCGTGTCTAAGATGGGATTTACTGATAATGATAATGGAGTCCGGGACCCCCCCCTGGGTGCGCCCGCATCCTCTCGAGCACCTCGGCTATTGCCCGCAAATGAAAAAGTGGCCACGGACCAGAAAATGGAAACCTGATCCACTGAGCCAACACATTTAGCGTGAAACATGATGTTTACATTCCAACGTTGCCAATTTGCTGCTTAAGAGCAACCATTATCAGTTCCGTGGAAGCCAAGATAATTGACTGAGAATTAGATTATCTCTGTCCAAACATGATTACGGCAAAGCTTAGTGGGCGTCTGCAAATGTTGATCTGTAGCAGGCTGTCGATGCCCAAATTCAATCATCGAGAGACTATTGATGAAGACATCATTCCGGCACAAAGAGTTGCACAAAAGCTCACATTAGTATGAAATTGTACAACACCTTTTGTCGGAAAGACATTTATTTTTCGATGGGAATACAAAAAAAAGATCTTTTCTTGCCACTTTGGTGTATCGACCAATCACGTCGCGTGCGGCGGATCATTTTTCAACAGCATTAGTCGCAATCAGGCATATTGAAGTCCGCTGATAATACAACAGACGCACTAATGCAGATATGTAGAATATGAATATGACTTGAAAGGGTTTAAAACATTTACTCGATTCTGATGGGAAGCTTAAATGTTCCATCTTTCTGAAAGCTTGCTTTTTGGCTGTCTACATCCGCATATTCTGCGATCCGCGCCAAAGTATAAGATGAGTGAGTCATAAACGCTTAAACTTATTTAGCTGCACTGCTGTGACCGCGCTGGAAACAGGAAATGAAATGTCCGCAACATCGATCGACCAATTATTATATCATATAAATGTGTAACACAGGGGTGGGCAAACCTTTTGATTCATGGGTCACAATAGGTTCTAAAATTTGACAGAATGGGCCGGACCAGGAGCAGATGGATGGAGTCTTTTGGTAAACTCACCTCATCCGAGAAAAAATACATATAGTATATCGCAAAAACATGAAAATGAACAAAAGCATTCCAACAAAACATCTGTCTAGTGGGGACACATCAGAATTACAGGGAAAATAAAACATGAACAAGGTTTATTCAATTAATTTTTTCAAGTTACATGGCTGGACTGTAAAATAAGACAATAAATCTCATGCAGGAATCAGAATCAGAAAGCCCTTTATTGTCATTGTACTCATTAATGTAAGTTTAATTAATTAATCTAAATAAATAAACAAAATTGATTAATATTAATGATTAATATAAGTATGTATTTTTTAACAAACTCTAGATACTGATAAAGGTCTATTAAATATTAAAATATTTCTTAACTCATTCAATGCCAGCACAGTGGAAATGAAAAACTTGCTCAGCAACAGCACGTCACCTGGCAAAATATTTGACATGTTGCTGTCTGTCGAGCAGCCCGTCGTCTTCATCTCTCCTTCCGCTCGACGGCGAGTTTGCGCCAGCGCTTTGACTGGCATCGCAGCCAATGACTTCTAATCATGTCTAATGTTCCACGTAAGAGTCTACTCCGTCTCCGTCCACCCTCGTCACAGAGGCCACGCGACGCTATCGAGTGTGTATGTGTGTGTGCGTGGCTTCGCATCGGACCGAGCAAGCGCAACGCATGTCCCATGGTGGCCTCGTTTCTTCCGGGTTAGTTCGTGCTTCACGGCCTTGGGAAATTTCGAGCATTCATCAAAAAGATATCCGGTGATGAAATGCCTCTTTTGGTTGCATTATGTTCATGTCACATAAATCAGAAATGCTGCGGCCATTTAGAGGCAATTGCCGCCATAAACCTTGGCTTCCAGGTGGAGGGGACACGTCGGTCATTAACGGAATATGCTTAATGTTGAACCGCTGCGGTCTGAAGAAATCTGAAAGGAATATATTGATGAGCGCAAAGACGATGTATTCACTCTCATTCACGAAAAACCGCCGTTATTTGACACCAACGTCTAAGGTGACTAGCGCCACCGATGGCCTGGAGGGGTACTACTTCTCACGCATGCGCAGAAGGTCCGAAGTAGTTGACGTGTCCGTCGGCTTTTTCCGGTCCGTCGTGACAACTTCTAGGCCACGATGGTCGACATTTGATTGGCGTGTAAAAGTGTCAACAAACTGAAGAGATTTTCTGGGACGCTGTTATACATTAGTCAGAGAATCGCACAATCGTGTCCATTTAAAAATAAGAATAGTAAAACTGTATTTTGAAGAAAACTCGAGTGAGTCTTGAGTGAAAAAAAATCTGTCCACAAAAATGCTTTTTTTCTTTTTCATTTTTTATTTATTTATTTATTTATTTTTTACAAGCACGTTTGCAGGCTGTCAAGCAGTTTTTGAGAAAAGCTGCCTTCTTTGTTCATGTACACGCTGACACCTCCATCATTCAGCCTGGCATGTCCACGAGAAGAGTTTTGTAAGCATGTTAGATATGAATGTCGCCAAATAGGAATGGCTTTAAAAAAAAAAAAAGAAACATTCAAACATAACCATCCGTTCCTGTCCTCCCGTCGATCCTTTTGTCGTCGGACTTTAAACATCGTCGATGTTCAACTCAGCTCGAGTTAGTGATTAGTCATGATGTGTTTTGACAAACGCGTCACTTCATAGTCGTCAGAAACGTCGGCCGTGTTCCGGCGCTTTAATGGCCACGC
The DNA here is from genome assembly GCF_059441095.1 of Idiotropiscis lumnitzeri. Taxonomy (NCBI): domain Eukaryota; kingdom Metazoa; phylum Chordata; class Actinopteri; order Syngnathiformes; family Syngnathidae; genus Idiotropiscis; species Idiotropiscis lumnitzeri. The sequence continues at coordinate 18,095,325 of NC_142404.1, forward strand.
CGTGGATGACTCGCGGATGCCACAGCAACTTAGCAGAACGCCGCAAAAAAATGATCCGGACAGTTGTTCTCCCGACCGGCTACATCGCGAGCACTGCTCGCAGCTCATACCTTATTCACATTTAATCAATTCTCCTGCGGGCGGCGTTTGCTTTGCTGTCTCCTTTCTGCAGAAAAAGCAACAACAGGCAAAGTGAGCAGATTTACATTTAAAGGTTAGGCCTGTCACGGCCACACGGCGGTGGAACAAAGCGGACATGAACTTCCAAGAACACATCTGTCGCATTGGATCGACACGACTTCACCTCCACCACTAATAAGATTTTATAGATCTGTTGACGGATTGTCCAAGGTGGTTATTACACGGCGCTCCTCTTATCGCTACGGGCAGAAGCTACATTGCTGTTCGGCGGACATTTTGCCCACCGAGTGGGGAGAGTCGCTATGATGTGATTTTTGGTGATACGCTGCAGGCAAAAATATTGGCGAGGGGTGAATCCATCGTCAGCCTGAGGTCGCACCTTGTGAGATCTTGGTGTGTCGTACTTGGAGGTAAGTAGTCGCTTTCATTGTGGTGAACGAGTCCAAAAACATCCGATACTCATCTGTGGCTGGTTGCCAAGATTTTCTAGAATGCTCGAAAAACTATAGATTTTGGCACTCCACAGGGATGCGTCCTCAGCCCCATTCGTTACGTTGGGTTGCAATCCACGAGGACATTATTCAAAATTAACAACATATGCAAGGCTTTTCCAACTTAAGCAAGATGACAACTATTTAGCTTTCCTGAAAATTAATGCCCACGGCGATGCGAGGCTCCTCCCCAACCGAATGTCCTCAATAAGCCGTATCGTCCAATTCCTCAGAATTTATTTGTGCATTTTTGTGTGTGTGTGTAGAAGGAAAACAAAACTGGAAGTTCACAGTGGAAGTTTGGTAGACGCGGAACCAAATCTGGTTTCCGCCCGCACTCCTTCCGCCACGCTGCACGTGGGCTGCAACCCCGATCGTTTCTTGGCGTGGTATTGACATGGGGCGGAAAACGAAGCCACAGCATTCCACCCCCAACCGTTCCCATTTCTCATCTCTGCTCGTGAAATGATGCTGGCGCTGCTGTAAGCTTGAAACGGAATTAATAATGTACAGAGTCAATAGGCCTCAGGATCCTATTCTCCCAGGTATCACCTTCAAGTGACTTTGCTTCAGAATTGAAGAGCGGAGTACCAAGGCAAATCCAACATATTGGAGGCAGTCGCGTCTCCATTCCCATTACTCGGTGAAAATGTGCTCGCCCTTGTGATGTCAGACTTTAGATTTGAAATCTTTATGAAGCGTCGGCACCCGACATTAAGGTCAACATTTCGGGGATAATTACGCACACGTCCGACGGTGTGACCTTTTCTCATATATCGGAGTCAAAGCTGTTTAGGCCCCGCCCCCTGCCCGGTGTGTGTTAGTGTTCTTTGAGGAGAAACGTTTGCATTTGGGTCGTGCGTAAGCACTTGTTGTGCGTCTGATTTGTTTTGTGCAAGCTACTAAAATATGCATCCGCTGGAGGCTGATGTGCAGCCCAGCTGATCGATGCACGTGGCTGTTTTTTTTTTTTTTTGTGAGAGATCTCAGCAGAGAGGCCTTGTCAGTTTGTCGGAGATCATTAGCAAAGTCGGAGATGTGCTTGACGGTTTCTGCAGGGGAATAAAAAAAAAAAAAAAAACAACACGCCGGTAGGCCTGACATTAATATGTCATTATCATCCGTTTCTAAAGCACACTTGAGAAAAGACGATTTGGTAAACACACACACACACACACACACACAAAAAAAAAAAGCAATCCTGCCTTTCAGGTGCAATATCATTTCCTGGACTGGCGTTGTGCTAAAGCACCGATAAAGGTTTATTTCACCAAAATATTCTCAGTTCTTGTGTGCACGTTTCCAAGCTTGATGTCGTCATTATTTCGTCGCCTTTCCCAAATCTGATGACATTGAAAGAAACGTTGACTCATCTTGAAATGTTCCTTTTATTAAAAAGTCTTTGTCAACACGCCGTTTGTTTGTTTGTCCCGGCGAGTATCTGAAACACTTTGACCGTGACACACGCTGTCCGCTGCGCGCTTCTCCAAAGCTCGCTTTGAAGTCTGAGCAATTTCGATCGATAATAAACACGGATTCAGCGGGAATAAAATTTATTTGGTGCAGTGTTCATTTTTCAAGCTGTGCACTTTTTTTTTTTTTTTAACACTTATCCTGTGCTGTATCGCATCTTAATTACAGTGCGGGAATTCATTCCATGATTTTTAGTTACAAATGCTTTGAATCAGGAGACGGTCATGCTGTCCTTTTATCTTTTGTCTCACAGCAAACAAGTGCGTGTGTGCGCGCACATGAAAGCCGGAGCGGAAATTCCAACCAGTGAGCCAGGCCGCCCTATTAAAAATGTAATTTCTATTTTGATAAAATGTGAACTTGAATTATGCAGCGCGATGGAAGGGCGGAACCTCGGAAAGTTCACGTTTGCAGGTTCTGGGTTCGAATCTCAGCTCATGAAGTTTGCGAGTTCTCTCGGTACTTGCGTGTTTTTTGTTTAGTTTTTCCCCGCTCTCTGCTGGAATTGAAGTTAGCATCAATGGCATATTAGCGTAGCAATTTGCCACAGTTAGCCAAGCAACGCCGTTGATTTCACGAGCCGTTGGCAGTTTGTGCAAGTCCGCGTGTGCTCAGACTTGCATGCCTTAATCTTGGAGACACTCAACTTTATTTATAGAGCGCTTTAGAAAAACAAGCGCAGCTGTAACAAAGTGCGGTACATAAAGATTGAACGTAAATATGACGGAGTAAAAAGACTTTATGAGAGGCACAACCAAGCCGAGGTTATGAAAACATAAAACACACCAAATCATAAAATAATAATGACGAGCGTATACTGCTGGAAGAATCAATGTGCTGGTGGCTTGAGAGTTTTTCCATCCCCGTGACGGAAGCAGCACGATGCTTCGACCACCACGGATTGTATGAGTTGTGATTAAGGCCTGACCAAAATGGAAAATGGCAATTACGATATTTGGTGGAATAAAATTCAGAAAACTGATTATTGGCCGATTAATTAAAAAAAAAAAAAAAAACTAGAATTAATCAAAACATTTTTTGGGACACTTTATGCTTGTAACAAAAAAATATGAATTTAAATGTATTATTTTTTGTGGGAGGGTTGTTTTTTGTCTTAATTTGTCATTTTATTTTATTTTTTTTTTAAGAATTTTTTTATTTTTTTTTAAATGTTCCAATTCAAAATATTTTGTATTAGCCGATTAAATCGGATGACCGATTAATCGGTCGGGTCCCACTCGTGATGCTGCAACGGTCTCTTTTTCTCTCCTTTCTTGTCGTTAGTCACTAGAAACCGTTTACAACCTCCAAACCCGCTTAAAATACTGGACGGCACACCGCAGTGTTGACTTGAGAAGCTCTCTCGTCGTCTTTCAAAACTTTTGACGCCATTTTGACCTAGAAAATCACCCGACGGTTGACCCCACCGCAAAGCGTTACACATTTAACGCATCATCCCGGTCGCGTGGAGCATATTGCCTACGAAAACCGTAAAGCCATTTGACCCGCCCCCCCCCCCAAAAAAAGTGTTGCCGTGCACCCGCTCCACTGACGCCGAGTCAATGCTTGTTGTGCAAGTTGATGGCTTCCACCAGCCATAACTCACCAGTCTCTCTCACATAGCGGAGCCTAATGACTTAATGGCTCGTTAATTACAAGCATGTCAAAACAAGCTCAGGGGTGAGACTGGAGCAGAGATGGAAAAACAAAACAAAGTACTTTTCTGATGAGTCGCAAACAAAGTGACACACATTTGTTAATTGTCGATGCTGGTTGCCATCTTAATGAGATGTCGCGAGCATAACCTTGAGGATGTCACATGACGCAACGATCAGCAGCTTTATGGCTGAACATTAATTAGAGCTGCATTTCAACGCAAGTTTGGAAAGCCGTTGCGACGGTCGCGTGTGTTTCGTCCAACCTCAACGCTATCCCGGGAAGACTTTATGTAGTTGTATCCGACTTAATTTCCGCTAAATGGCACTAGACAGCGGCAAATTATGATCCAGTGTTTATCTCGGTGGAGGCTCGCTTGTTATTTTAGGTGCGGAACAACCATAAAGCTGATTTCCTGCGAGAGCCGCAACCATTAAGCAGCGCGTAGCGCCTCGTTTTTCATTGAAACGCAGATTTTTATCACGCTAAGCCCTTTGGAACCTTTCCTGGTCTCCAATATTTTTTTCGGACTAATTATGAACGACTGTTTTGCGCGGGCCGCGACAGACCAGACGCAGTTGCAAACCTTGCATGGGAGTGACGCAGCATGTGGCAGCTTTCATCGTCTCGCACTCAGGGAAGCGTTACGATCAACAATTGTCGCGGTAAAATAAATGGAAATGAGGATTTTTTTGGGATCATAACAGCTCCTTTACCCCACACAACGGGATATAACACACGCCGGAACGGGTTGGAGTGAGGCGCAAGGCCATGGCCGTCAATAAAAACGTGTCTAAAAGTACGAGAAGAGTTATAAGTAAGTTATAAGTTTTTTTGTTTTGTTTTTTTATCACAATGGTAAATGATACATCAGAGAATAGCTGTGGATGCCTTGGACATTATTTTCACAGACTTGGTCTCACATCAGGGAGCAGCAAAAGCTCCGAAATGTAGCACGCAAGCTAGCAAGGTGCAATATATCGGAGGTGTCAATTTCACAACTACAAACAAGAAGGAAAAAAAGTCTCGAGAACAAAAGGAAAGAAAAAAGAAAAACATTTAGAAATTCAATCTAACCGTTTTCAGTCATATATTCTTTGTCCTCTGCAAGGAGATGAGACATCGTCTAAATATACTGCATCCGTCTGTGTGTCTTATACCGCCGTGTATATTTTTGCTTGTTGAGAAATGTCCTGGGTAGAAAAGAAATAACAATTTGCAATCAAATTGGCCGCATTTCTGCAAGCGCGGAAGGTTCTGAATAAATAATGGTCCGTGTGGATTGGGCCGAGCCGTCCAGAGTGCCCTTGCTGTAAGGCTGTAAATGAACGTAATTAATGTCGAGAAACACCCCGGGCCAACGGCAACGCGGCATGTGTCCTTCTTGACCAGCGTGTATATATTCTGTTGCCTTCTAGAAGGAAGCGTTCGCGATCTTCAGCTCCGTGAGGCGCGACAAGGAGCAATTGTAGCGCATGATTGACAGAGCCGGTGATGCCGACGTGCGCGTCCGCTTTGTCCCCGCAGGCTTGACACTTTCGGTCGCGACCGGCGCCGGTGCTGACCCGAGTGGGCAATTACACCGTCGCAGCTCCATAATTGACTGTTGGATTTTAATTGGACGAAGAGTTTGGCAGCAAGTATGAGGGCGCCGCGTGCACAACCTGCCTTCAGCTTGCTAAGAATAGAGTGCGCTGGAATCTCAGCATGCCTTTTGTTAAATGTTTGCACCCGCAGGCCTCCATTTTCATAGTCAAGCACACGGAGCTCTCCCACTGAGGTGACTTCCATTTTCCAGGCGTGGAACGACTTGCGTGCTGCTGCTGGCTTTGCACAATGAAGTTGGGGGATTTTATTTTTTTTCATTTTTTTAGCTTCGTCATTAACTTTCCTGTATTTCACACTTGCGGTCATATATCGTAAACTTGTAAAGGATATTCGACGACTGCAGTCAGGAGGAAAGTTACAGGCGTCAAGTTTTCCCAGGTGGAAAATGGAAAGATAAATCAAAGTGTTGGATGATTGGATATGAGACATTTCTTCCGTCGCTCGTTTTGAATTTCCGACCGAGCAATTTGATTGGACACGAGTTATTCCATAATTGCGTATATACGTACAGGGATTCCGAGCGACCTGATTTACTCAATTTGATTTTGAGATGCGCACAAAAGTAATATTTTCAGACATATATTATTTATTCTTTGGGAAGAAAGACGGATAGGGTGCAATTGTGACTGTCTTCTCCGTATTTATCCCTATGACTGTATTATATTCCCCTGTTTATATTATAAGGAGCATTGTCTGTTAAAATGAAACAAAAATTTTGAAAAAAAAACCTGTCAAATTATTTTGATTCTATGAGCAGGTCATTTCCAGACAATTTTAGAAAGTACAATGATATAAAGTGCTATTTTTCCTACTGAAAATTTTTTTTATGGGAGCATGGAATGGATTAATTTCATTTTTTAACCTCAATTAATTTATTTCTATAATGATTCCGAAGGTTTGATGCTTCTAATCAGGGGTGTCTCCATCTCAGTAAAATCCAGCAAAATCGTGTTGCACCACAACTTAGACCAGATTTTCCCTGCTCTAAAGTCTAGTCTACTTTCTGTCATCAAATTGTCACTCTTGTTCCGTGTGCAGCACTTTGCTGATGCGTTGGCTAGTTAGCTTGTTGTGCTAACAGCTAAGTCCTTGGCTTCCACCACATTTAGCGGAACTATTTGACTTTGAGGAGCGTAAATAAAATCAAATTGGAGTAATAAATGGCACTTGTGGATCTGTTGTTTAAAAGCATGATCACGCTTGAGGTCGTCATGTCGTACTGTGCCTGTCATGACCCTAATTCGCTGCTCGGCACTATCAGGCGTCCCTCTCGTGTGATATTGCAGAAATAACCTAATTGCAAATCATATTCAATTTGACTGCAGAGCCAAATGGCACGGTAAATTATGCATGACTATTTGATTGGCTGCCGGCTGCTGCTTTTGGTATTTCTTCAGTCTTTAGAGACGGCATGGCAGTGTGTGAAAGGTGAGGTCTTATCGCGCTGATGTCGATCCGTTATTTTTTTTTTTAATTCGAGGTCATATAACCACATGCACTTCCTCTCCTGCGACCGCTTGATAAAAGCCAGTTTGGCCTCAGGCGCTCCAGGGTGACATTTAGCACATGTTCATGCAGGTGAGCTTTCCTATAGAAGTCGCCTTAATATAGTCGCCCTCCTTACAATGTCGGTGTTAGAGGACATTGGATACGTTTGATCGGAATCGCTTTGCCCGAACATAATAGGCCTTAGCTTGGTTGAATTTTCAGTTGCTCTTTTTGGAGATTTTTTAAAAAGTTGATGATTGGCGATCCTACATTAGACTCACGGCGTGAAAAAAAAATATTCATGCAGGGTTAATTTACGGCTCTAAATTGTCAATTTTCACACTAATGGATTGTCATAATAAATAAAAGCAGTCAGCTGGTCTACAAGTGACATTGGTGTTGAAAGTTTGTTCCATTCCGGAATCCAAACACAACAGAGTCATGACAGGATGACTGCAATGACGTTTACTAAATCTTTGTAATGGCCTCATCTAGCTAGCTAGCTAGCTAGTTACCAAATTGAATACAAAAGCAGTAAATACACAAAAAGATGAACATCAAGATGAAATATACATTGCCGTTGTGAAAAAACAAAGACCTATCGGCGCTAAGTGGAATTAGCGGGATCTTCGTCTGGAATGCGGAGGCGTGATTATCGCTGATGCACAGCTCTGAAATATTTATTCCCAGCGCAGCCTCCAGTCCAGCCTCCAGACTTCTTCCGATACACCCAGGAGACTCGCTAAAAGCCGCCGATGCTTTGACGATAGCCACGAGAAATGTTGCTCCTCCATACAAAAAAAAACAAATAGCATCCGGTAATGGAATGAGCATCTCCGTCTCGACATGAACAACATCGTGCATTAGAACACAAGCCGGCGCTTTCTTTGATAATTTCACCCGCAAAGTAACTGTAATGAATCAAAAACCATACACGGAGGCCATTTTGAGTATTCTTGTTATCCTTTGCGGACTTTATTTGTAAATGTGTAACGTGGAAAAACGGGCGAGGACGATTCTTGTCCAATTCGGCAGCTCGGCCCGATGGCAAGGATTGATTGCTTCTCTGCGGATTCCTTCAAGCCTACTGGGCTGTGCAAATGCCTTTTGACGTCTGGAACATTTTTAATGTGTCAACTGAGAGCCAAGGCAGATTTATTGGAAATAAATTCCAGGCGCATTAGCCAGGTAGAGGGAACAATGGCCGATGACGGAGTGGAGTTTCCCAACGTAATAAAAGGGCAAAAACTTGAACATTTTTGAAAAAGTCACAGCATTTCGAAATCAATTACCTTGGCCCTGGCGTGAGCTACTGATCATAATGACACATTTAATTAGGAAGATAAATTTTCAAACGTCTTCCAAATTTAATATGTCTGCAAAAGTGATGAAATGCGGCTGTTTATATTCAACGGTCCAATTTCGAATCTGAAAAACACGTTTGAAGAAATAAATGCTGGATATGATGTGCCTCATCATCATCACGTACACCGAAAGAAACCAGGAAACTAAACCCGAGCAAACCGACGGGATCATGAGGCACACCTGCACAAGGCACGAGTGGCCGGAGAGAGCGGATTGGTTGGCACAAGGAACAGGGCGGACGAGAACAAAAACAAAAAATGAAACAAACCAAATCTATTAACCCCGCCCTCCCAAAAATATTTTATGACCATTAAAAATAATCATAAATAAATAAATAGTATGGTCTCAAGTTCATTTTTTTAAAGATTTATTTTTGTGAGTCCTCGTCAGTCGATTTTTGAGAGGTGATTATTGTACGAGGCTCACGTTTGGATTTCATTAGTGCTGGATGTGAAGACACGATGGGAACAGTTGGAAGTTTAGTCCAATCCAAAATTTGTCTCAATACGCCGCTTTTGTCGCCGGAGCGGAGTCAACTCAAGTAAATCAATCTGTGGCGTGCCAAGCATCATTTTAATCAACCCACAGGAAAAAAAAAAAATTAAAAACATGCCTTTGAAGTTGAACTGACCTTTGGGTGACAGTAATCATTTGCGGCTAATTACTGGCCTACCTGCGTCAACAAAATGTTGTTGTCACGCAGCTATCCAAACAATAATCATCACACACACACACACGCGCGTGGCGGCGTTCTAATGAGTTAGATAACAATAATCCAAGTTTGATGTCGACTTTCGGTTCCATCAGAATGGACTCGCTTGAGTTTTAATTATGCGAGGCGACGAGCTCCCTCACAAGCAATTTCAGGAACCGATTCAGACAAGCAAATGATACAAATTAAACGACGCAATCTATTTTCATTTGCTGGCTATTGTGTATTGTCATTAAAAAAAAAAAATTGTTTTTCATTTTGCGCCACTTCCTTGTTTGTCCGTCAAGGCGCTTCTTTGATTGATTTGTTCACATCAAAGTCCGTGGAGCCAAACGGCTCGCGGGGTTGACGGCTTTCCCCACACAGATGAAGATTGAACAAGTTTCATATTTTTTCGGAGTCTTTCATCGGGACAAATCCACTCTGAACATCTCGCACAAAAGGACGATCTTATAGCAGTGGTCTCCAACCTTTTTTTCCGCCACCGACCGGTTCATACGAGTCCTGAACTTTTGTGGACCGGCAACCGGTGTTGGGAGGACGGGAGGATTTGGCACTTGCTGCTAATGCTAACAGCTAGCTGCTAGCCAGGAGTAGCCACTAACGCCGGAAACTTTTGTCTTGTCACACAATGACAACGTAATTAGCTAGCGCTTTGTTAGCATCCTAAATTCGTGACAGAATATGATTTCAGGATGGCGTTGCGTCGATGTTGGTCGCCACAACGTCACGTCAATTAAAACTGCGCTAAAAGTAAGCCGAAAGGTCAAAAACGGAGGTCAAGTTAGTCAAGGTGTCCCCCACCGTAAAAATAATACTTGTACTTGATATGATGTCTGGATATTGATATCGGAACGTGCATGTGGGTAGTACGGTAATTTATAGTTTCTGAGAAGACCCGCAGCTTCACCCTCCAACGTACGCACCAGCAACTGCTTCCTGCTCAAATTCAAGGCTAATTGGACAGTGAAACAATGGCGTTCGCCATATAGGAAAAAGCGCCCAGATGGGAAGGCAGATGGTGAAGGCGAGCGGAGCAAAATGAGCGGGGTGCGTGTCGAAAAAGTCTTGCGGTATTTGGAGTTTGAGACGCTTCTTGCAGTTTTCTTCTAAGCCATTAACTTGAAGGGTCTTGGGTCGTGGTGATTGAGCTTCCACTGATGCGCCAGATGTGGATGTCACGTTGAAACGGAATTGATTAGCACAAAAAAAAAAAACAACACGTAACAAACAAAACCACGTTGGCAGGTGTGGTCAAACTACGGCCAGGGGGCCGCATGCGGCCCATTAAACGATTTAATCCGGCCCGCCGAACCTGAAAAAAATTAAATGAATAAACCTTGTTAATGTTTTATTTTCTAAATATTGTTGTAATGCTTTTGTTCACTTTTATTTCAAATTAAATGATTTTGTTTTTCCCCGATGAGGTGAGGTTTCCAAAACACTCCATCCATCTGCTCCTAGTTCGGCCCCTCTGTCAAATTTTAGAACCCATTGTGGCCGGCCAATCAAAAAGTTTGCCCAAACCTGACGTTGACATTCTGTTGCAAAATGTCCGTGCTGGTTGTCATCTGATATCATGTCTAAATGTCCGCAACATCTCGTTTTGTTTAAAAAAACAAACAGAATCCACGTTTGAATTCATTCGGATGTCTTGAGCTGATCCAGCGGCCGTCAATGAAACACGAGCGGCCATGAATGCTGAGTGCGTCAATATTCCATTTCGACTTGTTTGTAGTCAGAGTGTCATTAGGTGCGGTCTGCGTGGGGTCGTTTCAGTCGAGGGCCGCCACTTGATTAGAACCATTCATCAAGTGCGCGTCCACGGGATGACGACGAATCCCCGCCGAGGCCGTGCGCTTTGGTCGCAACACTTCATTTCATCTTTAAATTTGACGGACGTGTTGCAAAACTGCCCGCGTAAAGTGAATTAGCCTTGAATTTGCTCCCTTTAGCATTCAGGTGACTTCCTTGTTCCGCCGTCAAACAATGACACTCACATTTTCACTGGAGCGGCAACGGTTTCCTCACAGGAGCCGCCGCGCGGAGAGATTAACTAAAACATGCAGCCGATATTATTTCGAGACCTCTATCATTCCATTTCCACCCATCCCTTGGAGGATGCTCCGGGCTAATTTGCCCTTGAAGCTACGTTTTTCTTGTTAAGACTGGAGGGCTTTCCTTTCATCTCCAGCTTGCGTCTACAGCACATTGGCAGCGCGGCAAATGTATGTACGCAGCGAAAGGCAGCGTTGCATTGTGCCAAATGTTGATAGCGAGTCGTGTGCTCGGTTTTAAGCCCATGTCGACCGCACTCGCAAAGGTCATTCTAAAGAACTGTGAACGTCTTTATCTGTCATGCAGCGTGCTTCGAGGGGTTTTATCCCTAATGGAAAATGCAGACTTCGAAACCTCGGTGGCTTTGACAATTTAGCCGGCACCAACCGAAAACAAAATACGCGTGATGTTTGGAAAGTGCGTGTAACACTTGTGATTGTCGTTTTGTTTTGCTTTGGACTTTGACACATCTGCATTCATTTAGGTTAACGTTTGGTGTCACACCTCAAAACAAATGTTTTCCGCCAATGTTGGTCGGTTTTCCAGTCAGGCTTGAGTAAAAATTGTAAAGTAGCACCTAAACACTTACTCTAGTGTTTGATGACTACCTGTGTTAGCTTAGCATTTAGCATCTTCACCTGTTAATTACTTCTCATCCTCCTTTAACGAGAACAATACTTGTCAAAAGTGTTTCTGGATTCCTGACTAATACAAGCAGCTAAAGGATAGCGTTTAGCCGTACTAGCTAACCAGCCGCAACTCCTAGCTAGCTGGTGTGGCGCAAAACATAACGAGTGCCTAGCTTAGCCGTTGTCGTTCCCCAGCTGCGAGGAAAGCAGGGAGGATGTTTGACTGTTGGACGTAGACGCGCCATTTGTGCTAGCAGCTTGCTAGCTAGCATGCCATTTTCAGACTACCGTAGAAACAATGATGTCATGAGCAAGCATCATTGGAGTTGGTTGGCTCGGTCCAAATCTAAACCAAAGCTAAATGCTTCACTTTAAAAATAAACAACACTCACGAGAAGCTAAAAAACGGATAGCAGAGTACACTATCTGCGGTGACAAGTTACCATTTAACAGTAGGAGTAGCAGAACGGATTTTTTTTTTTTTTTTAAAGATACAATTTCAACAAGAGTGGGCCTAACACGCTTTCAGAGGGTCACAGCGACCTTGACTGGAGCCAGAAAGTAAAATCCACAGGATGGAGTCTGTTCAGCTTTACTTGCCACTCATAAAGCATACTGCAATAGAATTCTTTTGAGAAGGCCAACACGGTGGATTATTTCCTCAATTCCTCCACATGCGCTCCCAACAGCTTGGCCAAAATGCTGAGACCGAGCGTACTTGCGTACTTTCAATGCGATGTATGATATTGACCTTTTAATTGACTTTCACAGTTACTTTTATAAGCATTGAAGTGAAATGAGTCCTCCTCTCAAGGTTGATGCACTGAAAAGAAAATGGAAAAAAAAAAAAAAGTGGCAAATTGCATTTCAATGTCTGCTGCTCAGATTGTGACAGCAGTGACAAAGAGAGCGATGCCAGATGGCCAAACATTTGAAGAGTGGCAACTTGAGTCACCTTGCTCGGGGCAGAGCCGGCGCACTTTGGGCACTTTCTGCGTGTTGGCTTCAGTGAGTCATCGTGACCTCGGGCCAGCAGAGTCGATCACCTTCAGATGGACACTTCCCGTTGGTGGCAAGACGCTCGGACTGCGGGTGTTCGCAGGCGGAATCTTACACAGGTCACGTGGTACAACGCGAGCTGTCAACTCCGGCTTGGTTTTCTTCCCTTCTCGTTGCGCGTGCTCATGCTGAGGCCGGAGTATTCAGTGGGCAGAAGTTCAAATGCGAAAAATGGTCGGGGATTGGGACAGGTGATAGTTTGCCATTTTTTGTCATCGTTAAAAACAAGCAAACCAAATTTTTTTTTGTTGTGAGAAATGCAAGAGCCATTTTATCTGTTAGGACGTAAGGACCACAGAGTGCCACCCTTTTTTTTAGAAATATTAATTAAACTGAATGTTTAACAGAATTTTGTGGGATTGGCGAAAAACAATGACACAGTGCATTTTAATGATCATCAATGACCGTATTTTTCGGCTTATAAGGTACACCGGTTTGTAAGGCGCACATAAAGAGAAACAAACCAGTACAGCAAATAAGTCAAACTCAATCCAACTTTCTTTTTATCTTCCGCACCTGATTATAAGGCTCACTATTAATTTTTGAGATCATTAAAGGCTTTTACGTTCGCCTTATAGTCCGAAAAATACGATATGCGCAGATTTGTTTCGGTCGTTATGTCCGTTGGATAATCCACATACCCAGTAGATATTTTATAAATTTTCACATTTCATATTATTTCAAATTTAGAATTAGGTAATGTTATTTTCTAAATTGACGGCAATGGAAACGACACACTTGTATTTCTATTGTGATCTTATGCAACGAGCCCCTTGAGGCAGCACCGTATCGAATATCTCCAAGGGCGACACATCAAGTAGACGAGCGCACTCGATATTGTTGCTCGGCAAACCATGTGACACGTTTATGACATCACCATAATACGATAGCAGGTTTTATTCATCTCATCGGATTGCTCTGATTGTCTTCCCAACATATGTTGCTTGCAACCCCTAGGGGGCGTATTTGCACGGACTCGTTTGCTTCCAAACAACGGCTGTCAGTTCACTGACAGTATTTAAATATGTCGTCTGTAGCTGACAAAGCACGCTGACAAATCGATCGATTCGATTCCAAATCAACTTTGAATGTCGGATGGCAGAAGCCCAAGTTGTTAATCCGCAACACGGAACTGCCGGACTGGAGCAAATACACATCGTCAATATTATTTCATTGCTGGTGCCGAGCCACGGCGATGTATTGCTCATATTGATCCCGCTCAGGCGGCCGCAAAATCAATGCCAACAATAAGACGCTTACTCTTTAGCACAAATACGGAAAAATATGTCTGACAAAAATAATGACGCATGTCTTAAAAGTCCCATTTTGTCTCTGAGCTTTTTAGAGAATTCTTAACGAGCAACAGAATAAACGACGAGGTTCTCACTGGGCACGGAAAAACTCGAGCGGAATAACATCAACTCATATTGGCCGTTCAAAGAGGAAGTTGAGCAGCAGTGTGCGCGCGTGTTAAATTGCGCTCTCTTTAATTAGAAACACGGCCGACAACTTACTTGAAAAAAAAGAAAACCTCGTGTGTTTAAACAAAAGTGAGATGTTTGCCCTTTCCTCTGTGATAATGAGATAAATGTTCTATCGCTGTCGTCTTTTAATCTTACGGAAATACGGATGTATCCACTTTGGAACATATCATCATCTGCGAAGAAGATCCCGATAAAAGCGGAGCTGACAGTCGCGCTAAATGGACCTCGGTGGAAAACGTTGCAATCTCGCTGACCAAACAAGAAAGGAGATTGCACTAAATCATCATTCTCAACGCTGACGTGAATTCAAATGGAGTTCACTTTTGTTATTGGGGAACAGCTCAGTCAAAATTATTTTGGATCATTCACATAAGGTCAGAAACATTTCCCTCACTTATTTTTTTCCCCATCATTTTATGTTTATATTTTCACATTTGGCACAAAAAAAATCACCATCTTGTTCCAATTAAAAAAAAAAGTTGTGTCACCTTGGAAACAATTCTCAACATTCCCCAAATTTCTGCATCCCCAAAATTCCACATTTGTGCATCATGATGTCATGCTTTTGTGCTGCTATGCGCAACCTGGCCACCGGGGGCAGTATAATTCCGACGTACCACAATTCTGAGACAAATATCAGGTGATTGATGGCTTGCGTATTTTACTCAAGCTCATTTTATCCACGCAAACAATTTCCGTTATTTATAACATACAACCACAATTTTATGAAAAAACAAATACATTCATCCATTTTAGTTTTTTTTTTTTTTGCCACTTTGCTTTCTCTGAAAGACATCTTGGAATTCATGAACAAATTCACCGGAAAAAAAAAAAAGAGTTTCTAAATTCTGTCGCAACTGCAATTGCCGAGGTCAAGAATGAAATGAAAAAAAAAATGCGCCACTATATAGTAATAGTTTGTTCATGTAAGCAGACTGCTTTCAGGTTGAGTTTTTATTTTTTTTTTTTTTTGCTCATAAAGGCAACAGTCAAAGTCGGTTTCAAACTAAACTGATATACAGCGATGACATAATTAAATAGAAGGTCAAGAAACATTTGTTCACCACGGCCTTCAACGAAGTTGCGCTCACTGCTACCGCAGCTCTGAAGTCGGGTCACTCGTATCTCAAGGCGCCACTGCAATTGACATATTGTATACAAGTGTCTGCAAAATTGACAAAAACTATCATGTTTTTTTTTTTTTTAATTGTTTTTTTTTAAACTTCTGCGCACGTTATCGACAGGTAATTTGCAGTCGAAACTCAGCGGCTGGCACTGACAGATGATCCCTCCGCCTCGGCCGTAACGCATCGGGTTTAACAGACTGCTGCCTCCACAAAGCTTTGCCGCTATGTGCCGCGATTTCTCATCCTGCACGAGAAGTGACCTCAAAGACGCCGAGCGGTATTCCGTGTCGACTTTTATGTTCAGCACATGCACTTAGCCTTTTGTTCTGTTTCTCGGGCTAATTCTTCCCGACGTCCTTTCGTTAGTGCGATGCATGACTCTGTTAAGTGCTAACGAGTACCTTGGGCCTCCGCGAGACAATGTGACTGGTTTTGCGATTAAAAAGAAAAAAGAGCTTCTTAAATCCGGAGCTTCTGTTTTGTTGATGTGATATTTAACGAGGCCCCTTAATGGTGTTTACGTCCCCTTTCATTATTTAAATAACGCAAAAAAAAAAAGGTGCAGTGCGTCTTAAATCGAACCCAAGCGGCTGTCGACCTGATTCATTAAGTGCCGAAAAGGTCAAGTGCCTAATGATGGCGCGAGTTCCACATTGTTCTCGGTGATGTGTCGCGGCAATCTGCATTTTCACACCCAATTGCGCTGGCAATCGAACGGAAATAACCGCTTGGACTGACGTCAACGGGCCTTTTATTATTTATTTATTTTTCAATTCAATATAAAGTCAAGGGAATTGAACAGCAACACAGTACTCAGTCAGATATTCTTTATCGTGTGCGTAGAATGAATAATATTAGTGCCGTACTGATGAGCTGCGAGAGTAGTTGAGATGTTGCATTGAACAATCAGTTGTCCAAATGGTGCTTCAATTGACGCCGTGTTACAAAAACGGTTCTATTCTTTTTTTATTCTACTTTTTTCCTCATTAAAATACGATTTAGAGCAGAGGTCCCCTAACTTTTTTTTCTGCCCCGCACTGCGTCATACAAGTCCATGCTTTTTTTTTTTTAACTCATTTTACTAGCTTGTGGGTTTAATATTAGCGTAATTCAATCAAGGCAATTAGCATCTTGACATGCGTCAAAAAATCCGATGTAACAGATAGAAGCGGGTTATTTTTTTCAAAATAAAAAAAATCCTAAATCAACCGGAAGTACTGCAAGTTTTATTTATTTATTTTTCTTTCATTTGTGCGGGCCGGTCCAAAGTGGTCCACAGACCACTACTGGGCCCCAGCCCGGTGGTTGGACACCACTGCATTAGAGCATATTTAGTATTTCCAAGGGGGGATTTGATTTGAAATGCGATTGTGGTCGCAGGATGGCTTCCACTTGCAGTCCAACATATGGTTTCATTTGTCATCATCATTAAGCATTCCATCTCAGAACGTGCCTGTCCTGTTCATCTTGATCCGAATGCTCCGCTTTGCACGACAGGCCACATCTGATGACCTTTACAAGTTTTTTTTTTTTTCCTCCGTCGAATGCCATATGTTCCAAATCATCGCGGTTTCTGTCGGGCGCTGCGGCCGGCATTCGATCGGGCGAGAAGACGATTTATCATTTCAGCTTTCCACCTTGCGTGTCAGACGCGGCAAATTGATTTTAATCAGGCAATAACGAAGATCTGATCCTCTCTCTGTTGACTCACTTTCGTGCCCCAAAGAGGCTGACCCGATCGACTCGGCTAATGGATTCGAGTCATAAATGCTTACGGTCTCGTCCGATATCTTTTTCATTTTGCGGGCGCGTCCAGGAAAGACTGATGCTGTTGTTTGCTGCGATGATTCAAAGATCTCACTTCATTTCATTTCTTCGTCCGTTAATTCCTGTCAAGTGTGCTAAAGAGGAAAGCGCGTGTGGGCCTCCTTGAACAGACAGCAGCTTCGAAATAGTCACACTATAGCGTGACTCACACTGTGTAATGATGCTCAGAATGCTTTCAAGAGGCATTTTTCTCCGAGTATGGAAACCTAGCAGGGTGCTCCAAACATTGTTCTTTTCAATAATAAAAGAGCAGAAAGTTTTTTTTTTCTGCTCGTGTATGCATACGTGTACTAAAGGAGCAAAAAGAAAAAAGAAAAAAAGTTCTCTTTGCCCTGGCCCCCCCACATCGGTCATCTTCTCTTTATTGGACTCCATGCCGCAGTTGTGCATTTGCATCGTATTATTTTACATAAATAAATGTTTATTATATTACATGGTTGCGGTGATATGCCAATACTGGTGATTTGTTGGTGGTCCTCCACTGCATCGCTTTCATTTATTCAGTGCAAAGATTAATAGCGAGAAGGTGGATTTAAAAAAAACAAAAAAAAACGTTTGGCACCAACAAATAATAACAAGTAATCCTGTCGGATGACTTACAAATGAGGCATTGTGGTTATTTCCCCAAAATGCTTTAAAAAAAAAAAAACAGGCACAAGTTGCTTTAAAATATGCTGCATTTTTGTTTTTAATTAGTCATACTAGAAACATTGTTGACAGCGTTACTAAAAAAATAATTGGATGGAAAATATGACCTTGTTCACAGAAATAGTTTTTATTTTATTATTATTTTTTTGTTTTGCTTTTTTTCCCCCATATTGCATTATTAACAAAATCGGATATGCTAATGAGTGACTCATGATGATTGAAACTTTCCTAAACATTTTGAGATAGCTAGCTAGCAACTAGCTTGCTAGACAGCTAGCTAGCTAGCTAGGTAGCAACTAGCTTGCTAGACAGCTAGCTAGCTAGCTAGCAACTAGCTTGCTAGACAGCTAGCTAGCTAGCTAGCTAAATAGATAACTAACTTGATAGATGGATAACTAGCTAGATAGTTAGATAGAACATAACATTGTTTTCTATTTTCATGGACTTTCCTTCCTTAAAAAAACAAAACAAAAACTGTGCATCAGAAGGCTATAGCGTGTAAAAAGCAGATTTTATTAAAGCAGCTCGATTGACATTTGCTTCGGGACTAGATGTGCAAAACAAGCTGTTCTCTACTTTGTTGAACAAGAATTATGTGTTGTTTTTCATTTCCTTTCGTTCATTAGCTTTGGGACCTGCGGCACCTAATGAATGAATGTATGCACTACGCAGCCACATACGCCACATTTGCATTTTAATACCTAAGTGATGCGTGCTGCTTTGTAAAACAGCGCTATTTGAATTGATTTTGGCTGCAGATGTATTTACAGAGTGCCCGCGTGCGTACGTTATCATGTGCGGTAATGCTAATTAAATGCAAGGGCGGAACAGATTTGATCGGAGTGCGACATTTTTTTTTTCCTGGAATAAATGGCGTCGTTTGGTGAATGGAATAGCAACACGGCGAGTTCTGCATTTTGAAGTATTTATTCACATTTTTTGGGTCCGTCTCGGAGGAAATGGAAATGTTTTGGTGCCGCATACATAATGCTCTTTTCAGGTTTTACTGCAGAACAAATAAAATCCGTATCGGACATTAACAATAATGCATAATGTATGCTGTGGAAATGAACGTATTAATTATACACGCAAAAAATATTCGAATGAACGAGGCCTGAGCAAGGATATATTTTATATACAGTGTGACACGTTTTCAAGTGGGAATTGCCTTATCGTTTTTACGGTTCTTATTTGGCTTGACTAGGTAAGGTGTTTTGTCAGGTTGGAGGAGGAATATATTATTCTTGCATAAACCTTTCACACAACACACAATGGAAATTGATAACCCCACGGTGGACGCGCAGACGTGACAAGAATCTCTGCATTCTGCACCTTGGCCAACATTCAAATTGAATTCAAATGACACCACACCAAGCAATTGGACATCAAAGTTGACGGAATTAAAAGTGGAGCGACCGCGGCTAAGGAGCCAAATGTGGCGATGTTTGCCAAAGTAGAGATGCTCTAAAGAGCATATCTGTGTTCTCCAGAGCTTTCCAGATGGGTCTGATCGATAGCGGTCACATCATTAACCTCGGTGGCCGAGATGTTGATTGACAGTCTAATCCATAATCTCGGATATGATGGAAATCTGTCTCACCTTCAAGCATGTGCAAAACAGAAACGTAACGTTTTTTTTAAAGACTCAATCAGGCATTACAGATTTCCACACAGAGAGATTAAAAGAGTGGGATTTTTTTGGGGGGGGGGGATTGGTTCACAGTAATTTGATTCCTCGGAATTGTTTTGCTGACCAGATTTAAAATTCTGCTTATCGATTTGTCTATTAAAAAAAAAAAAAAAGTATTCCTGTTGTCTGCAAAAAGTTTCCTGACGGTGTCCCAATATTTTTGTCTTTGGTCTTCGCACGTCAGCACGTGCAGCATATGTTGCTGTCTGACAGGCCAATTTGGAGCCAGAATGAGACGCGTTACCTCATTTATTGTGCAATGAAGCTAATCCGATCCGGGTTGCGACGATCCCACACTTTGCAACTTTGGACAATTGACGCGGGCTGAAGATGGAAAGTTAAATAAAGGGCAAGTCCATCTTAATCACGTGCATCGATAGCGGGGTGGCAGGCATTGCGACACAAATGTCACATTTGCAATGGTGAAGAGCTTGATTATGGCGAGACAGTTGAGCCAAGCCGCCATTTGCTGACCTTTTATCAGAAATAACATTGTTCGTATCTTTTTTTTTTCATGGTTCAAGCCATGCGATTACGTTTGCAAAAGGCCTCCTTCTCTTTGGCATATTACATGACAACCATTAGCATGGACGACAAAAGTTCCGAAGCAGCATTAGATTTGTTCTTTTAGCAGTTCTAGAACGAGTTGAGTGCAGACTGCAAAGGAAAATCGTGATTTTGTCTTTCGATGTTCACAATCGATTAATAATAATAATAATAATAATAATTTGCCCTTTATTAGTCCCACAATGGGGAAATTCGAGATTCGAACCCAGGCCTCCTGGGGAGACTGGGTCCTGAACGCGGCGCCTTAGACCACTCGGCCATCCATTAGTGGCGCAATGACTCCTCAATCCGTTTTCCGTTGTCTTCTCTCGGCGAGTGGCACTTCCTAACAAAGCAAAAATGTCTCACACGACGGCTGTTCTTTTGAAAATCTCTTGAGTTGGGTCACTTGAATTTTCTGCAGCGGCGGAATGTGCATTTCACGTTCCAACTTAGTCCGCCTTGAATAAATCCCCCCCCCCCATAATCGAATCATTTATGACACCGCGGCAGGAGAAATAATATACCGACACACACTCACGCTCGACTGAGTGTTGGACGACTTTGGCTCACGAGCTTCTCTTGAAAGGTCCGTCTTGAAAATGGCCTTGCAAGTTTATCCGCAATCAAATCCACACGTTTCCCTCCTTTCGCCTTTGCGGGTCAAAAAAGCAAGAATATATTTGAGATTTTATAAGAATGTCTGGTGCGGATTTTGTCCAATTCGCAGAGGGCTGACCTCTCACAAGTGATAATCGAATCCCCTTCAAGGTGAGGCCCGCGAGAAGGCCTTACTGTCACCAACTCGGAATCTGATTGGCTATCACACGGTTCATTCCGAAGGCCTCGGACGAATAGAATGAATTCTTCCGCCTAACAACACAACACTGGGATCAAATATGAATGTATTTATTACATATTAATTACAATATATTATTCAAGTAAATATAATTTTCCCAAAAAATTGTAGTAGAAAAAATGCGATCAATAGCAATTAATTACTGAATTTTTTTGCGATTAATTAGTTAAAAAATTTAATCGCTTGACAGCACTAATAATTAAACTTTTGTCGTAAATATAATCGGAATTAATTGATTTTTAGTTCTGTTAAGCCAGCAAAAGAAGGCCTTGTCCGCCCATCACTGATTTTAGGGCCCCAATGGATGAAAAAACTGCCGCCGCACAAATCGAGGACCTCGCTGTATCAAAAAGTTGCCACTCATTCTTCCAGCTTGTTTGTAATTCAATATGTCAACTTGTTACATAATGAGCAGCTTCCCCCCTTCGCACTCTGAACCGGCGCCACGGTTGCCGCAACGGGACGCGATCCCTCCCCCAGAACAGTTCTGGCTCGCCTCACCTCCAATAATGCGCTTTAATCTGCAGGCTACGGCTGAGGCACCGACATGCCCCGCGGAGAATCAGCACACGTCGGACAAACTCACTGGCAACCTTGACAGGCACTTCACCCCTCCGTGATGGCGGCAACCCTGTCTGCTTAAGCAGCTATTACTCCACCTGATTGGTAATCACGACATGGAGTGCAGTATAAATCCCTCCGACTGCTGCCGGTTAAGATAGAGGAACAGCGTTATTAGGTGACCTTGGACAGGGCAGGGGGGGGGGGGAAGGGGGGGGGGCCCGGCAGATTCCAGGATGAAGGGGTTATCATCAACGCTATAATGACACATTGTCATGCAAATGATATTCACGCACAGCCGCCGCAATCATACCAGGGAGCAGCTCAATGTTAACGAAAAATCTTGGGGGAATATAGAGCTGTTCCCGCAATGAGAAAGTGGCGCGTTAGCCGAGACAAAGAACGTTTTTTTGTCTAAATTAGGAATGATAAATAATGCAAATACAAAAGTGATTCGTTTAAGAGCTGCAGTTTGAAGGGAAAATTTTCTCCACCCTGCGCTAAGTGAAATAAAATTCTTTATACACAAGCAAATATAGCTGCACTTTAATTGTGTCATTTTGGGGTGTGTGAAAAAAAAAAAGTAAATCAATTCGATCGCAAAAATTGTCGATGCAATTTTTTTCATTTTGAGGATGGCTTTCCGATGACTAGAATATTCCATGGAGTCGTTAGGCTAATCGGTTCTAAAATACTTCGACAGTGACAATCCAAATGTCTTTTGAAGTATCTTATTATCAAATGCTGTTGTGCTTGCAAAAATATGTGACAAATATTTTTTGTGGCATTTTGGAGCGGAGGTTGGAACGGATTAATGGCATCTCCATTCATTCCAATGGAGGACGATGATTTGAGAGACACGTCTTTGAATTCTGAACGTGGTCAAGGGAGGAATTTAACGCGTATGCTAACTTGCTGACTGACAATTAGATGAATAAAAACAAGTCGCCCGCCGTCGTGGCGCCTCGTCACGACGCTGCTCACACTCTGAGCTGGTCTATCTTGTTTCTCGTTAGCATCGTGGAACCCGGCGGTTATCAGTGCGGAGGAGCTCCGTTCTCCTGTGTGACAATCGCAAAGAGAAAGTGTTTACTGTACAAATTCCGGGCTCACCAAGAGGCCTTTGCTGCGGTGGAGGCCGTTTGAGATGATGAATTATGCATTCGCGAAGCGCCTTCAAATGAAGATGTGGCATTCTTTTGATTATGTTGTATCAAAACTTAATACGCAAGCGCAAAGACAAACGGGGAAGCCCAATCTTGCTGACGGAGACTTTTGGCATCTTCAGCAACATTTTTTTTTTTTTTTTTTTTGCTATTGAATAAAACATTTGAAAATGTTTATGTTCTCTCGGGTCAGAATGACTTGCCTCTGCTAACGAAAGCGTTTTGGATAAAAGCGCGGAATTGAATTTGGAGCGGCGAATCTATTTTGCCTTGACGAAACAACTTCTCAATCATTCACCATAAATTGTGAGAAGGCCTCAGTCTGCCCTCTTCAAGGTCATTTTTATTTATTTATTTATTTATTTTAATGACGAGTGCTTCTGTGTCCACAGTGGATTTTCTAAAACGACAACAAGTTTGAAATGTTGTTCGATTTCCTTCGTGATCTCGTCTGCTCCTCCGAGCCGGTCGCGCGCCGCTTGGGGAGGACGCATCCTGTCGTGTTTGCGAGCTGGATTTACGCCACAGGTCCAATTTCATTTTAATATCCATATTCCGTCTCTTCGCATTTACATTTCTAGTGGCACGAATCCGATATGGAATTCAAGGAACAACCTCCACGCGCAGACTGCGGAATTGCACATAAATAACTCGGCGAGCGTCAACACCTCGCCGTGACAAAATATTGGAGGTTATAATTATAGATTTGATACATTTTACAAGTGCAATTTAATATTTGTTTGTTTAATTTTCAGAGCCGAAGACGGCAGCCGGTATCCGCCGAGCGCTACGGTTCACCTTTGCCCGCTGTGAATTTTCGGCGCCATCACCCGGGTGGCAAAATAACATCTTTCTTTCTTTTACGAGGAATCGCAAATTCAAATCCATTTGTTTTCCTTATTTATGAGTAATGTCAGTCGGCAGCCCCGCACGGCGTCGCCGTCTTTTTCTTTGTGGGATTTATCATGCGGTTCTGCTGGCATGATGTCACGCAATTTACAGTATGCAGCAGACACAACCGTGGCGAAAATTGACACCTCCAACGCTCGCTGTGACAAACAGATCGGTGCCACTGTTGTGGCTTTTATGTTTAGATTTGTGTCTGTCATTGCAATTTATGTTGCAGCCGTGCCAACGTCGGTGTCTCGTTTCCATCCCGGCTTGTGTTGGAGCACTTCCATTCGTCAAAAGTCTGCAGAACACGTTTATTTAGTTGGACGTTTCCATTGATTTTTACATCCGCAGACCAGTACAGATCGTGTCGACGATACATTCTTTTTCTTTAACGAGGGAAAGGTTGTCAGTCGATTTACCACTCCCTCTTCGTAAATTTTCAGGCTTGCTAAAAATTGGTAATTTTTTTTTTTTTTTTTTGGTATGGATTAGCCGATGCTATCGCAGACATTATCATACATTTCCAGAAGTGTGTCAACACGAGTCGTCAACACAACACTCAAATATCCGCTGGCATTTGGAGCTCATGATACTTCAAAATTAGTCCTATTTTTAGTGAAAAAAAAAAAGCATGATAGCAGCTAATGTTCTTTTCCGGTGAACTTTGGAGATTTCTGCTGTCAAGTTTGTTCGGAGGCATTTTGTGCTGACAGGTTGACAACTTGGCGTCAATCACAACAAGCTTTGTCATGCTGTAAACATGTTGACAACCTGACACACACACACACACACACACGCACACGCAGTAAGGTTAGAAATTCTGCTTGCTTCCAAATGTGTGTTTGGAAGAGTGCTTGGCTCCTGTTGTGAAGCCTCCAAAGCATTTTCTAATTGGACAACCGATGACATCGCTGCCTTCCCAACGTCATGATAAAAAAAGTAAAGGTCAAGTTGAAATCTGAGGAACAATGAAAATGTATTTGTTTGTTTTTTCTGAATGAACCCAGCAAGACTCACATGTGTACCACGAATGATGATTAATGAGCGCAGGCACGGTTAAACGTATGCTAGCTTAAAACATATGCTAGCATGCACGCTGACATATGTTTTTAAAAAGCCAGCGGGAGCAAAACTGAGATTGGTTGTACTTTATTGAAGTATTTAACACGCCAGGTTCCCTCTCGTCAGAGTCGGAGTCAATTTCGTTGCGAAAGCTCAAACAACAGTGCAAGCGGACACGTTAGCCCAAGCATCCATAATTCACAAATTGCGATTTGAGGGAAAATTTAAGACTTAAGCAAACTTGAATAAAATAAAATACGGAAATGTCAAGGAGCTAGTGGCTGTTTCTGTGTTGTCCTCTGAAATATTTATATTGTGCTCGCTTTTGCAAATATGCCCTGGTTGTTGTCGTGGACATGAAAGTAGGCCCACTTTGTGGTGGAGGTCAGCTAGTACTTCTTATATGGCTTATATAAGAAGTGTACACACCCCTGTTTAGCATTTTGTGCTGGAAAATAAAAAATAGGACAAAGATAAATCAGCTGTCCAACTCAACTTTCTGTTTAGTCTTTTGCAAGGAATTGACAAAAAAAAGAGATTTTTTTTATCTTAACTCTTTTACTACCATTGACGTCTAAATACGTCGAAGATCCTTTTTTTATTTTTATTTGTATTTTTTTAATTTTTTTTACTCGACTGGTAGTGAATAAGTTAAGCAGAGGCCCTTGAAATCGAAGGCAAGTGTGTGCGGACTCCCATTTAATATGTTCAATTGACTCTGAAGACAATAATTAGCGAGAGTGCACACTCATATGTGTGTGTTTATGATCATCAGTAGTTTGTCACATTAAAAACTGAACAACAAAATGTACTTAAAGTGCCAATCTTTGTGAGCAGTCCATAGAATTGACATTTTGTCACCCTTTAAAATGTCATCTTGCTTTTACCCCAAAATTTTTGCAACCTGCGGCAGTATCTAATGAAAGTCAATAATGTCATCTCATCAAATGAAAAATCCCTAGCCAGTTTGGAACGAGTGGACTTTGCGTTCCACTTTTTTCCGCCATAAACTTTCTCCATGTTGCCCGATCAATATTTTCAGCAACGCGTTGCGCCGTGCAGCCGCGAGCACCATGACGGCCGAAAATTGTTCTTCAGTAAGCAGAGTCACGGTACTCTCTCCAGTCGTAATATTCTCATCAGCCTTGCCTCGAATGGCATTTAAACTAAATACCACATGGTGGATGTCCCTTCCAAAAATACGCTTGTAATAAAGATGTATGATTCACGTGGCACACATTGAGATGTGTCACATTTCTTTGGCGGATTAACAATCCGAAGACTCACGCCGAGACTGCATGATACCGTTGTTACACTTAATAGCCTGCTTAGGTTGGCTGGCGCTCATCCATTATGCATATGACCTGCACCTGGTCGGGATGCTGCGCTGACAGTGTGCGATGGTTGAAAATCGCTAATTCTCAGCGACTGAGGTGGGTTCGTCCTTACGAACATTAAGGATTCATTTATTCCGAATTGCACAACTGCGCTCTAATTGGCCGTCGGTCTCATACGGATTGAATGAGTACACAAATCACAATAATCCAAAGTGTCTCAAACTAGTCAGAAGGGTTTGAAGACTTCAGTGATTGACATTAGGGCTGATGTATCGATTTGAATCAAGCATGAAGTCAGATGTATTTATTGTTTTGATCAGAGCTGGGCACTTGACCCTTTTTCGTCAGGTCAGTCCCCCTCCCTGCGGCCGCAATCTAAGTACCCTTCCGGCCTCGACTCACCGGCCTTGTTCATATAAATTGTAATGACGGACTGCCCGGCTCTGGTTTTGACCTTCGAGCCTTGTTTTTTTTTTTTTGACGCATGCAGAAATTTAGGGATTCATTTGCGGTTCTCGGACTCTTGTTATTTTCTCTCTCAAGACTGCTAATTTGATATTTGATTCACGCTTTCAGCCAAAAGTGGAGAGTAGCCTACCACACAGTTATTCTTTTCTGTTAGCTAAAGTGGTTAGCATTAGCATGGCTTCTCCCTCCTTGCTTCGTATGTCGCATCATGAGCTACTCCCTCGTCCGCCTTTCGAGATAACGACACTTGTCAGAACATTTATCTGCGCTCATTTGCCGCCAAGATTCGTGACTTCGAGGAGCATTTCCTCACCGTGTTGAGCGAAGCTAGCTGTTAAGCTACTTTGTATCTCTTTACTTTGCTTTGGAATGTCTTCAACTCTTTGCTTTGTAAATGTTTTAAAAAGTACTTTTAATCACGTGCGGCACATTTGTGCGTGAAATGTGCTGTCTCACTAAAGTTGCCTCGCCTCGCTAGCCAGCCCCACGCGCGTCGCTTGCGCGGAGCATGTTTGTGCTTCCCGAGCAGCTGCTCGCTATACTGTAGATACACGTACAGTACGGTTGGCAACGCCTCATCATCCACGGCCAGATGTGCTCGGAACCATTTTCACACCGAAGCAGATGCGATGGCGTCATCAACAAGCATTATTGCAATTAGCCAGGACAGACAAGCTGATACCGGAAGCCAAATTCATGGTATCTGCCGCAAACTGTGAGCTCTTCAAGTAAACTGGACTCAAGTTGATCGACGGGCAACGATGAAGTCATATCGATAATTCTATTCAAGAAATAAATATCCTGGATATTTGACTTGTATTATTACGTGCATTGTCCTTCAGAACACTTTGGTAATATTTCAAGCTAGCTGGTTTTGTTTTGCTTTATTTTTTGGTGATGTGAATTTTATTTTATTTTTTTACTTCACACCGTTAAGCTTTAGCAATGAGAGCACTCCGTGGAATTTCCAAGTGCCGCAGTGTCCTCGACTTTGGTAGCAATTGGCCTGTCACTCTACCTTATCTCAAGTCAAACAAAAAACAAAAAACAAAAAACATATGCGCTGCCGCTGCCGCTGCCGGGCGTGCTGGCTAGCAAAGCTTTGGAGGTTGCGGAAACCTTTTCACTTTGCCCGCCTCCTTTTGTTCCTGCAAATATCCGGCCCACTTGAAAAGCCCCACGACTTTAATGAGGCGCGATGCGGTGCCAGTGGAGGCTGTTGGGCGACGGCAACGCGGCTCATCATAATGTGCCGGCCGGGCTCGGTGCCACCGTCTTTCCACTCTTATGGAAATTGGATTGTTTTCTTTATCACTCGCTGCGACTTCTTTTGTTTCTTTTCAACTCTTCCCTCTCTCATATGGGATTTTTTTTTATTTTTTTATTCAGCTGTCTCAACATAAATGCGCCTTGGTGTATTTCTTTTTTCGTCCTTCAAATAGAATGAGACCGAGAGAAAGACCTCCCTCGCGTATGTCGTTTTCCAACAACAGCTGTCTATGAGAAAAAGATGAAATGGAATAAGAGGTCATTTAGTCGACATATTTTAGTCCAGTCGCTTTCAAGGTGAAGTGGCTTGAAAGGAAGTCGAACGTTGCCGCATAAGAGCAAGCTCGGGGGGGGGGGCTCTCTCGAGGTTTCTCCGTCACCCGACGACTTCTCGTGTCACAAAAAAACGTCTTTCAGGGGTCATCAATTCCGCTTTAAAGGTGTGGCAAAATCTTCGTTTGAAGACTCGAGGTGTCAATTGTAAAGCCGGCATCTGGTCGACCGGTGTCTTCATGAAGATTTGAAGCAAGCCAAACTGTAAATAATGCAAGCGACATGCCGAGAGCGTTGCGGTGCGCATTGATTAGACGCCGCAGATGTTCATTGTTTGGAAGCGACGCCGTCAAGACTTGTTGACATGCGTCCGACGCAAAGTGACACGTAAAATGACAATATTGTGTGGCCCCGAGTGTATTCCGTTTCGTAACCATGGCGACAGCGTGGCACTTAAGATGGCAATTTAAAAATGTTTTTTTTTTTTGCAGTAGCCCGCTGACTCCGATTCGATTGTCAGACGTTGGCCGAACCAGTTTTTGTTCTTCTCCAAGTTCTCCTGCAATTTTCGCTATTTATTTGACAATGTGATCACGCCGCTTGAAGCAATTAAAAATGCCCTCGTGTCAAATGTGAAATGACATCAGACGGCTGATTTAAATGGGAAAAAAAAAAATTCAGACGTATTGCATCAGAAAAAAAAAAAAGGAGTGATGGAATGAATGAGCCGTTTGACCTTTTCAGTTCTGTCCCCGGGTAGTGAAAATGCTGCGGGGGGGCCCGCAAGCCGAGCAGTTGCATGTTGAGTTATCGCTCCCACCATTCAAATGCTGCAAACTCAATCTCCCACATGCGCCATTCCATCCTCTCGTGGCATTGGACCCCATCGGGAGAAGGAGTGGGAGCTGCTTTGTGAGCTAAAAATAGAAATAAATACGCATTTTTTGTTGTGCTATGGGCAAAAATCGAAAAAAAATGTGTAATTATTGAGGTCGAGGAGTTCTTTTTTTTTCTCCGAATGCTGTGTCATTCTCAGGGACGATCAAACCTGATTTCTGACAGCTACCGGCGGTAAA
This sequence comes from Idiotropiscis lumnitzeri, assembly GCF_059441095.1. NCBI lineage: Eukaryota > Metazoa > Chordata > Actinopteri > Syngnathiformes > Syngnathidae > Idiotropiscis > Idiotropiscis lumnitzeri. The sequence continues at coordinate 18,124,292 of NC_142404.1, forward strand.
CATGTCAACACTTTGATGGATACTTGCCATAATGAAAGGCTACTGTGACTCCTCAGACGAGCCGAGCTTCTACTGAAGTGCCCCCATCCCTCTGTCAAATTTAAGAACGCGGAGGGGATGAAGGCAATTCGCCCCCCCCCCCCCCCCCCCCAAAAGAAATGTCTCGTAATACTTTTCAAAAGTGAAGGACATGGCGTCACTTCCGGCGCTATGTGGACTCTTTCTCTTTTCGGAGCATTTTAAGCAATGTTGACAAAAACCCAAATGAACCCCGCCCCCCACACACGCCCCGCCCCCCTCCAGGTCACGGAGGATCCGACCGCTCTTATGCTTGTCATTTCATTTCCACAATCAAGTCACAGACTCTTTTAATAATAGCCACGCTGAATGGTGCTGTCACCTTGCCACGAGCGGCTCCGTCGCAGGTCGGCTCACAATCATCCTCATGTCGTGCTCCAAACATTGTGACCCACTTTCGCTGTTCTCATCTCATACTTCATTCCTCTTTTTTTTTTTTATCCATCCAGAGGCCATCTTGTGTGATGTAGGCGAGTTTCACTGTCACGATCAGGAAACCTGCGTCCTCGAGGCCTGGCTCTGTGACGGCGAGCCCGACTGTCCCGATGAGTCGGATGAATCGGACGTGACTTGTAAGTCAATCATTACATCCGTCCCTCGAGCGAAACACCTTTTTTGTGTAGGACACATCATCACGCATGAAACAAAGTTAGCACTTCAAGATTGTGTTTGTTTTTTTTTACTCAACATCACTCACTCATCTTTCAGTCATCAATTTGAAGGATTTTGCTTGTCGCTAGCAGGCATCGACTTTTTAAGAGTGGCGATTAAAGCCTGAAGTCGATTAATCGTCAGTAACGTGTTTTAGCATTACCAACATGCGCTGCAGAAAGAAATATCTCAAAATGGATAATTAGGTCAGAAGTAACGAGCTGAATTATATTGTTGGACAATTTTATTTGAAGCAAATCAAGGCTAAAATTGAGAAATTAAATCTTTTTTTTTGCATTGTGGATGTCTCGCTGAAATCAACAGGCGGTCGTTGGACACAGCAAGCTAGCAGTGTGCGGAAATATTTGACTCAAAACAAAATGAGTAACACAGTCACTTTCAAAATATGTCAATTCTGTCCTTGAATGGAACGAACGCCCAAGTGCCATAAGCAAGGTAGCCGCTAAGCTAATATGAGCTAATTCACACATTCACCCCTACATGCCCTTGAACATGCAAGTATGCAACAGTAAATCTTTAAGGACAGATGATGAGATCTTATGAAAGTGTCATAATGTAAGATCTTTCTTTGTAAATGCTCTTGTATTGGACACAAAAAGTGATGCTAGCCACAAAGGAGTTTGTTATAAAAATGCAACAGAAAGATCATGAAATTTACCAATATACAAACAAAAATTGTCTACTTGTATTAATTAGCCGCATGCTAACAAAGAAAGAACAGAAAATCCCGCAGGTCCTCCATTGTTGCTTCACTGCTAGCTTGCGTTGCGACATCAGCCTCAAGTGCAAAACAACACCGATCAGGGTTAACCATCCGTTTCCGTTGACACTTGCTCTCATTAGAGTTGCGGGTGAGCGAGCTCGAGTCGACCTCACCGTGGACAAAAAATTCTCACTGCCTTTCACGCCACCATGCTGACATGCTAACATTCTAACACCAATCTGTGTTAACCATTGCGGACTCAACGACTGTCCTAAGGGCCTTTTCAATTTTAGTTTTGTAGACATTCTCCAATATACCAACATGCTTTGAACACGACGACCATCCTCAAATACGGCGCAAATGGCCAACTTTTAAACATGCCGCATGATCACTAAAACATGAAATACTGCTGCTACAAATCATCACTGTGCGACTTTCCACCATATGCTTGTGTTTTTTTTTTTTTTCTCTCCTCCTCTAGCCCCTGAATTGGCTCCATAAACCGAGCGTAAGCTTCTTATTTCCATTTTGCCAAGAGAAGCATATGATACGTTTGCACTGCGGCAACACCGCTGGCTCCTAATCCATTAATGTGATCAAAATGGAGAAGCCGTGCCAGACAGACACTTACTAAAAGTCTTGCTAAGGATCTGTCGAACACATTTAACAAATGGTTGGCTTTCAAACCTTTTTCAACGTCTGGCCCATGTTTCCATGATGTTTATTTTATTGCAATATTTGTCATGCCGTGAATCCAACTCCAAATCAAAACGCAAGCATGTGTCGTGTTTATGATTTACTCACTTGTGGACTATCAAAGTTTGACATTTTTATTTTCTCCATTTCCATCAAGGCTGGTTTCCTTTCTATTTTTCTTATTCAGCAGCATATCTGCGCAAGATGGCCACACAGGGTAACTTTTTCGAATCCCCTTGAGCTGAGTCGTCGTCGCCGTCTACTCAAGAAGGCAGCGGTGGAATTTTTTAATTTTTTTTAACACAAATCAAATGTTTTTGTCAACATGTTCTAATTAGAGTCAGCAGCTGTTATCGTGTTGGCGGCGACTTGGACATTCGCTCATGGATGAACACAATGTCTCGTTGAGGCTGTTTACGCTTCGGTGACTGCCGTGGTAATGCGACGTTGTCGTGAATACTTGCAGCGAGGCAAAGGGCGCCGCGACGGCCAATTCGCAAAGATTATTCCAGGTTGTTCCTTCAACACCAACTCAGTTGCGTAAATTGTTGCATGGCTGTTTTTTTTTTATATATATATATAAAATTAAGATTCAGTATTATCATTTGGATTGCTTTAAGTGGACTATTTAAATGTGACCATTTGTCCATCATATTTTTTTCTGACACGTTGGACATTTTAAACTCTCATGGGTGTTGTTTTGAAATTGTCCGAAAAATGCACACCGTCTTGGCGCTCTGCATCAAATTTTTAAAGCGTAGATGCCATCTCGAGGATTAGGAAGCCTATTCCATTTTTCTTTCATCAAATCTTTATCTATATTTCATGTCCATTGTGATGGCTTACGAGAGCAAAGTTAGAAAGTCTCGACTATTTATAGCTTCGACTTTCCAAATCATATTCCTCCCGACCTAAAAATAAAGATGATTTCGAGCGTATCGACAAGGGAGCATAAATTGCAATTCGAAATATTCCACGTCACGTCACATTCGGTGGGTGGCGAATGAAATTGTAGAAACCGATTGACTTTCATACGAGAAATATGATGCGAGCTCGCTCTGTGTGCTTGCTTCGGGCTAAATCATTTCATCTGCGGAAGGCCATTAATCATCACATCGATTATTGCAGCCCTTGTTTTATTCACAATGCCAGCCGAAGGAACACCTTGCATGTTCATTCAAGAATCGTGCGCGGCTCATTAACATGGATTATGTATTGATGGAAAAGGAAATTAGATCAGCTCGGCCCGGCAAACAACGGTCCGGACTGGAATATGTTTTTTCAAAGATGGTCCGCGGTATTGTGTGAATAAAAATTTTTTTTAAAAAGTATGTTTTTGATGTTAAGAGATGAGATTAGATATTCATCTAAAAATCTTCAAAATCAATTATTGTGGTCATTGGTGACCTTCTTTCGGGGGCGGGGGGTTTAAGAACTGGCCTCAGATTGGAAATACCAAGGCGACCAAGAGGAGGTACCGCAGGCCTGCTGGGACTGGATCGGCGCTGACATTTATTCCAGGTGGGGTGGGGGGGGCAAAACAAAAAAAAACTCCAGGAATTGCAAAAGACATTTATCATCCCGTATGACGATGCGAACGCCTCATCAAGGAATTCCAAACCTGGAGCGGATATTCGTCACGTTTTGAGATGGCGACACAATTGAGATGCTCCGCGGAATGTCCACGAAAACCTTTCGGTGTCTCAAGCATTCTCGTACTGTATTTATTCAGCTGGTTAACACAAAAGTGTCATCCAAGCTAAATCCTTCATAAATCCTCTGCGAAAGGATTTTATCGACTTTTGGCCCATGCCAGAAATGCTGCTGTGTGGCGCTTTGTCAGTCTTCCCGACGTTTCGACCATGAAAATCCTCAAAATTGTCAATGCCAGAGCTAAAGAGTGGAAAAGTGGCAGACTTGGAATGTTTGACCGAGAAAAAAAAAAAAAAAAAAGCTTTGTTTCACGACAGCAGCCTTGGCTTTTTCCAATCATGGTTGATTTTCAAGAGGAGACACGCTGCCCTTCATCAAATAACAAGGTTGTGTTTTGACAGCTTCGCACGACAGTCCAGGAGAGTCACGGGAGACAACTTACACTTTAAGGCATTATCGCATTGAACACTGCACTTGGAAAATTCGGATGAAGAGTCGTGATTTATGAAAGGTATGCACGAAAACAGATTTGGACGCTGATGATGAGGATGGCGTCTGCCAAACGGGCAATATTGCCGTGATTGCTGATCTGGCGTCTTTAAACGCCGCGTTTGAGGCACGTGCAGCGGCGGTAGCGTAACGCGGGCCAAACGAGAGTCGGCGGGGAGAAATATGACGATCATGTCAACGCTTTTTTTTTTTTTCTGTTTCGTTGAATTCACTTTAACGTTTGTGTTGGTCACTCTCAGAGCTGGCTTAACTTTGCATTGTTGAAAAAAAATGGAGATGCCTTAAAAGCAGAAAACTCCCTGAGAATCGTCTCACCGCTATTATTTCAGCGATAGCTCCTTCTTTTGTCACGTTATGACACCAGTCGGGTCTTCGATGACTTGAATCTCGTTCGCGCTATTCAACGGATCTTTCTCGCAACGGTCATTCAAAATTGACTCATCGAAAGACGAAGCGACGAACCACGGTTGAGTGGCCGTTCTGCTCGGAATGCGCTCGACAATCACCACTGCGGTGTGTCGATTCAAAAAGAAAGGAAAATCCTTTTTTTTCTGATTCGGTCACCATTTGCAGGGGAAGGTTGTTTTGAAGTCTGTTAGTTTCCCCGGTCTTTTCTTGTAACCTTTTTGATTTTCATTATCACCGTTATCGTGACCCGCCTTCCTCTGTTGAAGAATTGGGTTCAGGCTGACTTCTTTGAAGTTTCCTCAATAAAATGAAAAGGCTATCATAGGGTGTGATTGATTATCTTGCCATCAAAATAAGTGATAAAAAATTTCACATTTTCTACTTGCACATTAAAGGACTAGAAAATCTACGGATAATTTAAAAGACATTTTAGCGTGCGGTAACAAAATGCGCAGGCCTCTTTTAAAGGCAGAAGCAATATCAGTCACGTAATTCAAGCAGCCTATAAACATCCGAGCGGCTATTTTATCTGGGAACTCCCAAACCGAAAGTAATGCATCTCAAATGTGGCGAGTTGCCATGGGAATTGGCACGAGTCGGACGCCGCTTTCGACATTAATGTGGCGTAGAACCTTGTTATTAAGCTGAAGGGCAGGGCCTCTTGCATAATGTAACATTACCTTCCCAGCGAAGGTACAACCCTTCTGTTTACTCGAGAAATCCTGCGCAAATATGCCATCGCTGCAAACACGTCAAGGTTAGATGTTGATGCGTCTCATGCATTTTGTACGGATTACTCGCGTGAGCGTCTTTTAATGTTGACCGAAAATCATGACATTTGCATGCTTCTGCTTTTGTGCAACCGTGTTTTATTAATCGGACCCTGATCGGGGTTGAGGATCTTACAGGTTGCCATGACATCACACAGTCACTAAAATATTCAAGTGTTTATTGCATGTCATGAGATGAAAAGCAACACGTTCGACTGAAAGTGAAGTGACTTGTAAATGAATTATTAAGACCTCGTTGAGATTTGTTTCTCCGTGCATAAAATATGTTTGACTATACGAAAACGTGGAAAGACAATTTTTTTGAATGAACTTATGAGAAGGGGGCGTGGCTAAAACGGGGCCCAGTGACTTGGGTTCACCTGATTCAGCGTTTAGAATCGGGTCAGGCTGTCGGGTTGAATGAGCACTGTGATTGGCTGTTAGCTAGCAAATCAGTGCACTGGACAAGTAAGGGAAGTGACGAAGGCGGAAAAAACGGCGAAAATTGAAGCTGTTTTCCAAAACCTAAATGAACTTAGCTCATTTTTCACATCTCCTCTCTGGACATAACGGCTGGCTGGACCGAAGACGACGTAATCACTCTCATTCATGAAAGACCGCCGTTATTCGACATCACCGTCAAAGGCGACAGCGCCGCCCATGGCATGGAGGGGTACTACTTCTCACGCATGCGCAAAAGGTCCGGTAGGTGTTGTCATTTACCAGTCCGACGTGCGGACAGTTAGTCATGACGGCTAACGTCGCATTGCTGCGTCGAGGCATAATTGCCACTTCCTTAGTGATGACAACTTGGCCCAGTGTGCAGTTAGCCTCCAAGCTACGCCTACAATCCGACAAAAAAAAAACATAAAGAGCCAGCGGACGGCCAAGCCACCGCACAGAGCTCGTTGGCAACGTCACAAAAGCAGGTAAAGAAATGAGTGCACTGCTTTGGCTGCCTCACCGGTGCGCCACAGTCAGACATTCAGTAATTTTTTTTGTGTCAACTTTAAGTTCAATAGGCTGGATAAGTATTGTGTGAGTGCATTAATAACGGCGAACCATGAATTTCCAAGCTAACAGTGTACTTGCGTTCATGTTCATGCAATTTAGAAACTCGCTTCTGTTTCCTACTTGTCGCATGATTTTGTTGTTGTCTTAGAATTGAGTCTGAGTGGAAATAGTACTTGGTAACAAATGTGCCCTCGCGTCATCATCCAGGTCAGAATTGAAGCGCTGAGCTGAGCGCGGTGCTTTCACACATCCCCACCTTGCCAGTTAAGCCTCAGCGACTCGTTTTCTCCTCTCTATAGCCCCTCAATGTATCCCCGTTGTTAAGGAGCGCATACGAACTCGTCGGCAAAAGAAGCGACGGAAACGGCAGATTTAGAGCTGAGCTGACATTGGACTCGTCTCCCTGATGTTCAAATTACTGAGCGCACAAAGTGCCAATAGAAGAGCTGCATCGCTAATTCGCCATTTACAAAGAGAATAAATTATGCTCCACCGATGCGTTGAAAGAGGCAAACAAAAAGCCCACACCTTAAATAAAAGCTCAGAATTTTTCTTCCTGAAAAAAAAAATTGATTTTTGTTGATAATCATTTTTCCCCTGAATAAATATTCGAAAGATTTAAAAAAATGGATGAAAAATGTTTTCTAGCTTCACTATACAGTAGCAGGTTTGTGCAATAGTAGTAAAAAAAAAATGCTCTGTGTCCTCATTAAATATGCTTTCCAGTTGGTAGATTTCCGTGCTTGCTTCTGAACTTATTTAACATCTCAAGTTGTCGTTCCAGACAGTAACGTCACAGTTCAAGGCCTTGCACTTTAATTAGCTTCTTGGAAAAATCTTCTGTGTTCTTGAAAGAAACAAATGGGATGCTTACATCATCCAAAAACACATTTTGTTCTGTTGACTACTGTTTCGGAAAAAAAAAAAAAAAAACATTACTCAGAAATTTCAACAGAAGACTTTGCAGCCATTCACTGCTTGTGTCTGCGAGAGGTGAGCACTAAAAGCATGTAAAGAGCGAAACCGTGTTGTTGTTGAATACTGAGCCACAGAGATGTGAAAGTGAACTCAAATGATTTTGATGCCAATTTACCCAACAAAGAAAACAAAGCGACTATTCTATCATCTCGAGTTTAGCAGCTCGTAAAGAACCACTAGAATGTTTTTTTTTTTCCCCCCGCGTGAAGCAATTAGCAATGAATAATTGAATGTCTCTCTCTCAATAAACACTTTTTGAGAGTGCTTGATGATGATCCCATTTCCTTTAATAGAGGTTGTCGACAACTTCAAATATGAAACCCATGAAGGTCATTCAAGCTCAAAATGTTATAAAAACCTCAACAGGAGACTCGGGCACTGGTCTCGTTGACGGCAGTCGCTTTAAGATCAATCCATTTTTACGTGATGGCAGTGAACGCAACGCAACTCAGTTTGGTTCACCTTTTTTCAACTGTTTCTTCAAAAAAAATGAATTCATGGCCATTTTTCCCCCTCAATTTTCTTATCTGCTTGACGTGTCTTTTCTTTGCTGGTTTTCTGTCAACGGTTTGATCAGTGAGGGTGCGTTTCATAATGATTTTTTTTTTCCCTCCTCATCGCTGTCCTCGGGTTTATTTGAATGAACATCTTCAGTCCGCATGCCATGATATGCATTTGTATCCATCAAGCCCGATTTATGCGACTTTAATGAGACTTCATCGATCCCTCCTCAGTGATCCCAAACTAATCCATGATCGTGGCTCGTCTAAAAAGAGAATAAGTGCATTGCATGCGTGGCGAAGAATCATTTTCAGGAGAATTGCCATCTAGCCTGCGCCCATACGCCAATGCACACACGAGAATGAACGCAAATATTAATTCCATTTACATATTGCCACTTCTTTTCCAGACCACTGACCCCGTTTATGAGCCCCGAGTCGCCATTGTTATCAGTGTCACACCACTTACAGTAAAGAACTTCTCGCATTGGCATTTTCAGTAGACTGCCCACCCACGATCGAGTCTTCATATGTTAGGACTTGCTGTACGTTAACGCAGTAAATTAATAAATCCAATTTTTTCTTCCTATTGTATTTCATTCTTCCCAAGGTGCTTAAGCTGTCTCTTGTCAACTATTAAAGGGTTAACCTAAATTAAAGCAGAAAAATCGAGCGTATGGGTGGTATCTTGCATTTAATTATTCGTCGACAATCCAATGACTTTAAAACAAAGTGAAGGAACAGAAAATCCGACGCTTTTAGGCCTCTTGTAGATTAGTTTTGAATAAAAGCTGTCATCCATGATCACGGCAGTTTTGCTTTTGTTTCTTGCGTTTGCGAGACGCGAGCGAGCGGCTGTCTACGAACTGCCAAACTCGCTAATTGTGCTCTGCCACTCATCCCATTGTTCTCGCGCAATCTTCCTCACTCTTCCTCATTTACCAATCGCGTCACATTATCCTGCTCCTCCACTTCCGGAAAAAAAAACATTCTCGTGTATTTATTCTGCACGTCATGCATATTTGCAATATATTTGTATTTTTTTCATCACTTCCCTTGCCGCAGCGCCGGACGACAATGTATGTGGCGTGTTTAGGCGAGGCGGGACCGTTTTCCTCAAATTTTTCACGGTTGTATTAAAGACTTTAATAAATATTGATGTTGAACTTAAATGTTGCTCTCTCTGCTTGCAAACGCGTATATTTCCTTTTTTTTTTTTTATTTGCCAGGGGGATTGTCTTGCTTCTTCTCAGTGAAGGTGGTGATGAAATTGCTGTTGGAGCATTTGTCCGTTTCATCTCTGCATCCGATTAAATGTATCGAAAGATAAACAGCCATACTCATTTGATTTTATTTTCCGCAGGAGCACTTGCTCCATTTTAAACACGACTTGATCGATCCAAACGTGTCTTCCGACTCGGCGGAACATTTAGTCTGTTATTTTAAAGCTCTTGCATACTGATGAGGCACCCCAACACCACTAATTCTGTTTATTCTGCCTGACGGGCGCGTCCGAGATTCATGTGCACCGGCGCTCTTTAATTGCCATCACCTTGCTGAACTTCATCCAGGAGTTGTTCAAATTGGTTTGTGATGTTTGGAAACGTAATTAACAGTAAGTGTCTGCTTCAGTAATCTTCAACTTGATCAGACAGTACAAAAAAAAAAAAAATTCCACCAACGCTAGGAAAACATTCTCGGCTCGGCTCTAGATTTCGAAAGTCTTTGTTTGGCAGACTGAACCCGTTGAAGACATTAAAACATCCAGGTTTTAATTTTGATTCGGTCTTCTAGTAAGGACTTATCTGAGCCAGTCCTCATCTTCGCACTCCCGCGATCACATTTTTATTTATTTTTTTATTTTATTTTTTTTTAAATTTTATTTATTTTTTTTTATTTGTTTCTTATTCACAATATTGACGCTTGACTTTCTACACCCGATGTTTTTTCTTTTTTTTTCTTTTTTAAATCATTCAAATTTGGCCTCTCGACCGTGAAGCCTAATTGGTTTGCTCTCCAAACCACCCACGACAAAAACATTGACAGAATATGGAAACGTCCTCTATGTTACTCAAAGCATATTTCCCCCAATTTGTCGGAGGAAGCATTTGAAAACATGAATGGCCTTTGCCGCTCCTCTCAAAAATGATTCAAAGCCAATTTTACTGTACTGCACGTCTGGCTTTAATTCATCAAAGTTGATTCGTTTGGAAGCGGCGCGAGCGACTCGGAGCAACCGTTGGGAGACCATCTGCGAACCTTTGCGTGACAGATCCGAGCCACTGAATATTCATTTGCCGTCCTCCCCTTATCGTATTAGATTAGAACCCATGTGGCGAGGGGAGAGGAGAGAGGTTGACAACGCCGTTAGCTTGTCGGGGACCTTTACAGCTGTGCGTTAAATAGCGCATTTGCCAAATGGACGCAAATGTGTTGAGCGTTCTGGGACACCATGTGCTCCCTCATCAACCAAGGAAATCCCCTTTGTCGGGGGAAACGTCCACGTTGATGTCAGGAATCGACGTAGAGCTTTTCAAACGGAGATACTCACAAATTAGGTAAGAATTCGCGTTCTGAAAATAATTTTCCTATGTTTTGAATAACACGGATGAGTTTCACGGCATGACTTGATTTCCTGAAATAAAGCGACGTTTCAATGAGGTCATATTCTGATTTGTTGAGCTGCACCGATGCTTGGCAGTTGTGCAAAACGTCTAGTCTGAAAAGATGGACGTTTGTGCCGTTGTGGGGGTGAACACGGCCGACTCGATACCCGGCCGATTGAAGCGGCTTTAGATTCAACGCAGGCTACGTGGCTGAAGTGTAAAGCACTTGGGAAAAGTTGTTCTGCACGTGGTACTGGATTCAAAATAAATGAGCCAATGAATTGATTTTTTTTCGATGGTATTGATGCACGGTGATGACGTATTCATGAATGAAACACGATGACGTCCACCACAGAATTTGTCCGCCTGAGCCTGGATCAAATCCCGTCAACTCATTTTATAGCATCTGCGCCACAACTTAGACCGACTTTCACCTGGTTTAAATCCAAGTCTATTTTGTGCAACCGAACTGGACTAAAGCTACGTTGTTTTTGCTGCACGTGCGCATGTTTGTTTCTCATAAATTATGAACGCTCAAAGATGAAATCGCTTCTTTTTGACTTGGCGAAACTCTGGCACTAAAGAGACAGACGGCCAAGCGATATTAATTAAAAACCAAAGTCCCGTACACATTTCCATCGAAAAGCGTGGGAGGAAAAACTCGCCTCCGCCTTTATTGCGTCATTACGGAAGCCGTACTAGCGTACTTGCGTTGCGTCCGTGACAGCCCCTCACTGGAACGGCCTGATTTATTGAAACATTTTGTTCCTTCCAAAGGAGAAATGGACGCTTTGAAGAAGTCATCAGCCGGACAAGATGGTCCATTTGTGCTGGAATGCGACTTCTTACGAGCTGCGGAACTTCCGGGATTGCGCCGGATTCCATCACATGAGTTATAAATCTTGCCGTTAGGCGGCCGCAACGGTGCGTTGGTCATGGGAATGTTGGCGTAGTTAAAGGTGGAGATGGGACACATTGGTCAGCTGGGTTTTACTTGCTCCCGCATGAGTGAGGGTCACCCGTGCGCCTCATGAATCCTTAAACAGCTGCTCTCTGCTGTGCACCCGACTGGCAGTTTTTTTTTTTTAAAAAGAGTTCATGTGTTGTTGCAAACATCTGCGCGATGCAATGTGCAAGGCTGTGAAGTAGAACCGGATTTGCATACCCTTCAGGTTACTGCGGCTCGTATAAAGGTTTTCTTTTATCCTTTGAGAGGAGAAAATATTTGCCCGAGTTGGAAAGAAATGCAAATTGTATTGCGCTTTTTTTTCTCCTCACGAGGTTGCCAGCCTATCGCAGCACGATCGCAAACAAATTGCAATCGCCGACTCACACCTGGCGCATGTGGCCGTTATTCCCTCGAGAATATACCAAGTTGCTGCGATGGAAAAATTTGGTCACAGAGACTCTCCATGCTTCGCTTTTTTTTAACCCCGAGTACACATGAACCAATAATTGTAAATTACTGTTGTGAAACGCACTTTATGCATCTTGGTGTGTGTGTGTGTTTGTCAAAAATAAACACACAACTTGCCTTTTTCTTTTTTGCTTTTCCAGGCGCACGAGAAGTCGTGATCAGATGTCCGCTCAACCATATACAGTGCATCGGCACGAAAAAATGTATTCATTTCAACAAGCTCTGCAACGGAGCTCGAGACTGCGACGACGGCTACGATGAAGGAGTCCACTGTCGAGGTAAGAACTGACCAAAGAGTCTTCTTCGTTGCGGCTCCACCAGAGCGAACCATTGGTCAAATATCAACAGATCAGCGTTTGTCTGCATCTGCAAGATTGCGAAGTGTTCATTTTCTCATGTAATCAGAATAATCTGAAAATTGTTTTTATTGTGCAAGAGTTTTACGAACTTGGTGCATAAATGTTTTTTTTTTTTTTTGTTTTTTTTAACTTTCCTCATACCAGTGAGATCTGTCTTACCCACTTGGGTAGTTGATGAATTCAGTTTGATCTTAAATCGGATGTCAAATAATCACAACACCATGCTTGAGAGCTTCACACACACACACACACACAAAAATCCTGACATAAAAGTCGAAAAGTGAACAGGGCTGCAATCATTGAAACATGGAAAAAAACACCCCTGAAAAATATAATTGATGCAATTATTTGTTGTGTTTTAGTCCTTCCCCAAAATCAAACATTCTAAAATACTGCAAAAGCTGCGAGCCAAGTTGCCGAAGCACAAAATGCAAAGTGATCTTTATTACGTTTTAGATTCTGAGCTATTAAAACGGGTCCATTAGTTGATGTAGGCCTTGAAGACATACGTCAAGCTTATGGCCGACACTCTTAATGGAGTGGCTTGCACAGTTTTTTTTTTTAATACACTCTAAAAAAAAAAAAGTAATTAAAACACTCCATGATGAATGTTGCCATTGTTTTGGAGAATGAATTACATTTGTTTCCCATAATCGAATATCTTCAACTTCTGCTTTTGCTTCCTATTTTTTTTTTCCAATTATAAAACAAAATGAGCATAGATTTATTTGGTTTAATCAGTGCAGCTAAAGTTCTCAATGACGCTGCTTTTCTCTGCAATTTTATTTTATGAATGGGATGCATTTGAACTCGTCATAACTAGTTGTTACAATGTCACGCTCCGCAATGCAACTGTAGGCTGCGGTGGAAATTTGCCAAAGTTTGTGAAATTTGCTGTCTGAACCAGCAAAAAAAAGACCAAGAGCTTCCTGCCAGGTCCTTCCTGGTGCTCGCCGTGACCTTCGTTTGATGGCTAAAGTCACGCTGGACTTTTCCTTGGCGGTGGCGCTTGCAATGACAACGTCGACTTTGATTCACAGCTCCCTGTGGTGCTCCATTCCCCCAAACTGAAAGGACCTTCCGTCATTGCGCGTGTAGTGGTTCACTCGGTTGACTTTGATGCAGCCAGCGTGGGATCAAGTCCACCCAAATGACTGCTCTATGCGGATAACGATAAAAAAAAAAATATCATTCAGTCAGTGGGAGTTTTCTTTCTTTTTTTTTCCCCCCATACAAGCGCAGTTAGAAATTGGTGTTTGCGCCGTTGTGGGTGTGAACACAGCCGACTTGCTTCCCGGCCAACGGTTTGATATACAGATGTCATTTTGTGTGTTACTAACAAAATTGTTGTATCGCTATGCCAACCTCATTTGCATGAGAATGTAATTAACTAAATGCTTTATTTACCATTAAGAGTTTTTTGTCCCTAATTATTCTTATTATTATAATAATTAAAATGATACCTTCTCTGAGATAAAAAGCGGAGGGACATTTTCATACTGTTTTCGGGAGCCTTTTGCATCAAAGCGTTCCACAAACAACTTTTTTTTTTCTCCATGAGCAACCAATGTTTATATGCCAACGTGAAAGCGAGGTAAAAAGTGCAGCGCAATTGCATTTTACCTTGAAATCAGTGCCATGAAAGTTCTATTTTTGCACACTGACAATTTTGTCGTGCTGACGACGTTAATAATGGCGCTTTTAATTGTTGGCTGCCTGGTTAATGAATGCAAAGTGACGGTTCCCTCACAACACAATCGCGTGACACGAATCGTGATTCACAAATTTACTGATTGACAATTTTTCACCGGAATAGGAGTTGGTGTCAAGGAAGTACTGTGAGATGCAGCGCGACGGAGAGACATGGAGGAGCTAACTTTAGCCTGGGTTGTTAGTGGAAGTTACAGTGCAAGCACAAGCACACTTGTGGTATCTCTTTTTTTTTTTTTTTTAATATCCAATCAGAGCATTTTTCAACGAAATTCACCAAAACATTGAAAAAAAAAAAAAAGAATATTCCCTAGCCACATCCAAATGCAACACAATTTATTTACTTCAAAATAAGTACCACCGAGGTGCATTCCACCCAGTGCAAGTGTGTTTTGGGCTTGAAATAATTTGACGTTAAGGCCACCTGGGACAGCGTGGTGCCAACCATCTGCTCCGGTTCACACGGGGACGGCGCGCATGTACAGTTCGCGCCGTCCCACGGACAGAGGCCGACACGTTTGCCCAATTGAGGTCACGAAGGAGAAGTTTTCGACAACCAGCTGAGTCTCGTACTAAACTCCAACACCGCCGCTGACGAGCCGCCCCCACTCCTCTCCTGCCCACCGCTTATGAATATACATGCGCACATCCCGAGGGGGACTTGAGTGAAGGTGCCCAGATGGAAAACCACCAAACTCTTTTTAATTCACCTTCAAGAAACGTGCTGAATCCAGTCACATGTCCGCGATGGCCACGCGAGGGCACGTGGCTCTTATTTGGACTTCAATCGGCACTCGTTGGCTTTGCGCTTCAAGTTCACGTTAAAAGAAGTCATTTTCACGATTGGTTTCTAAATACATGCGGTACGGTTTTGAAGAGAAGTGCTGAAAACGTGGGAGGACTGAGAAGAATTGAGCAGAATTTTTGGGGGCGTGGCTCAAACGAGGCCCAGTGACACACTTGGCATCTGCGTGATGAAGATTCACCATCAAAAATATTTCATGACTGTAAATTTTTTTAGATCATTTTGATGATGAGATGAATCATTTTGGTTTCACTTTCATGCACAGCGCAAGTGTGGTGCAAAATAACTAATTGTGAGCATTTTTTTTTTTTTTTAGAAATAGGTGTTTGCGCCGTTGTGGGTGTGAACACAGCTGACTTCCTTGTTTGTTTTGTTTTACAGATGGAATTTTATGAACACAGAGTTCATTACTCCAACGTGTAACTTTTACCACTTAATAATGTGTTTGTTGTCGATATTTTTTTCAAGTGCGTTATGCCGACATTATTTGCATAAGAATTTCTTTAAGTTTATAAATCCTTTATTTATCGTACGTTAACGTGAATGAACATTTGAATGTGTTCCTGCCGAATTCTGAGCAATATTTCTAAAAAAAGACATTTTCGCATTTACTGTAACGACGAAATTGCCAACGTTGCTCACGGCGTGACGCCATTAATATTGCCGCCTGCTGAACGGCACAGGAAATGACTCAGCTGGGCTGTAAGTAAGCTGATATTTTACTCATCATTTCTTTTGTGGCTCATTGCTATACATTATTTGGTTAAATATTGCTTTTCAAATCACACAAATCAAGCCTTTGATTAAATGCCGTTTTTTTTCTGCTTTTGGAAACGTGAGTCTGAGCTTTATTAAAGCTCCTGGTCCCTTTTATTACTTGCTGTCATTTGCTGTCTTCTAGTTTTATAAGATAAGGATAGGGAAGAGTTGGGAAGTCGACAAATGTTGGTTTGAAAGGTTAACATTCTAACCTGGCCTCGTTTAGCTGCATGATGTGCGCTTTGGTTTGTTTTTTTTTGTTTTTCTTTCTTAACAATCCTTCCCTTCATCTGCGTGATACCTTACAACATTTTGAAAAAACGCATTGAACCCTCCCGTTCTCCGACTTTGCAAAATTGGTTTGATTGAAACAACGTGAATGGAAGCCATGGTAAATCCAACGTCGTTTGTAACGCGTTGACTTTGTCACGCCTTTTTTTTCCTCCAGTGACATTTACACAATGCGCTAATTGAGACGTTGGTATTTTAAGCCTCAACTAATTTCGAAGCAAAAGACTTATCTCATCATTAGTAACATATTGAGCTTGGTCATGTGGCATTTGCGTCATTTAGCGGACCGCGGATGTGTGATATTGCTGTCTTAAGTCTTAATATATGACGATACAAAATGCGCCTTGAGATACGAGTGGCTTTTATTTTTATGTTTTTAAATCATTCAGTCAATTAGCCTTTTTTTATTATTATTATTATTATTTTTTTGCTTAAAGCAACATAAGCAGGCTAAAAATGAGCATAAATGGTGGCGGTGTTATAACACCTAAAGTGACAAACGAAGCGATCCAAGTGATATCGCACTACTCAAGCATACATTCTTTATCCTCTTATGACTCTTCTTTGTTGTGTCCGTGTGATTATTTTGAATTCAAAGAAAATCATGACGCACAAACTGATTCATTTGACTATTTTCCTTATAAAATATACAAAAAATGGTGTTTTGGTGATGTTGGAATGGATTCCTGATATTTTCATTTTTGATGGGAAAAGTTTATAAGTGTTTTGAGTCTCAAGCGTGCTCACGGGAAAAAAAGGAATTTCACGGCTGCACTCTACTGAAATCAGTTTCTTGGAATTCAGTTTCATCGTTAAGAATTTGTATTTTAATTTGTATCTTAATGGAAAAAAAAAATGATGAGCCACTTTGCTCTGATTTTCTGCATATCAGAATCAGAATCAGAAATCCCTTTATTGTCATTGTACTCAAGTGTGCAACGAGATTAGAGAGCTCCCCTCTCCAGTGCAATACAACAAAATAATACTGAATAGGATTTTCAATATTCGTTCATGCACTCATATTTTGCCTGTCCATTTCCCATTCCGCTCAAGCAACTCCAACTGCTCCAAGAATGTTAACTTCTTAACATGACTTACAATTCCCTTCTTGGACAAGTCTGAACACTTGTCTACTAAGCCCTGCCGCTGATCTTTGTGAGGAAATACTCCACATTAATATTTACTAAGTGTCAGAAAAAGGCAAGCCATAGTGTCCGCGACTTAAGTGGCAACAGCCTCAACATGTCATGACCGAGACTTAATGATGCATGGAAATGTGCGTGGGAGCAGACGGTGTCACAAATGTGCAATGGTATCACATAAACACAGCTTCAATATGAAATGAAATCAATGAATTAATATGCAGCGCTTGGAATATTAGCATAGTGACTGAAGCCGTATTATTATTGCTGACTGTTTCATGCAAATTCATTTAAATGCGCCCTTCCTTTTGGCAGCAAGTCTCCAATCGCTGATGGTTTTGGCGCATTCCACCCCCACAGGATTAAAAGCTACCCACACCTACCGTGAGAAACGTGCCAGGACAAGTGAACTCCTCACCGCCCACTGTGACCTCAATGACGAATATTCCGTAGAAACGCGGAGAATTCGGAAAGTGGGCCGTGCACGCACTGACCATTAGGCGGCCCGATTAATAATTTCAGTTGTCTAATGTGTATGATAGCAAATCCTTAAAGGGGAGGTCCACCCCAAAAGAATTCTGCAAAAATATGTTCTATGCAGCCCCACTAGTCAAAACAAAATATTCAGATTAATATTGTTGATGAAATGTGATTCAAGCGGTAAAATCCACCTGTTTTTGTGCCGCCATGAAAGTGACGACACAGTTGCTCAGGGTTCAGGTAACCACCAATCGAGGCTCACTTATTTTCTGACGCTGAGGCATGATTGGTCGTGAGCCCTGAGCAACTGTGTTGTCACTTTCTGTCGACAAAAGTGACAAAATGGCCGCCCCCTGAGATGGACAAAAACGGTTGGATTTTACTGCTTGACTCATATTCCACAAACGCAATATTAAGCAGAATGCTATGTTTAGACTAGTGATGGCAGATGGAACATTTTATTGAAAATTATTCCAAAAATATTTTCGGGTTGACTTCCCCTTTAAAGTTCCTGTAAATAATATAATTAAAAAAAAAAAACATGTCTTGTATTGACAGACTTTCCAAATTTCCAAAATGCACTCATGGCTGACAATGAGGCGCTCTAAAGCGGCCATGCCAGACCGAGGCCTCGGTCCGCATGCTGGATTTAAAAATAAATTTGAAAAAAAATCAGCAACGTCATCCTCGGCCTTCGCAAGCTCTCCTCAAATAAAGTTGATGGATGTGCTCATGTGCACGTCCATCAGTTTGATGCCTGGCAAGATGGACTTTTTTGCGATCAGGGATAATTGTATTCGCACAAATCAATCTGCCTCGCAAAGGGAAACGATCCGGCGCCTCGACGAACTCGAGTACACCGCATCCTAAGTTCTCAAATTCGTTTTGTTTCCGAGAGGCGATTTATCTCCCAATTAGTTCACATTGGGAATTATTTCAAGTCGACTTCATTTGTCCCTGGGCTCAAACATTCGGCATCCAACTATTTTGAAACGTGCTGCAGTAAAATTCCACTGGAAGTTTTTTTTTTTTTTTTGTCTTAACGTTCAATCCGGCGTATTTTCTCTCCGCCTTTAATAATGGATGCTAGTTCTGCTTTTACTATTCAGAAAGCTCTCAATGATACTTTTTTCAATGTTTCTCAGCTTGCTAATGTTTCAGGCACGCTTGTAGACGCAGATTGTCGGATATGAAAACTGTTGCGCCGATAATGGAATATTTACAGTAAGCAGTCTCTCTGCTGGTCATTTTTAGGTTTCTCACCCCCCCGCAAGAGCAGATCGACTTGGCATTTGCGAGTGTTTTATTCCATGCATCCGCCTCCAATATTGCTGCTTTTGAATGAACGTGTTTTTTTACACGGAGTGTCTTGTTATCCTGGTAAGCGCGGCGCGAGTCTCACGCCAAGCTCGGCTTGGCACTACAAACACGGGAAGACGGCGCCGATCAATATTTCATGCGTCTGGCTTTGTTCTCGCGCACTGTCAAGATATCGTCATCCATGTCAGCGCACCCCCTGATTTGAGGAAACAGTCTGGTGTCATGTCCTTCCTCTGGAGTGCTTGCAATTAAAAATGGATTGTTCGCTTGAAGATTTTGACACCCGCAAATATTTGAGGCCGTATCAGGAAGTGGCAGCGTACTCTCAAATCTCTTCGCCGAGTCTTCTTACGCACCGATTATATACCTGATGATTTTTTTTTAAAGATGTAAATTCTAAAACAGGTGTGGGCAAACTACGGCCCGGGGGCCACATGCGGCCCGTTAAACGTTTTAATCCGGCCCGCCGAATTTGAAAAAAAATTTAATGAATAAACCTTGTTAATCTTTTATTTTCTAAATACTGTGGTGTGTCAAAGACATTTTGTTGTAATGCTTCTCTTCACTTTGATTTAAAATTAAATGTTTTTTTTTTTAGGTGAGGTGACCAAAACACTCCATCTAATCAGAAAAATATTAGCCGTCTATTTCTGGGAATTTGAGATTTTTGGAACCCCTTGGGAACGTTCGACCCAATTCCATGCTGGTTGAAATCAATCTTGTCACTCCCGAGGACACCAACTCCAGCTTCCGACCAACAAAACGGGGAAATGTGCTAATTAATAGCCGGGGAAAGCCACTCTTCAGGAAGGTCCTTGAGCCGGCCGTGGGTGCATCTCATTCGGTGCCCTCGCGTCCCACTCAAGTCCCTCATCAATAATCCGGCGTGACTGTAAAAGGAGTTTTGGGAAAGTAGTTATTCCGTGACTCTAATTGAATGGAAGCCATAATTGGGCCAGATGGGGCCATCTGAGTGTTTTCTCCTGACGATGGCTCATGAACAGTGCCGCTCTTTGCGTTCACGCGAGGCCATCCGTTTGGACCAATGCTCGACTCTTATGTGATTTTTATTTATTTTTTAAAATTCTTTATTTTACCTGGTTCCTTGGAGCGAACGCATATTTTTGGACAATTATGGCTCCAAGTACAAAAATATGATGGCAAACTTGAACATGCTTTCCAGGATCTCCATTTTCAATATATGTAAATTCATAAAAGTGTGTACCTGAAAAGTCGACTGTAATGCATCAGGCAAATTGCCGCACAGCAAGTGGTTGGATTATTTTGGGAGATTTAATGTGTCCAGCGTCACACTTGCAAAATGTGGACTGCACACTGTGCCTCCTTCATATATATACATACATATACATATATATATATATATATATATATATATATATATTTTTTTTTTAATTTATTTATTATTTTCATTTATTATTTTTTTTATTTATTTTTTAAATTTGATTACAATACAATGTTTTTGGTTGCTTGACTCATCAGGTCTCATTCAGTTTCTGTATCGCAAGTTTTAATACAAGGAAACCGTACTCAAATGTTTTCTTTTTTTTTTTTTTTAATTTTAAGATAAAATATTGTTATTAACTCAATATTGTTTCCATTCATGCATTTCTTTCGTTTTGTACCCCCCCTGCCGAAAAAAAAAAAATCATGTGAGTAATCGTGAGTAATCAATTATGACTAAAATAATCGCGATGAATATTTTTTTTCCTGATCGGGCAGCCCGACCTGCCTGAACTCGGGCGCGAGTCTCAACGTTTCTTTTGTCCCTCGGTGTCGAAAGTGAAAACGATGCGTGTTCCACTTTTTGGCCATCAGCTGCGATTGGCTCCAGCTTCCATTGTGACCCCGAGCAGGATATGGCGCGCAGGAACAGGATGGATGAATTTGCAGAGTTTGTTTCATGGCAAAGCCACCTTCCCTGTTTTTGGATCAGCGACGATGGGATTGCTCCCGTGTCAGATGTGGCGGAGTGAGACTGCCGTCTTTTTTTTGCCGTCTTTTTCCATATAAAACAAATCAGTCACAAGAAAAGCCGTCAGGTCATCAATCAACAGAAGAGGAGAACGTAAAAGGTAGCGGCAGTCCCGTTCCGAATGGGAAACTTCCTGAACCTGGAAGGCGTCAGCATCAGTTCCACCTGCTTGCTGAAAATTTTTGGCAGCCTGCGCCATCGAGAATCTCGCTCACTTTTCATTTCAAGCTGCAAATCATTTGGGTTGTCTTAATTGTCCTGAAAAAGGTCGTAAAGGTGGCAGATGCTCTCAATGGAAAAGCGGGCTCGGGCTACATTGTGATCTCGGAGGAATCCGAAGAAAAATGCCTGCTGAGTGTCTTGCCATTTCTCGGAAATATGAAAGAACAAACTTTTGCTTTAAACTAACAAAGTTGAAGGTAAAGGTCGTTCAGGGTCGCCAATGTTTGCCAATTTCCGGCATTTTGCCCCCAAATGAACGTTCATCTTATTAGCCGTCAAATCTGCTTTGAGACTTTTAAGCAAATTAAACATCACCTCAGTGTCCATTTCGAACCTCTTAGCGGCTCGGCTACGCTTACTCGGACTCTGCTAGCGACTAACGTCTCTTATCTTTGAGCTTTACACATCTTTTTTTGAAGCCATATGAATGAAAATCCTTCACGATGGACATGCAGAGAAACGGACAAACATCCCACCTTCTTACTTAACACTTAACGCTTTTACTGCCATTGACGGCTAAAGACGTCAAAGATCTTTTTTATTTTTTTTTTTTATTTTTTTTTTTTTACTCGCCTGGTCGTGAATAAGTGAACGATCTTTGCTGTGGTTTCCTTTTGACATTCTTTGTTGGCTCTCACCCACGGCTCAAATTCCAAACAATCCGAGAGTCAACGTTGACTTTAATCGGCAACGATGTCCCGGTGCATTAAAAAGTACTTTTTAATTAGTCAACTGAACATGTCTGGCATCGGTCCTGATGTTTATTTATGAGCTGTCCGGGGTGAGCACTAGACTGGAGTACATAAAAACACGCTGACTAAGATTGTCAGGACAGCGGGAGATCGGCGGCTGCCCACAAATCATCGCGTGACCTTCGCTGCGCGGCAGCACGCCGCAAAGTCTTTCCGTTCCGCGATAACAAAAAAAAAAAAAATAGCGTGAAAGTTACTTTTCTAAGTTTCTCCGCAGAGGTCCGAAACTTTCAACTTTGAAATTGTATACGTTAAGGTTTGCCAGAGTTTCCATGGCAACCATCAGCTTTTTTTTTTTTTTTCAGGGAATCAAAGATAATTTGGAGCTGTCATGATGAGTTAGTGTTGCTTTACAATGATGAAAAATGTCGCCGTTCATTCAGAAGAGGCTAAGGAATGCTTTCAGTGTCATTCTTTGCCATTCTCCGACTCAAAAGAATTATATTTCAGGAGACATCCTGCTCGGCGCAGCATATAAATGTCTGAAATTCTTAACAAAAGGACAAAAAAAAAAAAAAAAAAAAAACCTCAGACAATGACTGTAAGCTTTTATGTTGCCTGCGACTTGACATTAATGAATGCTCAGCAACGTCTTATCAGTCTTTGGACCAATCAAAGCTTTGTTTTAAGGGTTGAGCCGACATCAGTGCCGTTTATTCCCGATGCCGGTGTTAGTTATATTTCCTTCCTGTCAAACATCGCACCGCTGATCTTAGCCTGGAAACCAAAAAAAAAAAAAATTACAGGAGCTATCTTGGCATTTCCTGAGGGAGTCACAAGTTGATGTGGCAAATTATTGTCGTTCACATTGTCATGCTGACGACGAGCTGCAATCTGCGAGCTCAATAAGAAGGTCACAGTTGGCGTGACCGCAGCAAGGACAGTAGCACGAAATTAACATTCATCATTAAAAACATGCAGTCCGCATCAAAAGAGGTTTACGCTATTTTTAATTAATTTTTTTGGGGGCCAGCAACTCAGACTGAACGATTTTAGGGTCATTTTCACAGAAATAAAAAAATTTAAAAAAAAAATCACCAAATTTAACCAATTTGCCTCAATTCAAATTTTGTTGATTTTTTTTTTTTTTTTTTGGGAATCAACGTGGACAATTTTTCTGTCAGGCTAGCCATAAATAGTAAAAAAAAAAAAAAAAAAAAGCCCAAAGTCCAAACAACAAATGTAAAAGCCGTTTCAACAGCAACGGGAGTATCGAGAAAAAAAGTCAACTTCCTCCATTGTGTCCCCATGCAGAGCTTCTGTCCGCCTGCCACGAGCTGCGCTGTCGCTACGGCTGCGTCATGACAAGGAACGGCACCTTCTGTTTCTGCGCCGACGGCTTTGAGGTCGGCGAGGACGGCACGAGCTGCCGAGGTACCAATCTCAAATGCCGCCGCCCACTTCCTCTCTCCTTGCCCACGCCTGTCTCCCCTTTTGCCCTCCATCAGACTTCCCCTTGAGGTGAAATAGCGGGAGGCGGAAGGTATGCGAGACCATCTGTCCATAGGCAGCGGCCCGGCCGCCGTTCTCCGCGTCACCGACCGCGTCACCGGCGCACAACAGACGGCGCACGATTTTGCCGCGGCTTTGTTTGCTCATCAGAATGCAGCGCGAGCCAGGTTTCTGCCAAAGGAGATATCATTCCGATGCCAAAAGGCGCCTCCGGAGTTGCTTCTGGTTTGCGCGTACTTCTTGGAAAAACAATGCAACACACCTCAACGGCAGGGCTGAAGCCGCGTTCCGTTGTGCAGGACAACCGCCACCGAGATTTTCCACGTTCTCAAAATACCATGTTTCCAATTAAAAAAATATAGAAGTCGTTACGTATATTGCTTTGTCCGAGAAACTCAGCGTGTCGGGATCACTGCCGGTTTGAGTCAGTCTTGTTCGAAACAGCACGGACAACAATTTGTTTTTCTTTCCCCCTCCGACGTGGTGTCAGAACCGTACCTGAACTGGGACGACTGACCGTTGCTTTGAAGCCCCGACCGCACGGAAATGATTCTGATCTTTGTTTTGAAAAAGGTTCCCAACGTGGTACGCAGGGTTATTAGAGTTCGGGAATTTTAATTAGAATTAGTTTTCATTTCACTTTGACTTTTGTTTTTTTAAATTTTGTAAGTTTTAATTCGTATTCAGGGTGGGTTTGTTAGTTTTTATTAGTTTTAGTTTTTTCAAAAGATAAACATGCGAAGCAAGCATTAAAGGAGACATTTGCGTCGACCGACGATGAGCGTCAACTTCAGTTTTGGGACGGAAGCTCGCATCCAACGTGAAGAATATATCACATGGGGATCCGCCAGATTATATTGGTTTCAAAAACATTTTGAGTTCCGGACAATGAAATGCCTTTGCGGCCTCACCGAAACGCGTTTCTATGCGACAATGATGTGGCCTGACACCTGAGCGAGAGATTCAGACGGGAGTTATCTGACCTTTCAAGAGGCGTAAATGTCCTCAGAGAAAGTCACAGAAGCGTCTGCATGATCACTCCATCATGGCGCCGTCCCAAACAAGCCTCCTTGGCCATCCAAGCGTTTGCCCAAGGTGCTCAAGTGAGGCCCGATGAAGTAGGCGTTATGAATTTGGGTCATCTTAGAGCACGCTTAATTTGTTACCGCTGACTCGCTCCTTTTTTTTTTTTTGCCCTTCAGACCATGATGAATGTGCCCAGTACGGCTCATGCAGCCAAACGTGCACCAACACCTACGGCTCGTATAATTGCACTTGCGCCCAAGGATACGTCCTGCAGCCCGACAAGACGTCGTGCAAAGCCAAACAAGGTGAGTTTTTTTTGGAACGTCGGGAAAACGGGCAGCGTCGTCATGGAGCGTACGTTTGTTTGCTCTCGTAGAATGAACGGCCTATGCGGCGTTATCGCATCTCGGCCGCTCCTCGGGTGGCTGGAGCGAGATGAATGCGGTTTGCCGCCGACGACATCTATCACCCGCGTGGGAATTGCGAGATGCGGTCGGGCCAGGATAATGAAAAAAATGAATGAGCACAAGGGAAGTGGGAGCGGTCGACAAGAGTTGAATGGCGAGACAATGATTGATGGAGTAGTTAATATACACAAATGAATTCAAAGGCCCAGTTAGAAATAATGCAACCAAAATAAATGTGGGTGAGAATCAATTAGTTAATTTTTTATTTTTTTTTAACTAATTAATCGGGTGACACGGTGAGGGACTGGTGAGCACGATGGCCTCACAGTGCAGAGGTCGTGGCTTCGATTTCGGCTCCGGCATGTTTGCATGTTCTCCCGGTGCCTGCGTGGGTTTTCTCCGGGTACTCGCAATTTCCTCCCACATATTAGGTTTAGGAGTGCGGTGCTTGTGGGCACAACTAAATGGACTGGATAAGTTTGGCGAAATGTGCCATCAACGTGCCATGCATGTTTTTGGGAATGTGGGAGCAAACCGGAGTACCCAGAGAAATCCCACGGGGAGAACATGCAAAGTCCACACAAAATGGCCAGAGCCACAATCGAAGCCACGACCTCTGTACTGCGAGGCCATCATGCTAACCGGTCATCCGCCGTGCCACTCTGGATGGAACTAATTAATCGCCAAATTTTCCTGTAATTAATCGCGATGAATCCAATTTTTTTTAGTGTAGCTTTGAAGAGATTTTTACTTGAGTAATATCTTGGAATGAATGTAAAATCAGTGAATTCAATCTAATCAGACTTTTTTTTTTTTTTTTTAGAAACATTTCTCCGAGCTAATATAATGTTGTACTTGAATTTGGCGTTGCAAAATATGCAAATTATTTTTAAAGCAAATTTAAAAAAATTCTCCAGAGTGAACGCTTTAACTTTGACAGCCCTAAAAACAAAAAAAAAAAACAACACACAATCATATATGTGTGCAGCCTGGATTGTTGTTCTTGCCGTCTCAATGGCATACGTGTTGAAAATAGCTGGAGGCACGGCGCACGTAGCAGGGGACAACGCCACCGCTGCTGCTTTTAATCAACATGACTGCTGTCCTAGCAGGAATAAACGGAATATGATTAGCCATAAACTGGAGGCAACCCAAAGCCGGCCGGGCGCCATCCACGGATGCCCGCTTGACGAGAACTATGGCTTTACCATTACTTGCCGCAGCTCATGAATATCAATTTTCGGATACAGTTCTCCGGGGCCAGTAGATGAGAAGCAGCGGGGTATTAAAAAAAAAAACACCTCCATGTCAGATGGAAGGTACAACTCCAACGTGCAATTTACGAATTAATCTTGATCTAATCTTCTTTCATTTGCTTCAGAGCGAATTGAAATATTTCATCTGCAACACGCAGCTCTGAAAGCAGCGCGATTGGTTCATATTTCTGCTTTGAGCGATATAACGACGCTCGTCTTGCCTCCAAATTATGAAAACGTAAGCGAGGGGTAATTGCATGCTTCTGACAAATGCATTTATTGACATTTTTTTTTTTTCCCCTCCCAGTCGCAAACAGCACGACGCTCGAAATAAGATGTGCAGCGGGTTGTTCAATATTTTGGTCATGACTTAACTAGACTGAATCTGCTCTTATAGATCGAGATAATTATTGCGGACGAACAAATGGGATTTTGTTTCATCTCAATTTGGAGCCAGACAATTAATCCTCTTGACGCAACCTTTGAGAGCGAGCGTCTTTTCCTCCTCTACCAACAAAGATTGATGAATAATGTCACTTGATTAGCCATCGCCATTGTTGCAGTTCATTTGATTTTTTTTAGGAGTCGGACGACGTTATGCAACTCCGTTTGCTTTGTTTTTGCCCCCTTCGTTGACGTCTCAACAGAAGAGAGCTAATCAATTCTTTGTATCTGTGCACAAGATCCGGGCGACAGGCTTCCGCTGCTCCTCATGGGCGGATCCGATCGGATTGTCATCAGCCATCTAAATGGAACGGGCTTTCTGCCGCTGAGGTCTCTAAGTGGAAATGAAAGTCTGGCCATGGATTTCCAGCACAATCAGGACAAGGTTTGCTGGGTTCTGTCCAAAGGCTCCTCTGGGCAACTTCGCTGCGCTGAAATGAGGAATCTACGCAGACTCACGCGGGAAAAGGAAATAACCACGCAAAAACACTTGCATAGTAGGTTATTTCAAAAATTATTTACGTACTTTCCTGTTACCATCACAACTACACAGTCAAGGCAAGAAATTATGATCATATTCTTCACATTGATGTCATATTATATCCTAGTGTTGTATTTTTAGGTGAGAGTTTTTATCCAATCAGAATTCAGCTAGCTCGTGTTGCCAGGCAGATTTCATAATACAAGTAGCACGTATTATTCGTCCGAGGCCTTCAGATACGATCGTTCGGGCATTTGTTCTGTCCTCAACGGGGATTTTACAGGTGCGAGAAAGTTGCCAATCAGATCACGAGTTGGTGACAGTGAGACTTTTCGCTGACAGGTCAGGTCAGGTCGCTGAAGGTGATGAACGCGTCTTGTGATTGGATACTCACTCGTGAGGGGGGGGGGCAACACACCCGGAAGTCGTAACCGGCCGGCGACCATTCGAAAATGTTAAATATATTCTTGCTTTTTTTAAACCACAATGGCCGAAGGAGGGAAAAGTGCGGATTTAATTGCAGATGCACTTGCGACGCCATTTTCAAGTCGGACTTTTCAAGAGAAGCCAGCTAAGCGATCGCAATTCCACTTGTGGATTCTTACGACCACCGCTGATGAAAACATTGATCAAGTCGACCGGAGGGCTTCCCCCTCGGAAATTCGGCATATGCAAAAGCTTGATTTCGAGGACGCTTCGGAGAGCGATAAGAGCGTTAGCCGTACGACCAATCCTAATCTCCTACTTGAAGCGTTTGAAAGGACCTGAAGCGAGGCAATTTTGCAACGGGGCTCTGATGCCAACTGGCGAGCCTCGGGCAAAGAACGATATGCCTACAAAAAAAAAAAATAAGGCGCCAAAGTTCAAACGGGCGAAGGCCGAGGGCTTCACGTCGGTCCAAATGATACCCGGAACGAAATAAAAATGAGGAAATGTGTTGAATTAACATCCAATGAAATGTTTTCCAAACGGCACGTTGACGAGGTCACCGCGAGTAGACCGTTCCGCGAGAACTTGTTTGAATGATTAGCAAGCATTATCTTGTTTATTGATGACAAATGGAGCAGAAACAGAAATTTATATTTTTACAGCCATATTTTACTTTCACGAATCTGCTTTGAGTGTGCATGAGAATGATTAACACGTCTTTGAGAGTGCCTTCCATCTCTTATTGGTTGTTTTCTCTCTCCGGCATGGTAGGTTTCCTTAAAAAAAATCTAATTGTAGGCAAGATCATTTTGATAATTTTTTACACTTTTTTTTTCTTCCTTTTAATGCTGATCAATAACAAACTTTAAATCTGAGACTGCTTTATGTGTCCCTCAATGTATTTTCAACGCTGATTTAAAAGATATCTTTACTTTCTTTTCTCAGATATCAAGTTTTTTTTTTTCCTTTCTTTTCTTTTATTTTTATGTTTGACCTAGAAAAGATACCAATTTTCCTGTGAGTTGTTATTTTTAGCGAAAACATTTCGGAAAAAAAAGTCCTTCCGTTGTTAAAACTCTCCCTTTATTTGAGAATGAAAAATTTTAATTTTTATTTTTAATATTATTTGTAATAATTTTTCATATATTTTTTATATTATTTAAAAAAAAAAATATTATTATTATTCTTATTGTGATGAAAAATAACTAAAAGTTTCCATGCATCTGAGATAAAAAAAAATGCCTTAACCATTTGTTGACCCGAGTACCTTGCATGTGTGACCCCCCCCCCCGCATGAACACCATCGCCATTTATCGTCATGATCTGATTTCCCCGATTGCACTTTGATAAGACCCTATGA
The DNA here is from genome assembly GCF_059441095.1 of Idiotropiscis lumnitzeri. NCBI lineage: Eukaryota > Metazoa > Chordata > Actinopteri > Syngnathiformes > Syngnathidae > Idiotropiscis > Idiotropiscis lumnitzeri. Next base: position 18,152,985 of record NC_142404.1, read on the forward strand.
CAAAACCAGTGGCCTTCATGGGAACGTAATCTTGAGGCGCTTCCACATCCTGATATTGCCTTTCAAGACAATCTTCTCCCCGAGGAAAGATTTCCGTCGCACCAGCAGCACCGAACGTCGGCGATGCAGCCATCCGCAGCACTCAGCAACTCTTGTTGTTTTATTACAGCTGTTCTCTTCTCCTTACAGATGCTGAGCACATGGCCATCGACTGGCTGACGGGCAACTTCTATTTTGTTGACCGGGTCACCGACAAAATATTTGCCTGTGACCAGACCGGCGCCACTTGCGTGACTCTCCTGCAGCTCGACTTGCTGAATCCGAAAGGAATAGCTTTGGATCCTCTCACGGGGTGAGTGTTCCGCCGCCATCGCCGCCGCCGCCGCCGCCACCTCTGTAATAAGACGGCTCAAAAAGCACCACAAACCCATTCATCATCTCACATCGGGGGGTTTTGTTTTTTTTGGGTTTTTTTGTGAAGAAAAGGAAATTGTAGCAGAAGAAAGTAATTACGATGCGTAATGAAGTGCTCGTCTGGAAGAATGTGAATGAGTTCCTGTCAGGTTCGCCAATTTGACATATAGTGTTCGTGAGCTAAAAGGAGAGACAAACAGCTCTTTTGGAGACGGAAAGGTTAACCAAAGTTTATTTGACAACTTTATCTCCCCTCCCGTTCCTCGATGCTTTTCACACATTCCCTTTTATAACATCGGGGAATCAGATTACACTCAAGGGTGGTACAGTTCGTCTTCTCAAAAGCTGGTTTGGTCCGGTTCATCATTGGTGTGTCGTCGTGGGTCGCAGCTGACTTTGACGTCAGCATCTCTTATCAGGACCTAGCACGATGTTGCTTGCTTCAGACTCACTTCTGAAGAAGTGCCACCGCCCTTCTTTTCAACATGATATGTGCACCATGTATTGAAATAAAGTTGCGTCATGGCAAATGTATAATAACCTCCAAATATTATTCTAACAGTTCCGATGAAGGCTTGTGAATGAATCTGCGTCCTGGTGATGCATTTTTGCCGTCTTGGCATACATTCGCAGTCACACTTGTCACCTTGCATCTTTCGGGAGGAAATTCAGCGAGCAGCGTTTTCAGTTTGACGGCGGAGGGAGGGGACGGGGGGCGAGGTGGGGGTGGTGCAAGGATGATTTATTGATTTATTTTTGTCAGTCACATGAATGGGAATTTGAGAAAGTTACATTTTAAACCAGCAGCCAAATTGCTAACTTATACAAAATTGAGGCAGAATCTTCTCACTGCTGACTCATAATCCGACGAGTTGATGGGCCTTTTTGTTTTCAGGACAACTCAAACTCTAAAATTCAACTCTGTAACCACGCTTGACCCACCTTTGAATTTCGATTTGAATTTTTGTCAGTGGCGTTCGTACGTGGTGCTCGCCATTCACGCCATTCCGCTGCCATTCATTATAAACTGGCAATAAATGATGCACTCGGGTCGAGTGTCATGTGACTTTACAGACGATTCAAAAGCGACGCTGATGTCAAATGCTCACCGGTTGAAAAAACAAACTTGACATTTGCCCGGAAACAATTGCTTTCCATTTGACGGAAATAAACGTCAATGGCAATGAATGAATCTACGTAGTCTTTCAGTAATCGCAATCCCTCGTATTTAAATACAACTGACATACTCGGTTGGGTAAATCGGTTGCTCACGTTGTCGAGTGAAGTCCGTCTACCGGAAGAAATGATAAAAAACGATAATCCCAATCCTAAAATGGTTTATTAGCCTTAAGGTGAATGTTTTTGGAGTTCCGATGTCTTTGTTTGAAGAGCTGCCACTTTTTTTGTGGTTTGTGGGCTGCTGATCTTTTCTTTGTCAGTTGGCCCCCCTCGGAATTGAGTTTGTTCACCGTGGGCTTTTGCTACAGCGGCCATCTTTGAACGTGACATGATTGGGGATTGATCCACGTCAAGTCTGCCGGCTGCCACGGAAACGGCAACCTCATTCTTTCAGTCAGCTCTCGCTCGTTATCCGGGGTGAATGTCGGCCCGTATATCATCCGCTAAATTGGGACTTGCACCCTTGCATGTTTTGACCGTGTCCTTGTTTCTATCGGTAGAAAAAAACTTGTCTCGAGTCAAATAAATAAAGCTTGAACTTTGACAGGATGGACACGGCAAGCAAATCTTGAAGGGGGTCCTTCAATTTTAACACATTTGGTCAGCAAACGTGTCAAAAAAATTTATGATGGAGGAGGATGCATTTCTGTTACGTTGATACAACTGGAGAACAAAAAAAAAAACTCAATTACCGCCTCAGGTATGTTGCTTTTGCCACATACTGTTACGACTCATTACTGCAATGCCCTCATGTTGATTTGGAAAAGGAGCGACGGCACTCCTTATACTTTCTCGCTGGTTTGCGTCTCGTCAGAGAGATTTTGTCAACAAATTGGCGCGCTCTGGTGCAAGGTGGGTGACATTTTGAACATTGATGTTAAGTTCAATTCAAGCATGTATCTGGCATTTGCCAAATATGCCAAAGGATTTATACATAACTCCATTAAAAAAAAAAAAAAAAAAGAAAAAACTAACACTAAAACTAATAAAAATAATAATAAAAAAATCAGGAAAGCATTCGCGAAAATAATTTTCCGGGCTATAAGGCGCACATGTATATAAGCCACAGTAACTCTTTCTGAAAAAAATAAATAAATATTTTTTTTACTGTGAATGCACATAAAGGTCCATAAACAGAAAACATTGCCTTTTAACATGTTGACAACTTTGCGAATTAAAAAAGAACAGACCCAAGAGAAAAAAAAAATCTAGATTTATTTCGGGTATTTTCTGAACTATAGAGCGCCCCTACTGGTGAAAGAAAAACCCACAGAAAAGCCGCCCGTTGTATTAACCGCATGGTTCAAAATCCAGGAAAAAAGTAGCGGCTTATAGTCCAGAAAAGACGGTAAACAACTAAAGACTAACATGGCTGTGCTAAAAAAACTTTAACTAACCAAATTAAAAAAATACAAAAGTTAAACCAAAAATGACAATGAACTACAATGAAAAAAAAAATCCCAAACTATGATAAAGCGGGTCCAATCCGGCTGGATGAGGCACCAGGCTGCTACCTTTCAGGTCGCTTAGCAACCAGTGCGAAATACGGACATGCTAGTGCCAGGCGGCCGTCATCTTTGCGTCAAACCCAAATTAATTTTGAAAAGTGCTGCTGAATGGTGTCCGTCAGAATGACAATGCCTCCAACTGGTCAAACTCTTTTGAACATTAAACATGTGGATTGTTCATACATATTAAAAATTAAGGTGGCCTCCAAACATTACAAAAAAAAAAGAGAATTAAACGAACCTCTCCTCGGGTGAATCCATCCCATGCAATCTAAGCTGGAATGGAAAATTCCGCCTCAGCAACTTGCGTAACGCGAGGACGCTCTCATTTCTATGCTACATGGATGTGCACCTGTTTGGGGAGTGGTTTGCTCTGCTGAGGCGGCGCTTTCTTTCTTTTTTTTTTTTTTTTATATCGCTGCAATTTGAAGGGCAGCCCCTTTTCTCCGCTGACCTGACAAGTGCACATTAAGCTCGCTCTATGGCTGCCGAGTCCTTGTTCATTACCGCTTGATGTTTAAGAGCCCGCCCCCCCCCCACATGAGTCCGACAAAAGTGGAACCGGGATGAAGGCCAACCAATGTGAAAATGACAATTTGGACTAGATTTAGAAAAGAAATGTAAAAAATGACTTTGAAAGTCTTTTCCATGCATTTGCGACATTGTTACGACAAGAACAGTGTGACGCGACGGCGACAATATTTTTCAAATTATTATTTGACCAAGTGACAATCAGCATTTCTAAAATAAGCGAGACTTTTTTTAAAAACATTTTTTTTAAATTTATTTATTTTTTTGCAAACGTGCTGCATATGTGACACCTGCTTTCTGTGGGAAACGGTCTCCCCGGGTCTTCTGGAATTGATTTGAGGTCGAGTCGGCGTCGAGTGGGCGTCGCAGCTCATCCATCACTTCACATTAACAATAACGACCGTTTGTGAAGGAGAGACACATTGTTAGTGCTGCCTAACTCAATGTAAAACAAGTATCTACTTTCATTTATTGTGGTTGCCCAAATTGGGAGCCGCTTTCTGCTGTCGGTGATTTGTTATTTCAATTTGGACGGGCCGGGCCGGGCCGGGCCATCTCAGTGGGCGCGTCCACCCTACGTGTCCACATTCCTGCAAGTTGCCCAAAGTGCCACGCTGACTTTTCTTCTTCTCCAATTCCGTTCCATCCTTCCGCTCGTTGATTTTTCTCTCCCCGCCACATTTGTCTTTGGCTCATGACGGAAAGACACTTTTACATTTCACAGAGCAGACTCCAACTTCTTCAGGTAGACTTTGATTCTATCTTGCTCACGCAGGACCGTTTTAGATGGCGTGACCTCTGAGGCTTATGGCAGGATGGCCGAGTGGTCTAAGGCGCCGCGTTCAGGACCCAGTCTCCCCAGGAGGCTTGGGTTCGAATCTCGAATTTCCCCATTGTGGGACTAATAAAGGGAATATTATTTATCGTCCGGGTTCAAATGAACACCGCGCGATAAGTTGGAGCCGTTTCATTGGTCGTTGGCCAATCTGGCCTCTAATTCACAACACGACTCACAACTTGTGCTTCTTATCTTTCCCGTTCCCCCAATCACAGGAAAAAACGGCTAATGTGTGGCGAAACGAGGGCCTGATATGATGATTTCAATAATAATTGAATAAAATTAATTGATTAATCAGCTGATAAATGAAAAATATATCATGAATACAATCGATTGTTTTGTTTTTTTTTCGCTTCCAAAAATAAAAATGTAAATAAAGAGCAGAAGATTTGTCTTTTTTACAATATTTTCTACTTTACTATTGGGTCACAACAGATTGAAAAGTCTACAGAAATCACCAAGTGAGGGGGGCTAGGACTTATGTTAGACTGTTCCCGGCACGTATACGGTTACGACGTACATCTGCAGTCACAATATTCCGTGAAGGAAAATTATCGCCATGAAATCTGGCGATATAGTAGAAAAACTGCCGCGTAAAATTAGAAACTTGCAATGCAATAAAACTGTGAGATTAATCACAATGCAGTGAAGTTTAGAAGAATCACGACGGTGAGTTTGAATGATATTTCCTCGGAAAAAATAAAACAATGTGCTGAAGTGTTTATGCTCAGCTTGGATTTAGGAGCTTTCACACAAAAAAAAAACAAAAAAAAAAAACATGCTTGCCTTCAAACAGTCCTGATTTGCGACAATAACTAAAGTGGATAATGGCAGAATGTTCAACACAACATCCACAATCAAGGATATTCCGAAGATGCGGGGCGTTTGATTGTGAAAACAAGTTTTTTGGGGGAGATATATTTGGCGCCACTGCTTTTTGTGGTTTGTTGTTTTCAGAATGATGTTCTTCAGCGACTATGGCAACGTGGCCAAGCTGGAGCGCTGCAACATGGATGGCACCAACAGGACGCGGCTGGTGGATTTTAAAATTGAGCAGCCCACAGCTGTGACGTTGGATGTGGTCAAAAGGCGGGTTTATTGGGCGGACGCCTACCTGGATTACATCGACGTGGTGGATTACCAAGGCAAAAACCGACACAACATCTTCCGGGGGAGCCAAGTGAGTGACTGAGATTTTATTGTGGTTTTCATGAACAGGATTATTTATTTATTTTTTTTAAATGAAACTATTGTCGGACGAGGTAGGGAAGATACACGGACAGTGAGAAGGCTCCTAAATTTACGATTCTGGAATTGTCTCATTTAAGTCTTCAGTAATAACTCACAAAAGTGAAAGGACACGTTGACACCAATTATGTTTTTCGAACGAGTCATCCTAAAAACCTCCAAGCCAAAGCTCGTGTGAAGCCAAAAGAAAACAAATGTTGCTCGTCCGTCACTACTTCAAACTCTCATCGATTGTTGGTTTTTTTTTCGTTTTTTTTTTTCTCCTCTGGCAAGGTGCTTTGTTAAAAATCTAATTAAAATCACACAATGGAGCTCGATCATTGATCACTTCCTTTTGCTAATTTACTCCCATCGGCCCATAATGACATTTTTAAAAAAGAAGCATTTCACGTCACTGATCTGGAACAGTAACCAGCAACAAGCCGTCATTTTTGTTTCCTCTAATAATTGGTGAAGCGATTAAATAAGAGCATTTTTGTTCCAAAACAAACCTACACTGTCGAGTTAATAGTCGCTGCTCACAATGAACAAGGAGAGCGCCACTGCCAACTAGTGGAGTGGAGGTGCAATTACACTTTATTGTAGTATGGCAGGAAAAAAAGGATGTTCCCGGGGTCACACGTGCCCCACCGCGTCCCCCCCCACAATGTGAGAAGAACTGAGTTCATCCGACAGCTGATGTGTTTGTATAATGATGAGCTTGGTGCACAATAGAAGCAATTACGGACCACAATGCTTTTTGTCACCTTTTTTTTTTTTTTTTCAATTCAGCAACACCTTTCGTAACAGCATAACACAAGCGACTGATTCGGTTGACTAAAACGTCTAAAAGCCGTCATGTGTTCTATCTCGTACATTTTGCCAACATACTCAACATTAATTTCAATTGAATATTCATAAAAATACAAAAATAAACCAACAACTTCTGCAAGTGGAAAGAGACTACCGCCGAGAGAGGTGGAACATTTGTTTCTTTCTTGTTTCTCGTTTCTCTGCGCCCCCAATGTCACGTCGCATGCCCCCCCGAGTTCAACAGGAACTTTGTGTGAACGCGACGCGGCCGTCCTGTCGCGTTTCGTGGGTGTCAGCCTGCTAAATGTTGCACGCCAGTGTCGGCCCCCGCAGAGATTTGCGGCTTCTCTGGCCAGTCTGTGGCCCTCGCCGCGCCGTGCCCGCCCCAACATGATTTGAGCCATCTAAACGGGGCTTGTTTTTTGGTCACGCCATCATAAGAACCGCTCATTTGATATTTTTCTTTTTTTTTTTTTTTTTTTAGGTGTCCAATATTTATGCGTTAGCTGTCTTTGAGAACTTCCTCTACGCCACCGAGTGTGGCCACTGTGACCCTTCGAAAGGTGCGACGCTGCTGCAAATCCACAGATTCAATGTCACGGCAGAGCTCAAGACACTCGCAAGTGTGGGGAATACGCAAGCGCTTCGGGTTTACCACAAACTCACGCAACCCAAAGGTAACGCAAATGTTGCACTGCGCGTGTGTCAACGGTTTTTTGAGTCGATTTGATTCGATTAATCGTTTAATTTAATTTCAACATGTGAACACCGAATCGCACAACACCACTAGGTCTGGCTTTCGACTTGAATTTCCAAAATTGATTCGATTCATTCCACAAGGGCCCATTCGATTTGCTTTTCGATTCACGATTCACTGATTTTTGGATTCAATCAAGTATTTCACGCAGAACCAATTGGACTTTGGCTTTCTCAGAAAAAAAAAATGTTGCAACTAGTACAAATATTCATTTTTACGTTAAGAATTGAAGCAATGCACTTCCATTAATCTCTGACATTTTATTGAACATGACCTGATCAAAACAAAAAAATGCGTTTGTCTTCATACTCGTATGTAATCGATATATTGATTTTTTTCTTTAAACCCAGCCCTAAAAACAACTGCAGGAGTGACTTGCTAATTTCAAGGTGGCATCCGTGTTGAAGATAAATCGACTTCACGCTATAATCGTCGTTGCGCGATGGTTAAATCGAGGCGTTTACTCATCGACGCGTTTTGTTGTCTTCCATTTTGTCGGCAGTCAAGTCTCACGCCTGTGAACTGAATTCATACGGGAAACCGGGTGGATGCTCCCATATTTGCCTCCTGAGCGGCAGCTACAAATCCCGAACGTGTCATTGCCGCATTGGCTACAGCCTCGGCGCCGATGGGCAGTCCTGCAAAAGTAAGTTTGTCCTACTTTCCAATCCATTCTTTGCAAGTTTTTTTTTAATCATTAAAGTGTGTCACTAAGCGAGCTAATTGGAAGCGCTCATAATGAACGTCTGAAAAGGATAAGGTCAGAACGGAGCAGACGGTGCATTCATCTGCCGCAGTTTGACATTGCTCAAGCACGCCGCTGATGGACACAGATCATTTCGTAAACGATTTAGCTCTATCGTCGCACGGCTGTCTTGATTGATTATCGCCAGCTTTGTCGGCGGTTGTTGAGCCGGCTGATCAATGCGGGAAGTTTGCGCGGTTGACATTAAAAGCCGCGGATGTAAGTCGCGTCATATTTGAGAGTAGGTCGACCACGTTGTAGTTTGGGTAACAAAGCGTCAGGAGGTTTTGCTCTGACACTTTTGATTTATTCCCCTATTACAGATGATCTGATGGCACAAGCCTTTATTTTTTTTTTCGTCCTCACTTTCTCTCTTGCTAAACATAATGAGATGGAGGTTGCTAAATGCTAGCGCTCCTCACGCTGGAGTTTGATATCTGGGTCTCTCTCGCAAGGCTTAATTGTCTCCTGGGTCGTTTCTTTCCTCCCTCGCAAAATGATAAATTGAATTGAGGCATGTGTGGTCCTCACCCTTCCGCATCGTCGTCTCTTGGGTTGCGACTGAGCGCGAGGAAGGGGTTCCGCTTCTTTCTCTGGAAGCTCGTCCTCTCGCCTCTCTGGAGGTTCGCCGAGACTTTGCCCATTTGAGGCCCCTTTGCGGCCGGCGAGCCACGGAGGAGCGCCGTCAGCTTTCTCGTCTTTGTCCTTTTGTGCCGACGCGTTGTTATTTTCGATCGTGTTCACCGCCAAGGTAAGTATTTGCCTTTGTCTTTTTCCACGCGCTTAATAACGCCGGGCCACTTTTTACGCTCGAGGATGATGGAGGTGGCAAAGAATAGTCATCGGCGCCATTAAAGTGAAGAGAACAATGCTTTTGATGAAAGAGTTTAATACGAGGATCAGCGGTGACAAATGGTGGCAATTAAATCCCACGAACACTAAACGCTCTCTCTGCTTTTTTTTTCTTGTTCTCCTCTTAGAGCCCCAAAACGATCTCTTCCTGTTCTACGGCAAGGGCCGCCCCGGTGTCATCCAAGGTTTGGATATGAACGTTAAATCCGGCGAGGAGCATATGGTGCCGATCGAAGACCTGGTCAACCCGCGAGCCATCGACTACCACGCGGCGGCGGGACACATTTACTTTGCCGACACCACCAGTTTCCTCATTGGGAGGCAAAACACCGACGGGAGCGGCAGGGAAACCATACTTAACGACGGTTGGTCAAATTTCAACTCTCTGTAAAGCTCGCGGGAAATTAGCCGATTAATTTGCCGATTAATCGTGTTTGTGCTGTCGTAGAGCTGGACAACGTCGAGGGGATCTCGGTGGATTGGATTGGTCAGAATTTGTACTGGACCAACGACGGCTACAGGAAGACCATCAGTGTTGCTCGCTTGCAAAGTGCCTCGGAGAGCAGGAAAACTCTGCTGGAAGGGAACATGTCGCACCCTCGGGCCATCGTGGTTGACCCTCTGAACAGGTAATGAAATTTGCCGGAAATCGAAAAAGCCATTGGAGAAGTTGGAGATGAACCGCCGCTACCAGCTCATTAGCCGCGGCGACGCCACTTGATGACTTCTCGCGTGGCGCTAATGCACTTTACATCTGTTGCAAATGTCGGCACACCGGCAGATGTGATCGTTAACCTCACCGCACAACTCCATTAAAGTTTGTCACAAATTGAAAAGCGTTTACATGCCGTTGCACGCGTTCACGTCATCCCAACTCGGGCAAACTTTGATAGGGGAAATGCCCGTGACGTTCTCTGTCCTAAAGTCAAGTCAATTTTTTTATTGGTCGAACTTAAAAGAGGAAAAAAATGTTAATATTGCTAAAATCTGATTTGCTAGAAAAGGCGGTTTTGAAATCAGCATGTTGCAGAGCCGGGCGGCCGCTCACGCCGCTCAGCATTTGTTACAGCGCGTTGGCGCTTAGCCAAGCAGGCGTCTCCGCTCGGCTACGCTTGAGGAGTTTGATCCCTCGCGCTCACGGGAAGTAGTCCGAAAGAGATGAGACTGTTGTGGATTATTCAAATGGAGTCCCCGCGGCTTTTACATCTGTCGGCTCGCCGTCGTCTTTACGTTCGACGCGCGTACTGAAATTGACACCGCAGATGACAAGTTGATAGCCATTAACTCCTTCGACGGCCGTTTTAAAGCATTTGGACCGATCGTTCAAGAGCAGCCGAAAATTGTGTTCCGTGCTCGGAAATGTTCAGTTGGACTCAGTGTATCGATACCTCGCTGACCTTCACTGAACGCACAAAAAAATGTGAGCAAAGTCTTTTCTTTCTGACATCCATGATGGCAAGCTTTCAAGGAGGATTTATTCATGGTCATTTTTTTTTTTTTGCCTCATCAGTGGCTATTGGCGGCCTGATACCTTAAAACAAGGCGAGTGTCTGAGATTCACCTCCGGGTCTTTAACTTCCACTCAAAAGTTGCGCTGACGCAACAAATCCCTCGATGACGCTTTACTCGAAAACAGATCACGTCAAATCGTTGAGCCGCTCCCGTTTCAAACCCAACAAGTCCTTGGTGATTTCCAACCTCGGGATAACGCAAACTTGCGCTTCGCAAGGCACGATGTGATGATGTGCATCCGAGCATCTTTTGAACTTGAGAAGCTTGAGCGATTTGCGAGGCTACGACATGCTCGCTTTTCCCTGCCAGGGTTTTTTAATTATACGTTTTTACATGAGGGAAATCTCGATTCCAATTTATTCGCATTTCTTTCGGGATCTGCAATCTCGGCATTCGGAATATTTGCCATTCGGCGGTCGAGTCGAGGGTTTGTTCTCTGTTGGAATCAAAGCGGGGCGAGGGAGGGGAAATCATCATTCCCAAGGGTTTGCGAGAACAAAACCCCCGGTGAGGCATGTCACTCAGGTATGAAACGGATCCCTTTCAAGCCTACGTGTGCTCTCAGATTCATTGATTGATTCAAAAGATCAAAGCGACGACCGGTCGACGTGTCAAGAAATAAGGACGAGCCTTCATCATTGCAACAAACCGTCTTATGCACATTTCTACTTTGTATTGGCTGTCATGGCAATCATTTGCTGGAGTTGGATTTTGTGTGGTCCGGAAGAAAGCTTGTGCCGCCGCGAGTCACCCGACTTGAGAATTTCTCAAGTTTTGAGATGGAACTTGAGATGCATGCCGGAGAAGTAATATCGGCAACAAACGGCATTTTGGCGGATATGACAAGTTCCAAAAGAGGCTTCAAGCTGTTTATCTGAAAGTTACTGTCAAATATCAAATTGAACAAATTAGGCATCGTGTACGCAAAACGACCACATCAATTCCAAAGGTAACACAGCATAAGAAACGACGCAGGCTAACAAATCATCATTGTCGTTCTTGTCAGCCTTTAATCAACAAGTGCGGCAACACATGTCGACACGCAATATAACAACACTCACAGCCGTGTGTATTCTTTCTCTTCTGCGAAGTTCGTCTCATGTGAGAGAAAGTGAAGGAAAGGCTGAGACTCCTTTCCGGTATATCCGTATGCCCTATACTGCCCCCAGGTGGCCACAGAATGAACAACTACACGGAAGTAGAAATGGTGACAAAAAATGTCGAGTTTTTTTTTTTTTTTTCACTTCTATTTTTTGATGTCGTCACTGCACACATTGCAACAATGTTATTTCCGGGGAGACTGGAACGGATCAGCGGCTTTTCCGTTCATTTCGATGGAGAAAGATGATTTGACTTGAGGCATTACTGAAGTTTAACATTTTGTAGCTGTCTAAAATTCTAAAGAAAGATTGTCTTTATTTCTTTTCTTTTTTTTTTGCTAGCTGGATGTACTGGACGGACTGGGAAGAAGACGAAGTCAACGACAGCATTGGCAGGATAGAAAAAGCCTGGATGGACGGTTCCAACCGCCACATTTTCGTCACCACCAACATGCTGTGGCCCAACGGCCTGACGCTGGACCACAGCTCCAGTAGCATGTACTGGTGCGACGCCTACTATGACCACATTGAAAAGATTGACCTCAACGGCACCGGACGCAGGGTGAGCATCTACGTCACCTGTCAAATCTCCACACTCGTAAAACAGCTGGCGGAAAAGTAACCCAGGGTGGGTGGATTCGCGAAGCCAGGGGGCCGAGTTCTCTTTTTTTTTTTTTTTTCATGATCTTAATCAAAAAGCAATGTTTTTAATCTGGATTTAAAAGCATTTACACATCACTCTTGTTGTCAGTGTATTCCGATTCCGTGCAGCGCAACAACGAAATGCCGCTTCACCATGTTCGCTTAGCGACGACTACTAACTCGTGGATCTACTTTCCGTTTCAGGTGGTCTACAGCGGAAAAGAGCTCAACCATCCTTTTGGAATATCGCATTATGGCAATTTTATCTTTTGGACCGAGTACATGAACGCGTCCGTCTTCCAGCTGGACTTGTCCACGGGCGACGTGAATGTGCTGCGAAGTGAGAGACCGCCATTATTTGGCCTGCGAGTTTATGACGCACAAAGTCAGCAAGGTTGGCTGTTTTTCCTCCCCCTCCTCCCCTTTTTGCTCTCTCCTCATCCTGTGCCACTGAACCGTAACGACCCACACGGGCAAAGTTGGACTGCATATTGACCGTCTCTGCTCTGTGTCCAGATATTAGCGATGCGTGAGGCTCCTCCCGGCGTACTGGGTCGGAAAGTTCATTCCCAAACATCAAAGGGTCGGATCAAAAACTTGACAAGGCAGCCGCGTGAACGATCATAAATCACGTCCAACTCAGACGCCGCAAAGAGAAACAAAATTGCACGTTCTGTCAATATGTCCACGCCGGTTATTCGGATTATGAATTCCGTTGACTCTCTTTGAGCGTAATAAGCGGCGGCCATTTTCCAATGCCAACAGAAGCAAAACGTGAAATGTGGGAGGCGTTGCGGCTGCTTGTACTGTTCAACGACATCGTTAAAGGCCACATTAAGTTCCTGAGTTGTGAGGCGCCGCATAAACGTGACGTCCGTGAGACAATCTTAATCTGCATTTACGCGGTTGTTTATCACGCTCGCACGTTTAGTCGCTGCCCGCCGGACGCAGCGCAAGGCGCGCCTGACCAAACTCAAACGCATCAGCAACATTCCAAATGTGACCTTTTAGGATCTCGAATCATTTTGTTTTGCGTTTGGATTTCGATTTTTCATATCGATTGCGATTTCTCATTTGGGCTCGTTTTAAAATATAATTTGTTTGCCAAAAGGTACGAATGCGGGGCTTTCCAGCATGTGGACTTCTTTTTTTTTTTTTTCTCTTTCTTTTCCCCTCCCGGCGCGTCAAGTCAAGTCAAATTTATTTCGATAGCCATTAATCACTGAAAACTCTCAAAGGCTTTGACAAATATTAACGACATCCTCTGATCTTGACTCCAGGAGGGCAAAGAAAAATCAGAAACCTTGAGAAGGGGGCGCAGATATTGTCCAGATGACACTCGCTGCGCACAATGAGGCGCTCTAATAGTCCACATGCTTATTTTTTTTCTTCTCCCTTTTATTTATTGATTTTTTTTTTTTTGTTGACGAGACTTCATTTTAGCTACGACAAAAATAATCGCCACAATTAAGTACGACATAATTTTCCAATCTTTGCACGTTTTCAGCGTTACAATTAGAAACAAATCTCTGAATTCCTTTTTTTTTTTTTTTTTTTTAAATGTTACACTTATTACAAATTGCTCCTTTTTGGTTCTGAATTTAGAAGGCTACGAATAGAACGATTCAGAATATAAAAACCGAATATAATTACTTGAGGGATTGCTTTTTGCATGTCAAATACATTTCAGGTGACAAATAAAATGTTTGTATGCAGCCTCCTTCGGAAAAAAGCTGATAATAAAGTCCGTATAGCAATGAGCTCGATTTTTTTTTTTTTTTTTTAAAGAGTGCACCTTAAATAACATCCCAAAGAATCTGCATCCACGCGCGCCAGAATCAAAGTCGGCATTCTAAGCCGAGGCTTGAAAACACACGGCAGCGTCTCTTGAGCCTCCACTCGGGTGGTCGAGGCTTGCTCACTCTCGTGCAAATGATGACGGATTCGCGCTGTTGGCAAGCTGAAAAGAGCAGATAGGACCGGTAACGGATAGGATGGACGCAAAAAGGACGCCTTTCTTTTGTTCTGCAGGAGCAGCCGTGTGAACCATCAGACTCGCAGCCGACAATTAGGGGAAAAAACTAAAACAAAACTGCGTCAACATGAATTCTATACTTATAATGTATTTTTTAAAAAAATGTAAGCGGTGATTTTGCGGCACTTTGGCCTTTACATTAAATCCATCATGTAGAAACATTTTCATGTCACATGGGGTGGTAAGTAGCGGGCGGTACTTTTGGAATAATTACTTGACTCAAGCTCATCCAATCCTAAATGATCTTAACGGCTCAGGCACTGTCTCTTTTTTAAAGAAAAATAAATCAATTGTGTTGCGTGTGGCTGTTTGTTTGCCAGCAAATTGGCAAGGCCACTCTGCAAGAATGTTTCTTCATTTTTTTTTTTTTTTGTCATGGGATTTTAGATACCACGACACTCGACTTGCATATATTAGCTGGGAAATTGAATAGTTATCGATGCCATCTTGAAAAAAAAAATAAAAATGGCGCAATTGCAATGTGCGGAAAAAGTGAAGAAACAATGGAAGCAAAAATTTGAAAAAAATTTTTAAAAAACTAAACCACAAACTAAAACCACATCTTACGTTTATAAAGCTCGTGTCATTTCTTTTTATTTAATATGAATTAATATCACATGTGAGCGTTCTTCCACTTTAGTTTGTTACTACACAATACTTACTAACCTTTAATCCTGCACTTAACAAATGCTTATACATATATACCAAAATTAAAACGGATATTAAAACTCCTAAAAAAAAAAGCTGTCCCAAGTATTCTTTCAAACTAACTGAATTTAAAAAAAAAACAAAAGTCAAACTGAAATGAAATTGTCTCCCTCCTGGTGTGGCCGCTTTCGAGTGCCTTGTTGTCGTCTGCGAGTGCAGAAAGCCACGATGATGCTGCGTTAAAAATATTTTCACTTTCCAGGGACCTGAAAGGAGTCTGACACTTTTTTTGTTTTTGTGCTCCCAGGTGACAACGCTTGCCGTTTGAATTACGGCGGCTGCGGTAGCCTCTGCCTTGCCATCCCAGGAGGCCGAGTGTGTGCCTGCGCTGACGGCCAGGTTCTGGAGAAGAACAATGTCACCTGTGCAGGTGGGAGGAAAAGGAGCAAGAGGCTTCAAATCGCTGTAATGGAGAAGAGCAACTAATAGCTGCCTCTTCTCTTCTGCAAATGCAAATCGCTCGAGGAACATATTCATTCGGCGACCAAACCTCCCCACCGCTTTTCCGTTCCCTATTTGTTCAAAATCGATGAGGTCATGACACGTCATTCGCATGTTTTTTTTGACATCATCATCACGATTCCAATCACGTCCGCTCAAGCCATTCTTCATGGAAATTCTCCAGCTAATTTTGTTGTCCCCCCCCCAGCAGGCTCCAGCGGCGCTTCGGAACCACAGCGGTGTCAAAGCGAGGAGTTCCAATGCCGCAACCGCCGCTGCATCCCGGCGCTGTGGAAGTGCGACGGCGACGACGACTGTCTCGACGGCAGTGACGAGGAAAGCCAGACGTGCTGTGAGCAGGAGACTTTTTTTCTTTTTTTTTTTTTGGTCTCTACGCCCACTTGCGTGTGCAAGAAATGAGAAGCAAAAAAATGTTGGCTGCTGTTAACCTTTATCCTTCTAAATGTCAGCTGTTCCCCAATCTGTCCTTCCTTTTCGTGTTCTTGTGATTTGGTGAACATCATCTGCGTGCTGTTTGCCGCGGTCACATGACCAAAGTTCAGCGCAAGAGCTGTGTCAGATCGTGCTTACAAAGAGAATAATGCAAACGCTTTCCAATGTCCTCAGGACAGGAAAGTCGACCCGATGTCGATCCGGCGACTACGCTGCTATTCGCGTTCCTCCTTCGGACTGAAAATATCGAAACCTTCCGATAATATTGCGATTTACATGATAGATGATTGCCTCCTTTTTGCGCAGCGCCAACTCTGTGTCTGAGCGGTGGCGTGAAAAGCCACCGTTTCCGCACGAGTTTACTGCACGCGCCAAGCCACATTTCCTCGGAACACTCCCGCCAAGCCTGACACTTGGTCAGTGGCTTGTGTGTGTGATGTATGGTTGCAATTTGCCACATGGATGCAGCAAATCAAGAATGGTGTCTTTATGGAGGCTGTCAGAAAACACAATGTTTTATACACCCTATTGATTTGTTAGCTGCTCTCCTTCGCGCTATATTTCATCATCTGTGTTGCGCACCGCATACGCCGCTGCTCAGAACAAAAGTTTGGACTCAGCCGCTGAATGAGAACGCGCGCGCTGACGGTTTCGACGGAGAAGTCTCGTGCTTGACGCGCGTCTTCTTCTTTGCAGACAATCACTCGTGTCCCATCGATCACTTCGAATGCAAAAACAACCGCTGTATTCCGAAGAAATGGCTTTGCGACGGGACCGACGACTGCGGCGATAATGAGGATGAGGCCAACGTCACCTGCTCAGGTGCGTCTTTTCTCGGAACCCAAGAATGGGAAAAAAAAAAAAAAAAGCCGCTTACTGAGTCTCGGTTGTCTTCTTCATTTTGGGTCGGCCTGATTTTATTATACTGGCCTCTGGTGGCCAAGGCGGGCACAGCAGCCAGAGCCACACCATGACATGTGTTATGACTCTCTGTTTTTATAAAGTAGCAATATTTAAGAGTGCTTTTTATCTGTTTAAAAAACAAACGATGAGATTTGTTCTTCTTTTTAGGGAGGCTAGAACAAATTAATGCGATTTCCACTGATTTCAACGGGGAAAGATGATTTAGGGCTGCAGCGATACGACATATCCTGCTGAAAATTATATCGAATTGGATTAAAAATATAAAAATCTGTGCTTGGTTAAAGAACAATTATGAACAGGGAAGAGAAAATGACCAACTTTTTCAACATTTTTTTAGATAATCAACATTTATCACTTACATTTGAACCGAACATCGCATAATAAACTGTATTTTATTCTGGAAGAACAAAAGTATGTATGGGACAACCTCACGAGCAATTTTGCCGGCTAAAACAGCACTCGCTTAGCAGGCGCCGAATGTCAACGTTAGCGGAGTTAGTTTTATTTTTTTTTTTTTTTTTTTTTTCAACATCCTTATTTCAAGATGACGGGTTGATAATGTTAGCAACAGTTTGTGACGGGTAATAAAAATCGGACCCACGTTCAGTCAAGACCATGTGGTGGCCTTTGGGAATTTGAGGATTTTCCTGAACGGCCGGTGTACTTCCGGGCCAGTCCCGCACATCACGGTCGCCAGCAGGCGTCCGCCCACCCCCCCCCCCCCCCCCAAATCGGCTCATTCATGCGCCAAAACAAAGAGTCGTCTCATGACAACAACTTTTAAGCACACAACAGCCGGCAGGTCTCGTTTCGCTCCTAATCTCAAGGCAACACTGTACACTGTTTAATGGCGTGCTTTCAACTTTTAATCACACGAATTGATGTCGCACAATATAACATTTACTACATTAGCTGCACCGGCCTTAACGATCCCGCCTCTCAGGAGCGATTTATGTTTGGCGGATCAATCACCGCGCATTAAGCACAAGGTGATGAATGCTGCCTCGTCATCAGATTGATGCGTAAATTCCACCCCGACACCGGCGGCCGCGTCTGCGGGTGTCCGCCAGTGCTGCGCGGCATGTCGATGTCAGCCCGTCTCGTGGCATCATTTCGCAAGGCCGTCAGACCTTCCGAGCTGCAGTTGAGTGATCGAGCGATAAAGCAAAACGTCCCGGTGATGTAGTGATCATTAGGCTTGTTCTCGACATCCTACATTGACGCACGCAGGTTGCAATTGAATTAAGTCAAGGGGGGGGGGTCTCTTTTTTTTTTTTTTAATTTTATTCATTTTGACACAGCCCAGTCGTGCCAGACTGACCAATCCGCGTGTCAGAATGGGCGGTGCATACCTCGAGCGTGGCTCTGCGACGGCGAGGACGACTGCGGGGATACGTCGGATGAAGTCTCGTGCAGTAAGTCTCATGTCGGGTTCTCACCTCTCCGATTTCAACATTTCAGCTGCTACATTATGGATGTGTTGCTCTGCACCGGCAGCGCGGACAGCTTTTTAAGATTGAATTATTTTACTGAAACACATTTGAGTAACAGGACTGAAAATGGCAGAACTTCATTTTTAAGCCTGGAATTAGAAAACACGTGAACGAACGCCACATGGTGTTTATGCTGGTAGTATGAACTACGAAAATTCAAATATATTAACTGAAAAATAAACGCGTGAGCTTGAAGTCTGACCTTGACGGACGCGATTTTCTTTTGTCCTGTACCTTGTGACTTGCGGAATAGTCTCCATTTTGCCGAGGCACAGGAATGAGTGAAAATTCAGGGACTCGACCAAAGTGTGAATTTAAATTTTACGACCCGACGAGTAACATTATTACGTGAAAAAAAAAAACATTTTTAAAGGACTGAAATAATTGTGTCATTTTTAAGTCCAATTCCAAGAAGAAAGGACAAGAAACAAATGTTATTTTCCCGGCGTTCAAAATAGTTTGAATTCATTTTTAAACATGCGTTTAAATTTGCATCATAAAACAAGACATTTGACAGTGAACTTATTCGTTTATTACATTCATTTTATTTCCTGATGATGCAAACGGCAGAGATTCTTTCTTCATTTCCATCCTGCCACAGGCTGCCAGTGAAAGCAGACATATTTGAGGAGAGTCTGCACGGTAGTTGACTGAAAAAAAAAAAGAAATGTTGCCCCGGCAGCCTTAGGTCCTTTCCATCCGGAGAACCAGATGCGAACAAATCAGTTCAAATCTCGAGTTAACAAAGGTTGAGACCTGGAATGGGCAAACTGCGGCCCGCTAAACGTTCTAAATCAGGCCCGTCGAACTTGAAAAAATTCAATAAACTTTATTCATGTTGTATTTTCCCGACAATTCTGATGTGTGCCCACTAGGAGGCGCACTCTAAGTCAGATATTTTGTTGTCGTGTTCATTTTCATTTCAAATTAATTAATTAATTAAAAAAAATTTCTCCGATGCATGTGCTGCTGTTCTGGCCCCTCGGTCAAATTTTAGAACCCATTGTGGCCCACCAATCAAAAAGTTTGCCCACCCGTCGTTTTGAAACTTTTTTACCAACCAAAATAAGTGATTTTTAATTGACCACACACACACACGCGCACACACACACACACGGTATATATATGTCATCCCTCAGTGTGAAATCACAGCAGGGCTTTGGAGCTAGCATGGATGGTCTCCGTCACGAGTTGAGCGGGCAGGTCACCCCGCAGCGTGAAGCTTTCCGCTCCATCAGAGCGCTCAGTGGGTTGCAAAAAACAGGATACGGACTATTAAGGCAAATGACGTCTTCATCCAAATGTCCATGTGGGGAGAGAAGAAAGCGGGAACGTGGACGTCGCACGTCGCCGCTGACGATCCCAACAACATCTGACAGCCGTCTCACGGGGGGGGGGGATGAGAGGAAGTCCCGCTTTACTAGCGTTGATCCATGTGGAGTGGCGGACAGACGATGTCCAAAGACATTTTTTTTTTCTTAAAAGGTGAGACAACCACAAAGTACGGTGGTTGTGGTGTGAAGCGCAAGTAGGATGGAAGCGCCACTTTACAGACAAGTTTGGGTTTAGGACTCGCTCTCAATGTCCACAACCTTAGTTGCATTTTTTTTCAACTGCACTGCACCATCCTGTGAGCTGATTTTAATAATGTACGTTCTCTTGCCACTTTAATAATGCATTCTCATTCTACAGCACTGCAAACTCCAAGTACCATCCGTCACCCAAAGACAACGAAAACCGAACTTATGCTGCCACAAAATCCGGCGCAATAAACAAGCAGAACACACAACTACTCTTACACTAGGAGGAAATTTTACAACTAACAGCGGCGATAAAACTTATTGCTAATCTTGCTGTTTGTTGTAATCGTAGCTGTGTGTGTTTTATATACTTTGAATTTTGCGTAGTGACCAGCTTGTGCGTTTTCCACTTCCAGTGAATTCTATTGACAATTTTATGTGCCGTCACTCCGCCGCGGCCCAGTTTGTACGATTTTCAATTCAGCTGTGGCGTTGCCTGAACGTCTGATGCCGCATCCAATAGGAGAGGAGTCGGCGGAGTGATTTCAGAGTGCTGAGAGCGATCGACCAAACAGCGGGGAAAGTATTCGTGTTACTTCCCGAAACACCACTTCCAAATATGCGTGTGAATAGTCAAGGCAACAACAAAGTTGGAGATTTATAAGTGTAAATCTCTCGGCTTTTAAACCGTTCAACATAAAATTATATATATTTTTTTTTTTTTTTTTTTACGGGGGGGGGGGAGCAAGCTCAAGTTTGTCTATTCCAAAACACCCGATAGTCACCGCGCATGAAAAATTCTTCACCAAGCATGCATTTTTGATTGTGGTGGGCACACATTAGTGTATTCGTTGAAGATATTTCAAGCTGAATTATTGATGTGTGTTCTTTGGAGCAAGAAAACGACATGACGGCATCTGTTTTGAAGAGTGCCGCGGAACACAACTTTTGGTACTGTCGCTGCAGTTCTTAAGTCATGTCTCCGTGGTATTATTCAATCCAAAAAAATTTTCAATGAAATAACTGCAATCTGCGGTCTGGCTTACTCTTGGAAAACACTTCAAATTAAAAAGTTAAATGCTCGCAGAAATTGTAACAATTTTAAAACCTTTTAATTACACGTTCTTCTCGCTACAATATATTGCGGTCCATCCGCAGCGGCTCCCATTACATGACAGATTTTTTTTTTTTTTTTTCAGAATTTATCGATTTGTCAATCACAATAACTCAATCGCAACAAAAATTGTTTGTTGAAATGCTATAAAAGATTTTAAATCGTAGCTATGGGGAGGGTTGTAGTTTTTAATCTGGATTCAAAAGCATGCACAAATTTCTTGGATTTGCACGCAGCATTACAGCAAAATGCTGCTGCACCATGTTTGCTTTCAACTCTGAGCTGCACAAATCTCCGCTGACCTCAGAAGCTTAACTGGGTTCAAATGCCATCATTACACTTCTGCATATATTGTACTCCAACAATTGAAAGGTTTGTGATTCCTCATCAATCGGCGTGGTTCGCAATGAGCGATTGCCGCCAAGTTCTGCACCGGGCTGATTCGCCCCCGACTCCCTTTGGTGCCTCCTAAGCCGCTTCAAGACATCGTCCCAAACAGCCCGGGTGTAAGCAGGAATTGAAGTTCATGCTTGGCTACATTCAATCCTAATCAAGCCGGGCAGGAAAACATATTCCGGCGCCCACTCTTGTCGAAGCTTCCTCAGGCGTTACTCCCCTCCGGGCCCTCGACGGCGCCGCCCTGGCAGCTTCAGCGGCGAACACCCGAAGCAAAGTGGCGCTCGCCTTCAAGATGGATACCAATGTAGATTTTGTTTGTCAGTAGTTTAGGAGTTGTCACTCAAGTGTCTCAGGCAACCTGACATTAACTATGGATGTCGGCGTTTCATTTTTAGCCAAGCTCGCTGTTTACTTGAAACCTTCATTATTTATGGATGCCTGCTCCTTCATTTTTAATGAATGTTAAATTCCATCCGACCACGCTCTGTCAATGAGACCCGTTGTATTTGAGGAGAGTATACACGACATGTCTGATTAAAAAAAAAAAAAAAAAGAGAGAGAGAGAGAGACGTTGCCATGGCAACCTTTGGTATTTCAGTCAGGAGCACCAGATGCTAACAAATCAATTCAAATGTCGAATTGCATTTCATTCTGAAGTCAATAAAGGTTTGGACATCCTGTAAGGAGATCTGAATCCGCTTTTTATACCGAAAGCTTTATCGCAAAGTCTGAAAAGAGAACAATCTCTGCTGGGAATAGAAATGTCAGGAAGAAGAAGAATCCATATTTCGAGACGGAAGATAGCGCTGAAGTCTCCTTGAATGCGGTGCGGGCAGAGGACAAACGTTGACGTGCCGTAGCGTCCCGCCAGATTGCTTTGTTTGTCTTAACTGCGCGGGAAAGATAACATCAGTCCCTTGAATAATTTCACTTTCGTTCGTCACCCCAAAAAAATAAATAATAAAAAAAAAAAAAATAAGTGTAAGCTTTTTTTTTTTTTTCAGCTTTTCCAACTTGTGAGATCCTCACACAGTTCACCTGCTCCAACGGACGATGCATCAGTGAGAAGTGGCGCTGTGACTCAGGTTTGGACGAGACATTTTCAAAACTAGACTTTGCCGCCATTATCTGACGCTCATTTCGCCGCTACATCGTTTTTTTTTGTTTTTTTTCAGACGACGACTGCGGCGACGGCAGCGATGAAGTGGGCTGCGGCCAGTCCTGCTCCAACAACCAGTTCCGGTGCACCAGTGGGCGCTGTATCCCGGATCACTGGGCCTGCGATGGCGAGAACGACTGCGGAGACTTCAGTGATGAGAACACGAGCTGTCGGGGCGGATCGGCAGGTAAGAATGAGCCGTCCGTCACTAACGACTGCAAAGATAAAGTGTCTTGAAATGGAATGCAGAGATTTGTTTGGAAGTACATGAAACATGTTGCTGAATCAGGGTGATGGTGTCCAACCTGAGCACGTTTGTTCGCGTCTGGAGAAATTGCAACGTATATGCCTACATCCGAAAAATCATTTTTCTCATCATATCATTTCGTGACTTGGCCTCGTTATCGGCCGAGCGTGGGTTCATGTCTCATATTGTCCGACAAGTCCGACTTGACGGCCGGCGTGTGGATGGCATGGCCAAATTAGAGCGCCTCATCGTCACAGCGTTTAAAAAAAAAAAGCTACTGGAGGCTTCAAATAAATATTTCCATCCTTTGCATATATTTTGTAGACATAAGAAAGTTGCTAGCCAAACTAGCGTGATTTTTGTTCTTTTTTTTTAAAGGTCACACGACTGGTGTTTAAGGATAACGTGAGCTCTGTCAGACGCGCTCATACATGTGATGAGTGTGTCTGCAATGAGGTTTTTTTTTTCCCTCATTGAAGTTTTTTTTCTTTTTTTTCTGTGGTGTGCCCCGCCTCTCAGCCAAAAGGACAAGATAAAGGGTTAAAAAAAAATGGATGGATGGATTAATGAGCTCGGTTATTGTAATTTGACAATAAATTACAAAGTCGTTTTCCTTAGCCTGACAATATTCATTTTTCAG
Source organism: Idiotropiscis lumnitzeri (assembly GCF_059441095.1). NCBI lineage: Eukaryota > Metazoa > Chordata > Actinopteri > Syngnathiformes > Syngnathidae > Idiotropiscis > Idiotropiscis lumnitzeri. The sequence continues at coordinate 18,176,236 of NC_142404.1, forward strand.
CGCAAGCCGTGACTTTTAATGATGGGGTTGTTTCCTTATATCCATTTTAGCGTGCTAATTGCGTTTTGGCAATTCAAGGCAATGCATAAATTCATCTGTTGTAATTACGAGTTCAGCAATGAATCATCTTAATTTGAATAACGTTGTTTTAACACTCATGTGTGACTAATCTTATCTAGTCGCTGTTCTGAGGGAACTTCAACATCGGCAGCTGAATCATTTAATCTAATTAATGCCGGGAAAGAAAAAAAAAACAACTTATGCGCCCTCACAGCTCACTTGCTTGTCGTTGGAATATTCATCAAACCATTTTGTGACGCTTGTGGGTCTGCTTTTGCTCTGAGCACAAAAGAGTGAGTCAGCCTGAGCTTTGACTTGGCTGCCGAGTACTTTGGGGGCTTTGAGTCGGAAGCGTGGAGCAGTCAGCCCCATCTGATTTTTGACTTGGCGGTTTTCTCTTTCAAAAACAAACAACAGCGGGCTGCTCATCAGATTTCCGTTTCGATTGTGCTTTAAGATGAACAATTCTGTCCTTTGATTGACACTATACAAAGCAAAGGTCATGATACAGTGATTTATTTATTGATTTTTTTTTAATTAATTAATTTATTTACTTTATTTATTTTTATTTATAAGTTAATTAATTAATTAAATGTATTTATTTTGGAGGGGGTCAGCCTCCCTGACCTCAAAGTATCAAAAACATTTTCGAGGGCCCAATATGCCATTCTGCCGTGCGGCTTATTCTGGTCGGAGTCGCCGGGAGTTGGTCCTATCCCAGCTGACGACTCCGTGCACTGCTTATCAGTCAATCACATGGTTGTTGCTATATACGGTCAGACAACCATTTACCCGAAGACTGTCACTGAGCTGGAATTGAAAAGTCAGAACGGGTGAACCATTGCAACGTCGGTGACCTGATTCAGCGATCGTGTCCATATAATGTACCGTATCGTCACGGTCGCATTTCCAAAATTGCCTCCCTAAAAATACTTCTTGCTTGTGTTGTCAAGTGAGTATATGTCCTTATATTGCTGTCATATACCGTTGTGCACCGACATCAAAACAGCATGGCCTCAAAATGTCCATATATGGACGTACGGGGTTTCCTCTCTGCAGCCGTCACCGTGGCTTATAAAGTGACGTCAGTCTCAAAACGGTTCATTTTCGAACCCAAGCGGCAAAAGAATACTGCCGTGACTTACCTGTAAATACAAATATCTGCCCTATAAAACTGTTCCCCGTAGAATGATTGAGGGCTGCCGCGCCTTGGCCCGCGACGGCGTATTGTCGAGCTCTGATGCGATCCAATCAATAGTTGAGTGACTTTCCTTTTCAGGCCTGCCATCTGTGATTGAGTGCAGTGGGGAAGAATTCCACTGTGTCACAGATGGGACCTGCATCCCCGAGCGCTGGAGATGTGACGGAGACAAGGATTGCGAAGACGGCAGCGACGAGAAAGACTGCCACGGCACCAAGAGGATGTGTGACCCGAAGGCCAAGTTTACCTGCAAGGATACGGGTAAAAAGTCCAAAATGAAATGGCGGCATCGCCAATGCAGTCGCCATTTCTTTGGGTCAATTTTCATTCGGATGGTCTCACTGTGGTTCACCTCAGCATATTTGTGCTTCATATCACATAGAAGCATCGCGTGAGGGATGAAACAAAAAAATGCAAAGTGGAATATATAAGTTATCGTTAATGAATAAAACAATAAAAAGAAAATACACAACAAAACCAAATATGGATGAGACACCAACCAATCTCATTACCTTACATCCAGTTCCCAAATCTGTTTGTATTATTAAATGAGACCTCAGTCGTTTAGTTCTCATTTAAGTTTAATCCAAAATAGTGTTTTGACACTTTGGATTTATTACAGCAAAAAAAAAAATATTCATGGTTATGTTTTCCCACAAACAAGTTTTTTTTTTTTTTTGTGGTGCCACCCACTCTTTGAATAATGATGTTTTTGTGTTTTGCATTTTATTTCACTCCCTTTGCCCCTTTTTTTTATTCATCCCATGGATATATACATATTTTTGAACAAGCTGCAAATGTCTTTTATCAATTCAATGAAAAAAGATCAACATGTTTTTGTTTGGAGCATTTCTGTCCAAAACCATTTTATTTTTGCAACTGGGCTGGCACCACAGCAGGCGCTAAACATATGGAGGCCTCACTAAAACCGCCATATGTGGATGTTTTTTTTTTTTGTTTTTTTTGAGGGGGGCAGCCAGCCCAAGCGCTTCCCAGTCAATATCGACAAATGTACTCATCTGAACACACACACACACAATGACACCCTCAGCTGCCGCTTCATCCTCCCACACACACTGATCTGGCACCAAGAATAAACCAATGTGGTGACTTTGAAGGAAAATCTGTAAATTGGAACATGCCGCAATCCTGCACCGGCACAAAAATGATGAGGCATGCTGGCGTCTATGATGTTTTCTTTGCTCGCCTCTGTCAGTCGTTCCACCTACTTCTTTCGAACGTGCACCGTTGGAGGAATGGCGTGCTCAAAACAAGCAGCGGGAATGATGAGCAAAAGTTCTGTAACTTTATCGTCGCTGTTGAAACGGTGTGTATGTACTTCATTTGAAGCCCAACAAATATTCTCGCTTTTAAGTTACACATTTAAACAATACGCGCAAATAAAACCGACATTGTCCTCATTGCCATGGCAACACCAGACGGGCCCCCTCAAGTGGTCTTGAAAGATCTCGGGCGGTGTTAAGCGACATTTTGGATGCCATCATGCGTTTAACAGGATTTCCACAGACAATCGCCAGTCTGCCGTAGTACCCAAAATGTCACTTTTATTCAGTGCTTCTCAATTATTTTCTGTTACTCCCCCCCCAGCAAGAAGAAAACATTTTGCGCACCCCCCCTCCCCCCACACCCACTCTCCACCGCAACTATGAATACTAAAACAAACCTACACCATAGAGTTAATACTCCCAATGGGAAATGAGAGCGCCACTGCCAACTACTGGAGTGAATGTGCAATTACACTTTATTGTAGAATGGCGGGAATTTTTTTTTTTAAGAAATCAACATCTGGTCTAAAAATGTCCATCCAGGCAAGGAAAAAACTCAAAAGAAAAATGGGAAGAGTAAAACAGGCCAAAATCCCGAGGTCCAGCATTTTGTACTCACTGCAGTCGTCAATCACTAAACATGCGAAGACCAGAACGCAAACATGTTAAACCGATCAGGGTGAGATAAATGCATTTTTGTTTTTTTTTTACATATTTATTTATTTGGGACATTTTTAATCCGAGTAGACAATTTGGGCTCAACAATCCGATTTAGTTAAAAGCTGAGAATGTGTCATGTGAATTGTTCATGTGCTGTCTGGATCTCCGTCGATAGGAAAGTGCATCACCAAGAGCTGGGTGTGCGACGGCGACATCGACTGCGAGGACCGCTCGGATGAGGAGTCGTGCGAGTCGGCCATCTGCAAGCCGCCCAAGTACCACTGTGCCAACGACACGTCCGTCTGCCTGACACCCGACAAGATCTGCAACAGCAAAGTGGACTGTGCCGACCGCTCCGATGAAGGAGCCATTTGCGGTAAGGACGGACTCTCGCTGCAATTCGGAGCTTTCGGGAAAAGAAAAAAAGTTTTCCGACTCGTTCCGTTACACAAATTTATATTCCGCTTCAATTGCTGGCTCTCTTGTGGTGTGTCCTCGTAACCTCACCGACTCAACCAACTTGAACTTTGCATTTCCAAATCAAAGTATTTTGAAGTCGCGGCTTAGTGAACGACGGTCAAGGTCGGTTACGCCAGATGAAGAAAAAGTCTGAAACGATTATTACATTTTTTGTGGCCAATTCTACTTTGCACCGTCGATGACTTCAAAGTATAAAATCTGGATGGGGAAAAAAAAAAGTTTTTTTTTTATAGCATATTTGCCTGTTGCCAAAGTCACCTGAGATTGGCGCCATCTTACCCGCGTCCTTAATGAGGACCGTCACCGCAAAAGAGGAGCCCATTCAAATCCGAATTTTTCTTGAACAGTCCCAGACGACAGCATCAATGAGGTGACATTAAAAATGGAAAGAAAAAAAAAAAAGGAATGGAGACGAGTCGAGAGGGGAGGAATGTCTAAAGTTTGGCCTTTGAAAATGTGTTCATATTGGATGCGGTCTGACAAAAGGCGACGGCATGCTGAGCGCATCCCGCCAGTTTGAGGTGGGCGTGAACGCGACCTTTTAAGTTTTCAGCTTAACTTTGGGATACTTCAGCTGCGGAACAGCTTGAATCCGTTCCAAATTGTCAACAACATCCAGACATTTGCGGTGGTTTCCTTTCTTCTTTTTGTTGAAATAAACATTGAAATCTTTAAAAATAAATCAATATATATTGAGATAGATCAATGGAAGCGAAACATCAACAAAGAATTGTCAAAAGGCACCTTCTGATGATACTTGAACCTTGATTTCTAGTTCTTGAGGGAAAAGAAGCTCAACAGAACTTTGAAAAAAAACAAAATATATATATGCAATATTCATCACGTCCGTCATGAAGTACATTTGAATGCACAACAAAGTCATAGCGTGAAAATCTACATCTTAGTGGACATGAAGAGTTCAGGTTTCAAATCTCAGCTCCAAAAGCTCAAAATAAATTTAAAAAAAAAATTGAATAAATTATATATATATAAAAAATGAAATAACACCCCCCCAAAAAAATTATTAAATAAAATATATATTTTTTTTTATTGTTTTATTCATTTTATTAATTTATTTATTTTTAGAGGTTCCGTACACAGTAGAATTAGGATGGATAGATTAATCAATTACAAATGAAAATTTTCCAGTTGGCCGCCTGACCAAACTGTGTTAATCATATTGACATTACCCGTGAACTTTATGCCCCATCAAGACCCAATTGCAAAAAAAAAATATGCCGCGTTATGCACGCCCATCAATGTTGTGCACGCTTGCAAAGACCTGCAACCTGTCGCGAATGACGCTCTCCGACACGCAGACAGATTGCTCTTAAATTGCCGCGCTGACACGTCCAAACCGACAACCATTCACGGCTGCCGTTCTCGCCACCGTCCATTCGACTTTTAATGACGCTGCCTTGGCGTCATCGCAATAATACGATGATACATTCCTCCACAGAAGCATTATCCCACTAATCAATCCATCCATTTTCTACACTGGCTTCTCTTGATTGTGGTGAGAGGCGTGGCTGAACTTGGAGTGTTTGCTCGTCAATTGCAAGGCACATCAATAATACTCACTTTTTACATAAAGACGATTTAGAGCCTTCAATGAACTTAAACAAATCAAATAGTTAACAATTCAAAAGTCACTTCAAGCTGTTTACCGCCTCTCCAAAAACAAAACAAAGAGAATGAAACCTTTTGTATTTTAATCACGCATGTAGCCTCGCTTTTCAGTCCGCTGGCTCAATGCCGAGAAAACATGAAGATAACGCAGTCGCACGTTCTTTTTCCTCTGCGTAGAATATCCGTTAGCGCTGCACTGACGAGCTGAAGGAGGTGTTAATTCTCAGTGAATCTTTATGAAACGCACTGCAGAAAACGCCCGCAGCGGATTCCCCAAAACGCCTCCATGAAGACTTTATCCATCTGTATTCTACTGCCCCCTGATGGCGAAGGTTGGCACACCAGAAAGTGCAGCACTGAATTGACGCAGTGACATCAGACGTTGAGGTTGTGACTAGAATACTATCATGGAGTGTTAGCATTCCTTTTTCGGTGAAGGAACAAATTAAAAACATTTCCATTCATTTGAATGAGAAAAGATGATTTGAGCTGTCGTCCTGAGTTACGAGCAAACTCGTATCTCAAGGCGCCGCGGTCATTCAACCACTAAATCAAACAGATAATCCAATGAAATAAGTGGAATTCTGTCGAAAGAAATGTGCGTCTCTCCCATATATTGTTTCCCATCCGTTTTCATCAGCGAGTGTCGGTGCTCACCGCGCTGTTGGATCGCTGACCAAAAGGGCAGGCAATGTGGAAATACTCTCGAGTTAATGATCAGCAAGTGTTTGTCCAAGTGCCATACGAGGCAAGAATGAGCTCTCATGTGGCTGGCGCTCTGGCTCTAATCTCTCAAAATGAGCGGCGTAAACACGGAGTTTCATTTTGTCCGGCAGCGTGGGGCGAGCCTCGGGGGTGCCCTTTACAACCCTCCAGTGCTTGCATTATCTTAGCTGAGAAAAGACGCCTTTCCCTCAAAGTCAATTAGGTTGTGCTCAGGGAGACCTTCAGGGTCCTTTTTTGATTTGCGGCAGATGAGCGAATCTCACAGCCACGTTTAGCGATCGTGACCACACAACACTCAATTTCCACAACGCTCGGATTCTTTTCCGAAGGGACGCTTCTGTCCGATGAAAGCATTCAAAGGAGTCATATTTTCGTCAATCAATAACACAAAATCACGTTTAGTGGCTAATTTAAACAATGGATTGATTAAAATGGTAGGACACGTCGCCAGAACCAGCCGTCCATATCAAGGTCCGAAAAAAAAGCTCTCAAATGACGGCGGTTACTTCATCTTTATCATCAATCATCAAATTCTTTCTCAAAGGTCTTCGAGCCATGAGTGATGCAATGAATACAACGATATGCTGACTAAGCAAATGACTCTGCACCGAGGTTATTTTAGTTCACGGAACGTAATGAAATAATTTTTGATTATTGAAATCAAGTAAAACTGTTTTATTAAAAAAAAAAATGAAACTATATCCCACATTTATAAAACGGATTTTTTTTTTCATCTCCTTCAATTAACATCATACATGAGTTTTCCGGATTTGATTTCAATTTTGAATTTAATTTAATTTATGATGTAATATTATTTATTACTTTACGTCCGAAGCTACGTCAGTTGACCATCCTGAGGGACCATTTTCTTTCTTATCTTGCACTCAACAAAAATTCCATATATTTCAAAATACAAAAGCAAAGCAAAACTAATACAAAAACTAATTTAAAAAAAAAATCAACTACAACAAAGCATTTTTGAAAAGACAAAAATCTAAATTTGATCTAAAATCTTAATCAATCCAACTGAATTCAATAAACAGTCAAAAGAAAATCAAACAAACTCTATGAAAAAAAAGCCCAAACTGTTCACAAGTCAAGTATTCCCTCTGCCAGTGGAGAGCGTCTGAGACACGTTGCATTTTGTTTCGGCGGCAGATCTGTGTCTGGTGGCCCGAGGGGGCTGCAGCCACATGTGCACGGTGGCGCCGGGCAAAGGGGTGGTGTGTTCCTGTCCGCCGGGACTTCATCTGGATGCCGGCAACAAGACATGCGAGGTGGTGGACTACTGCAGCCGCCACCTCAAGTGCAGCCAAGTGTGCGAGCAGTACAAGACCACGGTCAAGTGCTCGTGTTATCCCGGATGGAGGCTGGACCCCGACGGAGACAGCTGCCACAGCACAGGTAACGCGGCGCCCCCGGGGGACGGACGCTGCCACTGCAGTTTGTGGCCGTGACCAAGTTGCGTTTGATCCTCACCGTCGTCTTTAGAAGTCAGATTGCTGCGGCGGTGTCGTTGCTGACTGCACACTTTAAAGGTTTCATGGGAGGGCCGTAGATGATGTGTAAGACAAAAAAAAAAAAAAACCTCGATGCTAACTTTTTGGGGAATATTTTTAGTTGACACTTTTAGGACACGTGCTACTTAGAAAAATGTGTAACTGATAAAAAAAAAAAAAAAAAAGTCGATGCTTTCCAAACAATGAAGAATCTGCGACGATACGGCGGCTTGATTGGTGAACAGCAGGAGAAAATTGTATTCACGAATGCAGATCTGTCGTTGAAAAAAAATATTTCAGCCTTGTTCGCAATTTGATGAGTGCAATCCGCTGATATTCCTTCTGCCTCCCTTTTCAAAACAAAAACTCATCCGGTATTTTCGCACAAGCAATAAGTATGACTTTTGAAATTGTTAACAAGTAAAAAAGCGACTCACTGTTCAGGCTGGGATTCAATTGTCACCCGGAGTAATCGATATTAATAACGACAGTATCGGGATGTTCCATATCATTTTTTTACCAGTATTCACTCTTTGAATGCTCACTGCTACCGTTGTGCTTTTGATATCTAAAATTTAATTGAACACAATGACAAAAAATTGTGAACAAAACTGTTCTTGCCCACACAGATAACGATCGGCCAATCTGCCACAGTATCGCACCAACTACTGCCGAGGTGGATTTCATTTATTTATTTTGCCTGAGGCATCGACGTCTGTTATCGGTAATATCCATGAGTACAATACTTTCAAATCTGGCAAGTATCAGCTTGCTACCGATACCGGTATCGATACTTCTGCAAAAGATATCATCAATGTTTTTCTGACATTCGGGTGGTGACTGAACTTGAACATTTGAAACACTTTCTCATAACGTCAAATGAGAAACTGCGTCCAACTTTAGACAGGCCGGAATGTTCTTTGTTTGTTCTGCATTTGCATATTTATTCCAACAAATGTATAAATACACGCGGAAAGCTTTCCTTTCTCCATTTTTTTTTTTTTTTTTTTTTTTGGAATCCTCAAGAGCTGCGTTCCTCTGCCAAACAGCAGCTGAGGGCGGTTTGTGAGGTCAAACTCAATCTGGTTCAATTATCCGAGACATGCGAGCGCTGACTGGTGAACGTCTCTTTCGTTCTGCGTTGATGCGGCGCGATGGAGGTGCGCGCCCACAAACCGCAGCTTTCGACACCTTTGCAGGCGTTCCGCTTCAAGCCGATCCTTTGCAAACACTTTTTTTTCCCGATTATTTCCGATGCTGTTATTGAATGAGCTACTTTTCATGAGGCGGCTGCGTAACTACTTAAAATAAGACCGCTGTTCAGTCTCACGCACACACACACACCATTGGGTTGTCACGGCCAGATTAATGGACCTTGTTTTGATTACCCGCTTCTCTATTTTCATTTCAAGACTGATGGCATTCGCAACTCTAATCACACATTAACGTGAAAGAGCACACAACCATTTTCTCTCTGGAAGGCGATCAAAATGGTGGCGCCGGATCATAAATCATACTTTGCATGCAAACAAAAACAATTTCATCTGGCGAGAGGTGTTATTGGCTTCTTTGTGATGTCGCCAGTGCGCAGCCGCTCCGCTTTTTTTTTTTTTTTCTTTTTTGCGCATCCCCGGTAATAAAAGCCATTCTGCAAAAATCTGCAAGTGCAGATGGTTTTTTTTTCTCTCTCTGCTTGCGTTGAAGCTTATTATGACGACGTGTGTCATTGAAGCAAGGATGCCTTTTTAATTGTATTCTTTGTGTCATGGCGGAAGGATTTACTTGGCACTTTATAGGACGTCAAAAAATATATATAAATCTTAAAGGAGCCAGACCATTAAAAAAAAATTGTGTACGTTGTTGAGGAGTTAATTGGATTTATTTATTTATTTTTTATGTACATTGTCGTTCTCATGTGAGTTCAACGAAAGAAATAGCTTTCAGAAGCTGTTCCGGAAGCCGAAATAGTCTGGCTCATTAAACCGAGTCTCAGTGGACAGACTTTAGTCGCGCGAGCGCTGCCGCCACTTTGAGGACTTGCCACGAGATTTCGCAACTTCTTACAAAGCACGCAAAACTGTTTACTCACCAGAGTCATCCTATAAATAAGTGCAACTTCCCGTCGCAACCAATTAATATGAAAAGCACGGGGGCAAGAATGTCAAGTGTTTTCATCTTCTGTGAAAAGTACATCGGCAGCCTTTTCAGATCTAGAGTTGCATTGTCGGTGTAGCAACAAGAAAATATGTCCAGAGGTGGCAAATGTGATACTTCGGCTAATTTGGCTCATGACAGCAACTGAAAAAAAAAAAAAAAAAAAAAGCAATTTTTTTTTTCAGAATGCCACAAGCTGCGAGTTTTTACGAGCTGGCACAAGACGAGATGCATTCGTCGCAAATGATTCTTGGACCTAACCAATTCTCTAAAAGTAGAAATATGTCCCACTCGACCGTTAACTGTCAATCAAACAACCTTGGAAAAAGGATTGCTACTTTGGCTTGCATATTTCTTAAGCGTAAATTTAACTCGGTGTTTTTGCGCCAACAACAATTTCTGTCTTTTGGAAAATATCCCACGAGGTGACCTCAGTGTGGCTTTTCCACACGATGACAACGAGGCACTCTAACGTGACCTTGCCCCACACGTCGCCTGTTTTTTGTCACTGGAACCAACTCGTGATCTGATTGGCTATCGCAACTGTAAAAGCCTCCTTGAGGACAAAACAGTCGCCTGCACGATTTTATCTGAAGGCCTCAGACAAATAGTGCGTGCTACTGCTGTTAGGAAATCTGCCCGGCAACACAAGACAGCTGAATACTGATTGGATTAAAAAATCTAACCTCAAAATTCAACACTATGATATGACATCAATTTGAAGAATACGATTTCTTGATGATGTTCGGCCAGCAGAGAAGGCCTTAAAGGCCGTAACCGCCCGCCACTGTCGTGATTTGTTGCTTGCCACCACTGATGATGTAAGCTTATAAGAATCTAAGCGGTGGATCTTTTTCTTGTACTTCAGATCCATTTCAAGATCACAGCTTGCCACTCAAAGTTGATGTCACGCCATCAATTAACTGAGTCTCTGGGGTCGCACTTTCAATATAAACAAGCTCCTTGTTTTTCCCTCACTCAGATCCCTTTGAGGCTTTCATCATTTTCTCCATTCGCCACGAGATAAGACGAATAGACCTTCACAAGAGGGACTACAGCTTGCTGGTGCCGGGGCTGAGGAACACCATTGCGCTGGATTTCCACTTTAATCGCAGCCTCCTTTACTGGACAGATGTGGTGGAGGATAAGATCTACAGGGGAAGGCTCTCGGAGACGGGAGGTAGGCCGACTTGTGAGCACGTGGCGCCTGCAGTGTACACAAACGACTTAAGTGATGTAGCCCGTAAAGAGACCCTCGTGGGTGATAACGGGACGTTTTATTCACCCGTCCTGACACGCATTTAAGTCTTATACGGCCGCTTGTGTTTCTTGGTGCCGTTTGCTTGCTCTTTTAGTCATCGAAAACTAACAAAATAACTAACTCAATTAAAAAAATAAAACTGGAATTAAAATTCCCAAATATCATAACGACACCATGTTGCTCCATGCTTTTTTGTCGTTTCAGGGGTGACTGGGATTGAGGTGGTCATACAACACGGCCTGGCCACCCCGGAAGGCTTGGCTGTGGACTGGATTACGGGAAAGCTGTACTGGATCGACAGTAATCTGGACCAGATCGAGGTGGCCAAACTAAACGGGCATATGCGCACGACGCTGATTGCAGGCGGGATGGAACATCCGCGGGCCATCGCTCTGGATCCAGGGCAAGGGTACGGATCGCCTACATTTGCGATTCCTCGACTGCAAACTGAGCGATCATCTGGCAAGGGAAATTTTAGAAGAAGAGCGGTCGCATTAGATTGCAGAGTTTGATGAGTCATCTGCTCTTTTAGGAGAACATCCTTAAATGGCTGCACTTGCCGACTTGGAAAGCAAAACAAGTTTAGCGCAGAGGAGATATATCAAAAGTCTACACACCCCTGTCCTGATGTCAGGTTATTGTGATTAAAAAATGAGACTGAGACATTTGAAAATGTCACTGATAACCTCAAATGAAAACTGAGATAATATGACTTCTTACGTATAATTGGCGTGTGGTCAAATTAAGTTTTAAAAAATTTTTTTTTATGAATTATGAACACCGCCACGAAGCGAGTGGACGTGCCTGTCCAAACACATTGCATCATTTTTATTTTTTTGTTCACTTTTTTTTTTTGGGGGGGTACCATTTTTTTAATATCCCAAAAAGGCATCGCTTCAACAGGGGTGTGTAGACTTTTCATCTGACTTGATGCGTGTTTGACGACGCTTCCTCCATCTGATTCCTAAAACAGCACCGTTGCCCGCCTACCGCGAGATGTGCAATATTGATATTCCGCAGTATGGATGGTGCCCTCAAATTGGGAGCTTATCCCTGATTAATGCGGCACGGCGCTTGAACTCTGACTGTATACTGAGGCAAGAATATTTTCAGATTAAAGCCAAAGCCAGACATTCCTAAAATCAATTTAACACTCTTAAGACTTGAGTAATCTGCTCCTGTGCTACTCTTAACACATTTGGGAGGATGGCGAAATGTTCTCGCCATCCGCCCGAGGATTAATGGCTGCTCTCTGCGCTCTTCCATTGCCAAACAATAATTCTAATCTAATTACTTGAATCCACTCAAAGCAGAGGTTCATTGATCAGCGCGACCTTATCAAGTGAATCCGACGATTGAGCCGGACGCGGCCATTTGGGCTCGACTTTTTGGTTGACGTCACTCGCTTATTTTTGGCCTTTTGTTCAAGTTGACTTTGTGCGCATCGGCTGCCTTGCAGGTACGGACTCGGGTGGGATAGATACTGTTAATGGTCGCGTGGATGCTGTTCATTTTCAGGCCTCATTGAGCTGTGAAAAGTCCTAACAAAACAGATGGTCTCCTGTTTCAAGGTCTGCCGCGGGTTGGACTGAGGTCGCCGCTGTTGTTCTGGGACACTGACTGCATCTGTCAAGAAGGGCATTCGCTCGCAAATGGATTTGCTTTTGTTTGCGCCACAATAAATGAACAACTCGCGCCAAAAAGTTCGACTTTCATACGTTTTGCGAGCTTTGCTCGCTCGTTGGATGCCTGGAAACTACGCGGCCGCCAAAGGTGGCAAGTCACGGCCGAACATAATCAAGAAATCCTCATTGAATTTATGATAATAATTTGATATATATAAATAAATACAAATTCAGCCAATCAGAATTTAGCTAGCTTGTGTTGCCAGGCAGATTTCATAATACCAGCGACACATTCTTTTTCGCGGAGCCTTCAGATTTTTCCCTGCGGTGACCATTCAGAAATCCCAAATATATTCTTGCTTTTTTTTAACCCACAATGGCCAAAGGAGGGAAAAGTGTAGATTTGATTGCAGTTCTACTTGCGAGGCCATTTCAAGTCGAACTATGTCGGACTTCACTGAAGGCCGAGCGCTGATACTGGTTTTGTCATGGCAGCATTCTCTTCTGGACGGACTGGGATGCGACGTTCCCCCGAATTGAGGCTGCGTCAATGAGTGGACAAGGTCGCCACATTGTGTTTAAAGATATGGAGATTGGAGCCTGGCCCAATGGACTGACGCTGGATCATCTGGAAAAGAGGATTATTTGGACCGATGCACGGTACTGAAGCATTCATGTGTCTTCACCTTCCAGGAAGAGGCGCGAGCTCGCTTGGAAACGGTTTCATTCGACTCCCCGTTCGTGCTGGGGGAACGGGCTAATTTTGTCTTTTAACAGCTCGGACGCCATTTTCTCGGCGCTCTACGACGGCAGCGGCGTCATCGAGATCCTCAAGGGCCACGAGTACCTGTCCCATCCTTTTGCTGTCTCTCTCTTCGGCGGAAACGTCTACTGGACGGATTGGAGGACCAACACTTTGGCAAGAGCCAATAAGTGGACGGGGCAAAACGTCACCGTCATCCAGAAGACGAGCGCTCAGCCTTTCGACCTGCAGATCTTTCATTCCAGTCGGCAGCCGCAAGGTGAGCTCTTCTGTCTTTTTGCTCGTACATGTTTTTAGAGTTTGTGTCATTTTTTTCCCCCCGAAAGAATATAAATTATAACAATTCAATAGCATCCCAAATATTAGCTAAACATTTTTAAAAAATTTTACTGCTCAAAACCTTTAAAATCCTTCAATGTGACTAACTTATGTTTCTAATAATTTGATTGAATAATTTTTCATTCAAAACTAAACGCTAATCAAATATAATTAACCTTCCCGTCATTTGCATTATCGCCAAAATTCCCATTGTAATCCTCCCGGTGCCATTTGAGTGCAAAACGCGTCCCGTGCATAAAGAAGTATTATCATAATGGTAATCGGGTTTATGTCAATTTAATGCTTCCTCGGCTTTTCCCAATGTGTCACCAATTAATTATCATTTCCTTCCTGTAGCGTCATTAGCATGATTGTGCACGAGAGAGAAATGTCATCAAATGGGCTCTGTGTTTCTCTAGAAGAGCATGCCTAATCCTTTCTTTTATTTCCCCCAAAAATAAATAAATAAATAAAAGAAGCAGCAGCAGCGCGTGTGCGCATGATGCTTCGCTGCACCCTGAAAACATTTGGGCGGGAGGAAGGAGAGGAATGGCTGTGATGTGATATGACAAAGAAGGAAAATACGCAGCTGGTCTCACATGCCGGCGAACGGCGTTTCACTGGAGGCACTCGAAACACAAAGCAAAGCGGGTGCTTCAGCGCAGGAGTAGGCGAACAATCATTTGCACATTAGAAAGCGCACAACAGTCCCGTTGCCGTCATTTGCATAACTCGCAAGTGATTGACTTTTAACCAGCGATGACCACCACAAAGAAACCTGCCTCATAGCCTCATGACGAAAGAGCAGAAAACCTTTTCTGTCCGTACCTCGTCGTGATTCATTGTGCCGCCTATGACACACGCCGTTCAATTGCCTGACAGTCAGCATTTTGTATTTCTGAAACAGAGCATTGTAGAAAGATACCGGACATATTTGCATGAATTTTTCATGATTGTCATCATACAAAGTATTATGTTGCTAGTTGGATGTTGTCAAACTCCGTCATAGTGAGACATCAACAAAGACAAAAACATTTGCGAAATGTGAAATGTTTGGCCAGTGTGCATTTCCCACAGCATAGCATTTATTAAATGTATTATAAATAATATAATAATAATTATAATTATTATTATCATGATTATTATAATTGTAATAAATAATCATAAATATTTATTAATTAAATAAATTCATAAAAGGATGTGAAGTTCAATGGGAAATTATTATATATATATATATTATTTTTTAATGTTATTTATTTTATTAATTAGTTTTTTTAGAGTTTTTTTATTTTTTATTTTAACTTCTCACGATCATAGGAGCATTATAATGGAAGAAAAATGATGAATATACTATAAACGATGAATGTAATATCTGGCTTCTTGTCTGTGTGAAACTTCCTGTGTTGCTAAAGGACCCTGAATGCTCCATGTTGCTTTTGCAACAAGCATGTGACAAACGTTGTTCTGCTCTCCCTGCATCCTTTTTCAAAAAATGTACACACACCTTCGCAGGCTGTCAAAGTCAAATGTCAAAAAAAAAGCATGAAATAAAAGGTGAGTAAGGTTTAACTGTTTGCTCAGAGTGCTTCTTTTTGCTAGCGTTGCGCAGATTATTTTTGTACTTTCCCCTCAGATATTTTTTTTTATTGTTTTGTCTTCTTTTGTTTATGCTTATTTTAGATAATAAATAGGTCACAGTAAATGTCTTTTCGTGAACACTTTCCACACATTCACCAAAAAATTTTTTCCGACTTCACAGCAATAAAAAATGTTTTCACTTATCCGTTTTTGACACCGATGTCAGCATTTTCGTTGGAGTCGAGTGAAAGCGGACATATTTGTGTGCTTGCCATTTCAACTTTGTGGCTGTCTTGATTAGTTTTTTCTTTGACGCGTCTCCTTCCTGTCAGCCTCCAACCCTTGTGAGCAAAATGATGGACGCGGTCCCTGCTCGCATCTTTGCCTCATCCATTACAACTCCACAGCATCCTGCACCTGCCCGCACCTTATGAAGCTCTCGCCCGACAAACAATCCTGCTTTGGTGAGCGCAAACATTCGTCATCTTTCATACTTTTCTCTCGCGACAGTGGGGATGTAGAGAAGGAGATCTGCAATTGTGGGAACGCCGAACAATATTGGCTTTATTTACATGGACACCAGTCGCCCGACTGCCGTACCCAATTTGAAATAAGTCATTTTAAATCTTGTGATCATATTTTGTAGTTGCTTCTTTCTGAACTCTATCATTTTCATTTTGCTTAAAAATGGATCTTCATGTCCCGGTCAGGTCAAACGAAACTCTTCTCACACAACGGAGAAAAGTTTTAACAACAACCCTGCTCAACTTGAATGATTAAAAAAAAAAAAACGGCAATTATATAAAGTGCTGCTTTCAAATCATGAAAAATGAACCATTTTCTCCGCTCTTGAATGCTGTGGGCGTGTCCGCTGAATGCGCTGAAACTCAACTGTCAATCAAAAATATGACTTTGCCCAGCGTCTTTCTGACGTTCAAGCTGTTAAAATATATCCACTTAAAGCTCCTCTCGACTCGAATATGACCCACTTTGTGTTAACGGGGCGGCTTTTCCACCTCGCAACAACGAGGCACACCAAAGCGGCCACGCCAGCCCAAAGCTTGATTATTTTGGGCCCATACAGCGCCCTCAAACGTATTTCATTGAATGCATTCACAAACAAATCTCTGAATTCATTTTTTAGAGTCTCTAAATGTGCTGAGGCCAGAAGTCAATTTTGTCTTCTGACGTTTTCTTACAAAGCGCTGTCAGTATTTGCATTACGCTTTTACATTTGAAGGCCAATCGTTAAAAAAAAAATTTAAAAAAAGAAAGCTACATTTTCTACAAGCAAAGAAGAAATGTCATATACCGTCACCCTTTCGTACTTGAAAGTCAACACGAGAGCGGAGAAGAACCACTTGACAACGTAGCCTTGCCAATCGTTCGCCAAAATGGGAGACAACATTAAAGCAAAAGCGAGCCTTGAGTTGTCGGAAAAACCAGATTGCAGATTCACCTTTCTTGATTTATTCATTTGTGTTTTTTTTTTTTATTTCTTAATCATTCCAACAGCTTTGAAAAAGTTTCTCCTGTATGTGCGGCGCTCGGAAATCCGAGGCGTGGACCTTGACAACCCGTACATGAACGTCATGACGGCTCTGACGGTGCCGGATATCGACGACGTCACCGTCGTGGACTACGACGCCGAGGAGGAGAGGATTTATTGGGCCGACGTTAAAACTCAAACGATTAAACGGGCTTTCATCAATGGCACCCAGCTGGAGACCGTTATTTCTTCAGGTGGGAACATTTTTTCTAAGTTCAACACATCGTTTGTACGGCATGATGGCTTGTATGGTGCGCTCCTTTCTGCCGACAGACATAGTGAACTGCCGCGGCCTGGCTTTGGACTGGCTTTCCGGGAACTTATATTGGCTTAGCTCGGAGAATGACGAGTCACAAATCAATGTTGCTCACTTTGATGGCTCCCTGAAGACTTCCATCATCCACGGCATTGATAAACCGAGGTGCCTCGTTGTGCACCCCGTCAAGGGGTAAGTCGATCACACAAGTCGTCGGTAGCCTTCATCACCGTGTCGCCGTCAATTTCAGGACAAACCGAATCGATCTCAGTTGCAATTAATAACCAAAAGTGGGGGTGTAACTTTTGTCCCGTCCCGCCAGAAAAATCTATTGGACCGACGGCAACACCATTAACATGGCCAACATGGACGGGAGTAACAGCAAGGTCCTCCACCAGAACCAGAGAGAACCTGTCGGTCAGTACCGCAGCATTTGCAGCATACGAGCGAAAACGAAAGCGGATCTCATTTTTTTCCGACGCATCGCGTCCGTCTGTCACGCACACGCACACACGCACACACGCACGCACGCACGCACCGAGAACAAAAGCAGCCTTACCGTATGAATGAACGGAGAACAAAACCACTGCCTTGCAGTGGAGCTTTAATTCTTTATTTTTTTTTTTCTCGTGCCATATAATCACGAAAAAGAATGCGTCTGAAGTCATTCAGGATTTATTGTAAAGTGCTTAAAGACGAACATGCATTCAATTCCGCCAGCTGGCGTGCGCGTTAGTGAGACGAGCGTGATTGGGACATTTTCACCAGATTAAGGCCGTTTGTCACATTTCCGTCCTGGAAACGTCTGGCTTGTTGTTACTTGCATGTCGGCTATATCCATCCATCCATCCATCCATCCGCCAGACGCGGTACACCTTGAATTGGTTGTCAGCCAACCCAGCAGCACACAACGACGAACAACCACTCTCGCTCACAATCACACCTTAGGACAAGTGTTCCGTCGACCTACCATGCATGTTTTTTGGAATGTGGGAGGAAACCGGAGTACCCGGAGGAAACCCACGCAGGCACGGGGAGAACATGCAAAGTCCACACAGGAAGGCTGGAAGCTAAAATGGAAGCTGGTGTGTTCCTGATGAATCTCACGCAAGCTCTGGTAGAAATTGACAACTCCTCACACGAAAACAAGACATTTGAACTTTGAACCTCAGAAATGTGAGTCAGAAGTGCTAACCGCTGGCTCACCACACTGCCGCTAATATATTGTAATTAAGCAATATTGGTCATTGAGAAGCGGAAGATAATCACAGCTGTGATGATAAGCTATACAACATCATGACCGCAAGTGTGAGATTACATTTTTACAAGCATCATTTATTAGTTAACATCATCAGCAACACAAAAATATCAGATTTGTTTGTCAATTATTCGGCTCCGGCAGCAAAAATAGCAGCAATCAGTGTTGTTAGCCGTTAGCATGACTTGCTAACTATTCAAAGCGTCGGCGTCAATGTTAACAATATATATATATCTATATATATATATATATATATATATATATATATTCAGCGCATTTTACTATGTCTTTTCCACAGAGGGAATTGGAATTGCAATCGTTCCACGTCAAGCAAAATTCACACAAAAATTCGCTCGCTAGTAACGTTAGCATGTTGGCCGAGCGTCCTGTTTGTACATTTAATGTGTCGTTAATGAGCCACATCATCACATGGGCTCGGTCGGAACAAACTGTTCTAGGTCTAATTCTATAAGGATAATTTTTTTTTTTTATATACTGAATCTTTTTCCTCCCTTGCACTTCATTTCCAACGTGTGTCTGATTAGTGAACAGTCCAGGTTGTGATCTCTCACCTCTCACTCATTTTTACAGTAATGAGGACAAGCATGGATGCATTCAGAGTAATGATCTCATGTGGAGCCATATTGGTTTTTACTCGATTGCCAGACATGCCAACTTGCGCAATATCAATAAACTGTTCAATGTTTTAGTGTAACTCCACAAATAATTCATTGACAGCTCGGTGGTGGATTTTTGAATCGTAAGATTTCCGCTAAAATGAGTACCTCGCTAACAGTGTTACTGAAAACTCGGTATTATTTGATTTTTTTTTTTCTTTTTAGGCAGAATTATTGATGCGGGAAAAAAAAGTTATTTTCAATTGACTCAAGGTGAAAACCAACTTTTAGTTTTTTTTTCCTCCTCATGCATTTTTCTCCACCCTCTCTGGCCTGTCAGCAGGATGCGCCAAGATTCATTTATGATTACGGGCTGCTAAATTAATGACGCATTGTGAATGTGAATCTGACAGACATAAATCCAACACATACTGAGAGATGTCCAAAAGTGCACAACAGAAAAAGCTTCCAAAATCCCGCCTGATGACATCATCAGCCTTGAAGAGTATTTAAAGGTCACCTTTCTTGTTCATTGGTTTTCTAAAGACATCGGACTCAAATAGAAATGCAAAATGGAGTCGGAATGTTTTTCCCCCTCTTTTTTCTTTTTTTTTTTTTACAATTTATAAGTCTATTTCCTTTTTGGGTCGATTTTTACACAAAATTAAAGCTAATTTATTATCTCCCAATTCAGTCCATTGCTGTGTCAAACGTGTCTAAAATGATGTTTTGTTGTTATTACAAAACAATCTCAACTGACTAGCAACCAATTTCATTCGGGCGTGATCATAAATCTCACTTTGTCGGCGGTTTGTTTCACTCCCAGGTCTCTCGATAGACTACGCGGCTAACAATCTTTACTGGATTAGTTCGGCCAACAACACGATCAACAGGTGCAATCTGGACGGAACCGGACTTGAGGTGCTCGAAACGCTGAAGAGGCAGCTTACGAAAGGAACCGCTCTCGCCGTGATGGGTGAGTCTCTCGCGCCATTTGCATGCGTACGTTTGGACCACACATACGGAAAAGCTGAAAGGCTCTTTTTACTCTTCATTATGTTTTTGCATTGTGTATCTTGTTAGAGTGATTTGTGGAGACACTTCTTCCCTTAAATTGACTGTGACTGTTTGTTTCCTGTTTAGAAAAGGCTTTTATTATAGCGCTCACAAATGGGAGTGAGAAGGCAAGGCGACAAAGAATAATGGCGTTGTAGCGGCGTATTAGCAGGTACAGCCAAACAGCGGAATCATGTCTGCTCGTCGCCATCAATCACAATTAATGTGGCGCAAATTGTTTGGAATGGGAGCGAGAGCAACAGCGCAAACTTTATGAAATAGAGACTTTTCACATGGCATTGACAGTGCATTTGTCACGGAGGAACAACGTGAAGTCCAGGCGCATCCCCGTATGGAGTGTTTTAGATTTAACCTTCCAATTGCGATGGGTATGATTTACGGCTGTAGCTATCGAGTAGTTAAGTATTCGGATATCCTACTGGAAATTCAAACAAATAATTGGCTATAATCAACATTTCATACTAAAATTTTGGCTAGCAGCACACTATTTTCCTCTCTAGCAACGTTGAGAATTGAGATAAAGTGGCATGAGAACCACAGTAGCACGAAACGCTAGCGGCACGTACTGTTTAATACAGTGTGAGCGTAATTTAGATGTTTTGGGGTTGTTTTGTTTTTTGGGACACCCTTAATTAGCGATTGATTATTTCACGACAACGTTGTGTTGTTGCCGTCGGTAGCAAGAGTTTGTGACTGCGATAATCGCGCCAAATGCAGACAGGAAGTCAAGTCTGTCTTTACGCCGGGACACTCTGCCGGAAACAACTTCAAAATAAAATCCTACAAGGCATTCATTTGCATCTTTTATTATCAGGTGCGGTTTATTTTGAAGTTGGCCTTCAGAGAGTGTGTTGCTATCATGTAAATAATGAACAAATGTTTCTATTGTTAGCTTGACTTTTTCTACCTGATACTAGCGCGCACATAAATAAGATGGTACTTCTGGCACAATAAATGCCTTAAGCATTTTTTGAGCCGACGTACTCGAATCATTCGAGGATGGGTTTCAGCCCTCGTATGATGTGACTACTCTGGTAGTTTTGGATTGCAGTGCACTAAGAGATGATTTTCATCCCTTTTGGGTAAATAAACCGACCATGATATTAAAGACTGAGCGTGTCATTCACAACGGAGCATTATCTCGTCATTGCCTTTCTGTACAGCATAATTAGATAAGGCTGTGATTGGTGCGCGTATCGCAAGCTAATTATACCACTTCGGGATCAATAGGATAAATAAACAAGCCAGTCGTCGTTGAAGCACATTTACCCAACTGCGTCTGTGTTTCTTGTCTCTCCTGTCATGACCAATTAGTTGGTTTTGTTTGAAGTAGTTAAAGTTCATCCAAGTCGGTCTCGTGCGTAAACAAGCACAGCTCGATTTGCATCGGGAAACGAATGTCCCTCACGCAGCAAGAGACCGAAACAGACGGAAAATCGCTGAACACGATGAAATGAATTAGCCATTTTAGCGCAGATCGCTGCGGGATAAAATCAATCAATTCATTTTTCTTGTACGGGGATGTGCGCTGGGAGAAGGCATTGACGTCGGTGGGGGGGGGGGGGTGCAACACTATACACCGACGTCCTATAGCTCTGTAATAATTGGATTGGCTGGAGGGATATGCGAAGACCTCTCCTTAGAAGGTAGGCCATTCATCAGCATCGACTCGCCTTGAATCTAACGAGCAGTTGATGTGGAAATTGAATATGATGTGCCACAAGCGAGCAATCACAACGAGCCAGCGCGCCCCCCGCGGGCGTCAAATTAACATCGAGAGCAAAGCTAATCGAGGCCCGCGTGCCCCTGCGGGGTCAAGCGTTTTGTCAACTTCGTGTCGACTGTCACTTGCACTCACAGCAATTCTAGTTTTGTGAACACACGCCAATGGGACCTGGAGCTATTCGTTTAAGCGGGAATCATTCCTGTGTGGGTCTTGGGATGAAGCACTTGAACAGGCGTGGGCAAACGACGGCCCGGGGGCCACATGCGGCCCCTTAAATGTTTAAATCCGGCCCGCCGAATTTGAAGAAAATTAAATGAATAAACCTTGTGAATGTTTCATTTTCTAAATACTGTGGTGTGTAAAAGACAGAGACTCAGTACCGATACTGGCTGGAAATAATTTTTTTGGGTGGGGGAGCTCAGTTGTTATGTAGATGTTACAGAGCTAAATATAACAAAATAGTCTCAAGTTCAATCAAGGTTTAAAGGCACCTGTGTGTGTTGCTTGTAAATGCCGTAAAAGTCAGTGAAGGAGTCTGCGCTTCTTTGTTGCCATAATAATGCGGAGGATGTTTTCTTGAATGTGTGGCCACGTCTTATAAGGAACGGATCTTTTAGCTCCGATTTATCTGTCCATTTTTTTTCCTTTTTTTTTTTTTGTCTTTTTGTTGCAGGCAGTAAACTGTGGTGGGCAGATGATGAATCGGCACAGCTGGGAAGTGTCAACAAGAGGGATGGCCGGAACTTTGTCAATCTGCGAAACAAGACTGCCGGGGTCATTCACATGAAGGTGTACGACCGGGAAGGTCAGAAAGGTGAGTGAGGTCTTTAGTCACATTTCCACCGAGTGCCACAGTTCATTTATTTATTTTTTTTCAAATTGATTGATTTGTCATGGAACATGTACAGAATAGATTAAACCCAAGAGTAAAGATGTAGCTCTGTATTTTATTTCCGTCTGCACTACCAATGACGGGCAAGAAAAAAAAAAAAGATAGTGTAAATTAAGAGATAAAGCAATGTAATACAATTTTAAGAGAAATGGTGCATGAACAAAAGATGACAATGACGGGGCAGATTTGGAGTTCTTTCTTCTGGCCACCCAAGAAGAGAAGCATTGTTGAAGAAGAAAAAAAAAAATTAGGTTGACTCTTTAACAAGTGTTGGGGCCACTCCGATCTCCCTCTCTCGCTGTTCCTCGCATGCACTCACAGCCGATAACGAGGCACTCTAAACACCCCCGGTTCAGACTTTTGGCTGTCATGTCAGACTCTTAAAAAAAATTAAAAATCTTTCCGCATCGACTCAACCACAAAAGTAGATGCACAAGCTCAGCTCTCACAGGATGATTTTAATACGAGCGCTGGTCTCGGTTAACTTCCAGGAAGGAACCTTTGCCAAGTCAACAACGGCGGATGTTCGCAGCTCTGTTTTCCAACTTCGGAAAGCACCCGAAGCTGCTCTTGCACTGTCGGATACAACCTCAGAAGCGATCGCATGTCCTGCGAGGGTACGTTTTTCTGGTTCAAAGTATCGCGTATGGAATTTTACTTTTCAGGGATTTCTTCAACGTACATACTTGACAATGTGTGCTTTTCTTTGTTGTTTTTCCCCGAAAGGTATGGATTCGTTTGTGATGTATTCCATCCACGAGGGTATCAGAGGCATTTCTCTGGACCCAAATGACAATACGGAAGCCCTCATGCCCATCACGGGGACACTTTTTGCTGTGGGGGTGGACTTTCATGCAGGTGAGATCATTACGGATTGCACCTTTGTGTCGTCCGTGACGCTTTTCACCTTATAATACGAAAAAATACGGTACATTAAAATAATAATAATAATAATGTTTATATATGTACATTAGCGAGTGAGATTTCTGTGCGTGTGTCGTTCCAACAGAGAAGAACCTCTGAGTGGTTGTAATTTAAATGACGACGTGCGGAAGTGAGTTGATTGCTTGATTGTTTGTGACCTCATCACGATTGCCATTAATTTGTATTTGTTTGAGGAGCGACTTGAAGGAATATTTCAAGTGATTCATGTTGCTGTGACCTTTTGAAGCCGTAAAAGTAATTTATACCCAAGAGAATGTTTGATGATCCAAGTCGACGTTTGTTTTTAATCAATGTCGCCAATGAGGGCGTATACATCTAAGGTGGAACGTCCCTTTCCTGCTCTCACGTTTCAAATGACATTTTCTTCATCTTTTAATCGTTTTCATTTTGAACGCAGGGAAAATGACGTTGTTGTTGCTTTTGCCGTCATTTCCTCCGGTCGCCTGCGCCTTAAAATAAACAGGTCAAGGGAGGGGTCGTCTCGGCTCGATTTACGGGCTGGCGGGGGCGCAGCTTTGATGGAGTCATCACATGTCATTACAGGCAAGCCTGCATATGAATAACAGTGAGCCTCGGAAACAATTCCAACGTCAAGCAATTCCCCCGATATTACATCAAGGGGCCGCGGCGTGCGTTGCAAAGCAAGAAGCAAATCGCGCGTACTGTCATTTGTTACATCCCGACTTCCCTTTTTACAGTCTGTATGATAAAAATAAGAGATTCATGGCCAAGACGCACGCTCTTGTATGGAGCGGAATGTAAATGATGCATGATGACAAAGGCGGACCAAAGGAAGATTCCATGATCTGAAAAGTCAAGCAAAGCACATCTACACAAAGGCTTCACATCACCTTTGTGTCCTGGCTGATTAAAATAAAAAAAAAAATGGTTGTTACGAGAAAGAAACAAAACAGTCGATATTCTGGACTATCGTCATATTTTTGGCTGATCTTGATTTCCTCGCAGAAGCGACGACGAAATTTTCAGAGTTCTGAATTGACGTCAGTTTACGCGATCAGTCGCATGCACGCTCGCGTTTCATCTGTTGAAGAACCGCCCGCGAGCTCGTAACCGTGTTGTAACGCAAATCCAAATCCTTGCGTCCCGGCCTCGCACACGCAGTTGAACGCAGATGAGCCCAGCCAGCATATTTAGATTGAAAAGCCGCTTAAACGCCTTCGCTCTCAGATGCTGTCGCTGAGCTCTTAATATGAGGGACTCGAGAAATAATGTCAAGTCCTGACATGACCACGAGCTTTTTTTAAAAACGTCGAAATAAGTCTGGACCACATTAGAGACTTAGTGCAGCTTGTCAACAAGTCCTCCTTTTATTGCAAATGTAAACATGAAAATCGGGGAGACAGCGGGAAGATTGCAGGAGCGAGACGGTACAAAGGAGTTGCCGCTGTTGGCTTGGATCGTCGCAGCGCCATAATCGCTACTTTTTTTCACCAAACGGCATCTTGTTTGAGTGACCAAGCGTGGGATGCTTCAATTTGGAATTAATTACACGATTATAAACCGTTATGCGCAAAGATCAACAATAATACCACACAGTCATTTTGTTCAATCGCTAAATTCATACACTAAAAAAAAAATGATGAAGTTCACATCAAATTTGGACTCAGCTTGACCCGTGCGCAAGCTAAAATCCTTTTTACTAAAACAAAAAACTGGTTATGGCTATGAAGTGTAATAGGCAGAAATGAATGCAAGGGATGAGCACTTAGCTGGCGGACTTCCTTTTAATAATAATCATGATAATAATAAATTAGATTTTGCGTCAAAACATTCCAACCATCTATTTTGAACAAAGCAGCCTCGTTAAAAAAAATAGAAAAAAAAATGGGCAAAGTATTGCATCACTTCTCAGGCAGTTATTATAATATAAAAAAAAATTGACGACAAAATACGAAATTGACCATATTTGCTCTGTGTCCTATGCTTTTGCAATTTGGATTAAATTATAAAAAATAATCAACAAAACGTATCCCAATACCTCATTTTGCATCATTTTTTTCCCACCTCTGCCAACTTGAAAGAGCCGCACCCTTACCGTGTTGTGCATTTCCACCGTCAGCCTTTATTGTCCCTCACAAAATACGGTGAAATGGGCCATGCTGTCATCAAAAAAAGTGTTTTCATGAGCTGCATTGTTTGAGGGCGCAAATATGTTTGAGGCAATCTCATCCATCATCTGATCTTGTCATTAACTCCTTCCGCAGGGAATGACACCGTGTACTGGACCGACATGGGCCTGAACAGAATATCCCGGGCGAAACGTGATCAGACCTGGAGGGAGGACATTGTAACTTCCGGCATTAGCAGAGTGGAAGGCATTGCTGTCGACTGGATGGCTGGTGAGTGTTGACCTCAGCTCGGGAGGAATTCTCATTTTTACTCAAGATGCACGTCTTGGTTGATAGTTGAAGAGCACGAGACGGAAAAAGTCGGACTGCCTTCACCTTTTTTTTGGCTTTCCGTAGGGAACCTCTACTGGACAGACCACGGTTTCAATCTGATCGAAATCTCTCGTTTGAATGGCGCCTACCGCTCCGTGGTCATATCTGACGGTCTGGATCAGCCTCGAGGCATCGCTGTCCACCCTCAGAAGGGGTAAGCGATACCATATTTGGTTAGGCTCCACCCCTTTGCTGAGATATGGGATGTTTTGCAAAATTTCTCCCAAATCTCTGTAAGGCCATCTTTCTTTCTTTGTTGGCGTGCTCGCCAGGTTTCTGTTCTGGACCGAGTGGGGCCAGAACGCGTGTATTGGCCGCTCCCGCCTGGATGGTTCCGACCAAGTCACCTTGGTCAACTCGGGCATTATGTGGCCCAACGGCATTTCTATCGACTATGAGGCAAGGTTCATCCGTCCTCCTTACGGCGACCCGCTTGCTGCGCCGACCTCATCTTCTCCTTTTTTTTGTACGTCTGCAGCCGTTGTGCCTGATATGCATTTTCAAATTGTTCCCCAGGAAAACACATTATACTGGTGTGACGCCCGCACCGATAAGATCGAGAGGATCAACCTTGAGACAGGTGAGAGCCGAGAGATAATTCTGTCTTCGGCCAATGTCGACCTGTTCTCGGTGGCTGTGTTTGGGCCTTACATCTACTGGGCTGACAGGTACGTCCGAATCACACAGTTTTTTCCCACAAAGTCTGCAGCACTAAGCTGATATTAACACTCCACTTTCAAGTTTCTGCGCAAAGCGAAGGCGCTAAGAATGCCCTGATCAAGCGAGTAGCCCTTTTTTAATAAAGGTTATCTCCAGATCATGAGCCTGATACTTTTGTTTACTTTGCGGCTGAAGATTGCAGTATCGATTCGGTATGACTGAATGTTATGTGTGTTTGTTATCTGCAACAGCGAGAAACAGGCTTGCGCGTAAAACAAGTCGCCGGCAGTGTACAGCGGCGGCAAATCGGCTTCTGTATCTCATCTTGCTTGTTTTGTAGCTTCGTACAAATATAGTTTTGATTCCATAAAGATAATTGTTTATAGGGTCTTACTCCGATCGGATGAATGAAGCGAGGTTCCCAAAGTGGACCGTTGTGAATGAAATAAATAAAAATAAAAAGTCAAAGAAATAGTCTGAGGCACATATTCTTTATCCCCTGCAAAGAACGACTAATATTTCTTGTGTCTTACCGAGGAATGGACGTCTTTGTGTGCTATTATACTGCCCCCTGGTGGCCAATGTGCACACACCAGAAGGAGCAGCACAATGTGCATTGAGCTGAAGCAAAAAGACAAATACTATTCAATACTCTATTATAGACTACGATTTATTTTATTTTAATTTCTTTTTAAAAAAATTTCAATGAAGTGCACATTTCAAATATGTTTGTTTTTTCTTTTTTTTTTCCTTTTTTTTTTGGTTAGGAGTCTGAAACAGAATGATTTCTGACAAACAATTTCGAATGCAAGCAAAACTGGTAGCCACTCGTCAAAACTATTCTCCAAACCCGACACGTTGAGTCCAGCTCGCTCGATGTGCGGCGGGCCTTCAAAAAGTTTCTTACAATTCCGTATAAATGTATTTTGATTTAAGGCAAAAATGAATCGCATTGTCAATCAAGTTCGTGAGTGAGCTTTTCATTTTATGGCTGGAACTTAAATGCCACAAAATCCATCATTCCAACTGGAGAAAAGCAGTTTGAAAAATAGCCAAAAAATAAATTAATAAATAAAAAATATATATTGTTAGGGGGTCAGCCTTTCACATTCATTACAGTCCGCTAGAAAAC
This sequence comes from Idiotropiscis lumnitzeri, assembly GCF_059441095.1. NCBI lineage: Eukaryota > Metazoa > Chordata > Actinopteri > Syngnathiformes > Syngnathidae > Idiotropiscis > Idiotropiscis lumnitzeri. The sequence goes on from NC_142404.1 coordinate 18,204,050, forward strand.
TGGAAAAAAATATCCAGTTGTTATAAAGCCGTCGGTATGGAGGCTTCCTCGCTTCTGTTTGGCGGCAGTCATTGTTCAATTCTGGCGTTTTTGACATCAAAACGTTCCTCCTCAAACGACACGGATGTGTCATTATTTGGTTGGCCATCACTTGGAGGATTGGCACAATTGATTTTGGCGTCTACATGCCTGTATTGTCTTGAATGCCGCCGCTCGCAAGGTTAGTCTGCAGCGACAGCTGAGTGCCTCTCGTGAAAAAAAAAAAAGGAGGGATTTATTGTGCTCTTCTTCTCAACTCGTCCTAATCTACGTTCAAATGGTTTGGCGGCGATATTGGCTTTTTACTTTGGTGCTATGATCTTTCTATCTCTATAATATCGTCCTGATCCTGCAATGAAACAAAAAAAAATCAATAAAAAAAAAAAAGAAAGCTTGAATGCCGCTGTGGAAATCTATCTTCTTCACGGCCAGTCCAATCACTTTTTCAACCCTCCTGACTTTCGGCTCCAGGGCCTTCTCCAACGGTTCAATCCGACGAGGCTTGAAGACTGACAGCAGTGAGGCCGTGACAATGAGGAGTGGCCTCGGGGTCAACTTGAAGGGGGTGACGGTCTTCACGAGAAGCCGAGAGAAAGGTTGGCAATTTCGCGGCGCTCGTGTATTGACTGGACAAACGACTGCCGTCTTTTTTGCCACTCATCTGAAAATGGTGAAAATGCAAAGCCGTGCCGTTTGATTAGATTTTCCCCCTTCGACGGTTTTCTCCTTCAGGTTCCAACCCGTGCGCCAGGAACAACGGCGGTTGCCGGCAGCTTTGCTTTCACGTGGGCAGCGGCCGTCGGACGTGCTCGTGCGCCCACGGACGCTTATCGGAAAACGGCTTCTCCTGCGAGCGCTACGAAGGTTATCTGCTCTACTCCGAGAGGACGACGCTGAAAAGCATTCACCTCTCGGATGAGAATGACCTCAACTCACCGGTCCGGCCTTTTGAGAACGCGGCTCTTTTCAAGAATGTCATCGCCTTGGCGTTTGACTACAGTCAGCAGACGCTCGGCACCAATCGCATCTTTTTCAGTGATGTGCACTTTGGGAACCTCCAGGTGATCAATGACGATTGGACAGGACACTCGGTGATCGCGGAAGGTAAGTGATCGTTCTTGTTCTTTTTGGATGTTCACCAAGATTATTTTGAAAATGTTCTGAGCCGTCATCCATGGAATTTGCCGTTCTAATTTGAATCACACCAAAACCGAAGATTTTTTGCTCACATTAACTCTTTTACTGCCATTGACGGCTAAAGACGTCAAAGATCCATTTTTATATACTCGTTAAAACTGAACGTGTGCTATATTGCATCAAAGTTAAGAAATTATTCCACTACGCCGTCTGAGACGAACGTCATGTATATTGTCGCGGTCGGGCGGGAACCAAATATGTCCAATTTTATTTCTCGAATCTTCATCAACAGACAACGTCTGTTATTTTTTTATGCATTCATAATTGATTGAAAGCGGTGAAAATAGCTTGAGAACAAATCTGTCAACTCGCCGTTGTCTAAGAAACGCCGTCTTTCTCACACGCGGCAGCCGAGCAGCATTATGTTGGCTCAGATTGAAAGTTTTGGAATAAAAAAATCGAAAAGATTGCAAATTTTAGACCATTTTTGTGAGTAGTGTCGTAAACTGTCATCATTTACTGATTAAGGGAGATTGACCAATGAGTGTGACCATTTTTTTTTTTCTTTTTTTTTAAGATCTAAGGAAAAAAAACGGCAATATTTAATTGCGATATTCCTTCCGGAATTGTCATTTTATTTTAATATGCCGTGTCAGTTCCATCTTACCCGTTCCATCCTCAAAGGTCAACTTGTCAGCCCGCCGTGTGCATTGCAACGCTGGTTTCTTTTTTTTTGCAAGTGTCAGTTCCGTGTTGACGAGAACTCGGCTCGAGTCAAACGAGCAGCAGAAATCTCTTCTGCTCTGCAATTGGACGGCGTTTCCCGTGGGAACAAAGCTCAGCACTGGCCAAATCGACACGCACAATTCTTCACACACACACACACACACACACCCCCACACACATACTGTACACTCCCAGCAGGAAGTTGGCGGAGCGTTCACACAATGGCAACTCAGCTGATGCTGCGTTATCAGCCAATTGAATGGATGTTATCTCCTCATTTTCGAAGCATCGCGCGCACCTTGATGATACTTTCATCCGATCTCTTGCAGTCCAAAGAGTCACATGACAAACGGCTAAAGTAGGACGATGAGGTGCATTCAAAATATCTTGAATTGAAATTAGGAGTCGGAATCAAATTGGACACATCTCAACTCTGCAACTTAATAATAGCTTGGGTTTTAAGCGGACCCCCTTGCAAAAAGTGCCAAAACTGCATCTGGAATTTTTTTTTTTTTTGCCTTTTTGTGTTCAACCGTTGTTAGCGAGCGTGGCTTAAGATTCAGTTTTGCAACGACAATTCCGTTGAATCAAGCACACATGCATGTTTGGTTCCCGTTCGCCAGAGAAAATTATTGAATGAGTCTATTATCTTATTTTCCAAATGTTTTATATCGTAATTCATTATTTTGTCCCCAGGGAGTAAATCAGGCATGTCAAATTAAGATGAAGGTTTATCCGTCATTTTAGTGGCCCCTTTTTGCTCACCCCCGCCCCCCTCCCTCCGCTGGGCATCGTTTTTCTCAGCTGTGCGATTTTGTATATGTAAAAGCAACATTTGTATTTGTGGAACTTGTGCCTGCTCCCCATCATTAATGCAAGGTGCAGATGTTAATCGTGCATATTTCCCCTCATTAATCTCCACATCCCCCAATCATTAATCCTTCAACCCACCAACAATTTGCGGCCAACTCGGCCAGATGGCTTTTACTGCAAAGTATTAATTAGCAATCAGCTGACTCAGCTGTCTTGGAGATTTTGGGGTTTGCGACTTCCGCGGCGAGAACGAACCTGCAAAGTTTGTGGTCGCTGCCGTGTCGTCCTGCAGGCAAACGCGTTTGCTCTGATGCCACGCCGCCGTTCCACGTTGTGCCATGACGGGCATCTAAATTTAGTCGCTTCCTTCTTGTTTGTCATCACTAACGCTCGCACATTAAAGCGGCGAGTCTCTTGGCCTTTTCTCGTGTTCCTCCAAATGAAAACAAGCCTGATTTTTTTTTTTTTTTCTCAAACAACACTGGATGAAATAAGTCAAGTCAACACGCTTGCTGGCTTAGCGTGGATGCATGTTTGAGAATTGTTCAAACGCCGCAAATAATTGAGTGGCAGTCCAAAGTGACAGCAAAAGTTTCAGAGGTTTTATCGAATCTTTTTGCGACGTTTGTTGAGGAAAAGTGCATGTTGAAATTTGACATTTATTTCTCTGCTTCCAACAAAAGCTCTCTTTTAAGTTTCTGAAGATCTGGAAATGAACATCTTTGCAATATCTGCGGGGTAAATGTTCTCGAGACAAAGTTGTTGTTGTGCTTGGAAAATTTTTTTTTTGGGTGCAAGTTACTTCCAGTTGGTGTTTTGTTCCACATAAACGACAACGGGGAATAAGACTTGTGATGAACAGGAATACAAAGAATTCCCATGGTGACCCCACATTCATGTTTTTTTTTGTTTGTTTTTTTGGGCACAGTTTTTAATTCCCAGCCGGATAATGTAAGAATCCTAATTACAGAAAATAAATTTTATTTTGGTTTGTCGTGTTTGTCTCGACAATTCCTTTCGGATCCTGACACTTGCCTAAGATTGGTGTGAACTAGAAACTCCGAACATTCACAGAGCAGATTTTATGCTTAATATGTTTTCTCACTATGTTATTTTCTGTTTAAGCATGAAAAATGTTTGGGGTCATAAAAAGTTGGAGAACAATACGTTCCATTGGAAGCAATTTTTTTTTTTTTCCCTTATCGGACGCATTTCCTGTTTGAAATAAAAAAGTCTGCTTGCCAACTAAGTGTCCATCCGGCATGCTGAAACTTGCTACTTCACCGAGGAAAGTCATCCAAACGCAAATGGAGTCGACCATCTGCTGCAAACAAAGTCAACCTTTCGAACGCAATTCTTGTGGCCTAAAATTGAGACGGAGCGAACCGGAATGACCCAAAACACAAGGGTGCTATTTTCACCCATCTGTCGGCGTGAAAAGCAGCTTTTTCGAGCACCCCGACGACGTAATTGGAAGGTGAATGATTGAAGGATGGAAGCGAGATGTCTCCACCGTCCACTGAAGCGTCATTATGGCGCTCTCGTTGTTATGACGATGACCTTTCCGAGGGTGTCTGATGCGTGAAAATGATCCTGATGGAAAGATGCGCTTCCACATGTGTTGTTTGTCCAACCATTCCTCCTCAAGCGCTTGCCCTTATTAAGGTTGCAGGCGATCTGGAGGGCGGGCGGGGCGAGAGCGACATCCAAATTCCAATTCTACAATCTGGTTGACAACGAGGCGCTCTAATGCCACAACAACGTAAATCAGACTTTTTGAAAATATCCAACTCGTCGTTCTCTGCGTGACTTGTGCACACTCGTCAATCAGCCCCCATGGCAGAATATCGAAAGGTTGAGGGAGCGGCAAGTCATGCCGGAGTTCACTTTCGAAGCCATGCTTTGAAAATCGGAACAATTTGAATAGTGAAAAGTCAGCAAGTTGAATAGTGACACAATGCGCTGTATTCCGAAACAAATCTCGGACTTGACTTTCAAGGTCTCGAAGAGGAAGTGAACAAGTTTGTTTTTGTGTTTGAGGTGTGGGCTCGGTCGAGGGCCTGGCGTACCACCGAGCCTGGGACGTGCTGTATTGGAGCAGCTCCACCACCTCCACGATCTCCAGACAGACCGTCGACCCGAGCGGGGTCGCTGCTCTCGCCCGGGAGGCTGTCGTTACGCTTTCGGAGGAAGACCACCCACATGCCTTGGCCCTGGATGAGTGTCAAAAGTCAGTAGCGCTGCTTTGGCCGATCCAATCGTGACACGGTACTCGAGGTCTGCCGTCACTCAAAATAGTTTACAATGGCCTGAGCATCTGTCAGTTCCTGGCCGAGAAGAACATATCGGCCAAATAATGGCTCATATCTCAAACTGGAACTTTTCTGACGTGATAGAATTATATTATTCATGAAAATGAAAAAGGATCGTCCATTATGTCACAAACCAGAAAGTCGATTTTTTTCGTCTGTTTCGAGGTTCGTCTTTCATTTTGCTCATATTATCACCTGAGTATCTGAACTTCTAAAGTTTACCGCTTTTGCTGTAACTTCAGGAATCTTTTTTTGTTTTTCTTTTGCCCCTAGACTTCAATGCATGTCATGTTTATGTTTTTAAGTTACAGATAAAACACCAAATCACATCTGAAGAGACGATAAATACACAGCGAGCAGGTTGTTGCAATTGGAGCGCTACCTTTCGTGTTTCATCATTTTTTTTTCATTTATTTATTTTTTCAAGCTAGTTGTGATTTTTATCTTTCGACTTTCACAGGAGCTGCAAACCTTGATAGACTCTTGATGAAGTGTTATTTATCTTCTTAAATGTCTCTCCAAAAGACACATTGGCTTTCTTCCAGAGCTAATAAAACCATGATATGAATCATTTTTTTTTTTTTTTTTTTTAGTTACGCGCTGCAGGTGTTATTTTATTTATTTTTTTGGGGTATTTTTAGCCCCGTCTCCAAAGCTGTGATGCATATCTGTATTTTCTTATTGGAAAAGAGTTCAAGTTTATCTGTGATGAGCTCAGATGACACGTCACACCGTTAGAGGCCGGAAATGGATGTGAAATGCTGATTTGCTCTTTGCTCACGTGTCGGGAAAGAAAACCGCTTGGCTCAACTTGTCCTCGCACGTTTTTAGCCTGATGTTTTGGAGCAACTGGAACGAGCAGAGAGCCAGCATCATGAGGTCCACCTTGTCGGGCAAGAACATGAGGATTATCGTCAACGCCGACATCCTGACACCCAACGGGCTGACCGTCGACCACAAAGCCGAGAAGCTCTACTTCTCCGACAGAACACTCGGCAAAATCGAGAGATGCGACTTCGATGGATCCGGCAGATATGTGAGTCGGGATTTATTTGGATTTTAAAACCCTCAACGTGGTTTGAAAAGCAATTTTAAAACCCTAACCCTCTCAAAACTTGACTTCATCAAGTTTGAAGCCCTGCTTTGAAACTTTTCCCCAAATTTAAAGCCCAACTTTGTAAGGCTCATCCTAGTTGGAGCTACCCGTACTTTTGAAGTTCTGTTTTGAAAGTCTAACCCAAATTTATAAGATCGCTTTGAAACACCAACTGTAATTTAAAAGCCGAGGACCTAAATCCTGCCTGGGGCCGTGCACTATTAGCCATTCCAAATGCATTTATATGGCGTATGTATAATGTAACGGCATCATTTAAAAAAAACAAAAATAAATAAAAAAATTCTTTGCCCTGGATTGTTCATGCAGCCCAGCGCCGTGGCCCATCTCAATTAGCAATCCATATGTTGACTGAGCCAGGTCAGCTAAAAAGGCTTTACCTTCGGGGTCCCTCCTCGGAACCTCCTGCAGCCCATTTCCCCCTTAATGAAGACTTTGCTAGCAGATCGCCCGGGGTGCATTCCAATTAAAATGTGTCAATTAAACCTGAAGTGATGCTCAACTTCAGCAGCTGTAGCGTTAACATACGTCCCATTTTGAAAACCGAAGCTTCGTTATGACAATCGACCGGTTAAGGGAGCTAGCCGAGCAGCGTGTTCACCCGTGCGGCGATGCAAAATTGCAGCAGAAAGGACCACAAGCTGGTCGTCAGGTTATTCAGCCCGTCCGTTTCTGATGAATCAAGCCCCAAATTTGATATTCAGTCCATTTGTATTCCTAACGTAAGCTCCCAAAATACAGCGGCGCCTTGAGATATGAGCAGCGTTTGATCCGTGACCTTGCTCGCAACTCAAAGCACGTCCCTCTACTCTCAAATCAACTTCACGAATCAAATTTGAATGGCAATGCCATTAATCCGGACCAGCCCACCCTAAAAAAAATGTCTGTAATGTGTTTTGTGATAAGAAAAAAAAATGCCATTGATATCGTTGTACTTTATTTAACCATTTAGTAATTATCAAGGCACAAAGTGACGGTCAAAGTTTGTGAAAAAGCTGCAGTACCATTAGTTGTTTTTTCAGAGGATAAAGAAAATGTGCGTGCGAGTATTGTTCTATCTTCACGCAAACAAGACGCGTTTTGCTTCCCAAACGGCAAACAATTTCCTGGCAGTTGGTTCCCCCATCTGGAGTGCGATGGTTCCACTTCTCTCGCCTTCTCCGTCACTGTCTCGCGCTCGTCCCTCGACCAGTTGTTGCGTAAGCGTGATGGGCTTCTTTAATCAACACCTGTCCTAATCCTCCCAGTATGGCACAGGGCTAATGTGTCGCCGCTTACAAGCCTGTGCCGCTAATGGCAGCGACGACGGAGCTGCCGGAGGCTGCGATCCTCCCACACGAGCTTGCCGAGTCCCACAAGGAGGAAGCTGATGGATTCCTTCTTGCCTGCCAATGACAGTGCAATTCACCCCCCCCCTGCAACATCTGGGTGGCGTGATGTGTTGATGAATGCAAGGCAACATTATGATCCATATTAATTCCTTGGCATGCAAGCGGATTTTTTGCGGGCAGATGTTTGTGAATGAACACGATTGTGTTGCAGGCCTTCCTTTGAAACTCGCCTATGGAATATGTTTGCAGTCTCATAACGCTTGGCGCCATTTCTCTCACGACAACTTGCAGGTCATCGTGAAGTCCGGCCAAGGGAACTTCTACGGACTGGCCATCTATGCGGATTTCATCTACTGGTCGGACTGGGCCCGGAGGTCCGTGCTGCGCGCCAACAAATATACGGGCGGCGACGTCAAGGTGCTCCGAGCGGACATACCTCATCAGCCCATGGGAATCATCGCGGTTGCCAAGGATACAAACAATTGTGAGTATTTACACGACTTGTGCTCGGATCGATCGGAATATTTCCGTGGGATACTTTGCAGCCTGCAGCCAACTAGCGACCGGCCTGTGTGAAGTGAAGTCACAGCGTTAACACGCCTTTGAATGTTTTGGAAGGTGAGCTCTCACCGTGTCAACATCTGAACGGCGGCTGCGGCGACCTCTGCCTCCTGACCGCCCAAGGGAGGGTCAACTGCACTTGCCGCGGAGAACGCGTCCTCTTGGATGACAACAGATGTGTGTGTAAGTCCCCCTCAATTATGCAGAGGCCACAATTGACAACCCGTCGAGTATTTGCACAGGTGGATATTGATTTCAGTGTTTTACAGTCCAAGGGTGGGTAAAATAAGGCCCGCGGGCCTCAGGTGGACCGCTGAGAGCTTTAATGTGGGCGACTGAACATTTAAATTTTTTCCTTTCAAATGAGTTACATGAAATGGATTTTTTTATTTATTTATTTTTTTCATTTGTCACATTAAATGATTGGTTAACATCTATTGTAATCATAACAGTAATAAAATCAATAACTCTATGTAGAATTTGATCTTTTTTGGTTGTTGTATTATTTACTTTATTATAATTAATATAATTTTATAATATTAATTTTAAATAAGACTTTATTTGTACTTAATTATTTACACTTACAAATAATGCAATTTAAAATTTTTATGTATTTTCCATACTTTGCATAATGGGTGTGTACACGTCATTTACGGTACCACTTTTTGGGCCACAGTTCAGTTTTGTGCATGAATTGGAACAACCTTTTTTTTTTTGGTCTCTGTCTCAAAATTTTATTTTGCTTGCCAGCCAAAATTTCATTTTTTGTAAGGTACTGCATAACTTATTTCATGTTTGCCATTATTCAAGCAAAATTCCTGAATATTAAACAACTGCCTCTTTGTTGCTTAATTATATAAACATCTTGACAATGCAGTCGTACAAACTGCTAAAACAATCATCAGTATGCTTTTGTACGTCGCTCATACGTTTATCATCCTGCGACATATTTCCCTCCATTACTGAGCGTCCAGAATCCTCGTTTTGATGTTTGTCCTTCTCTGGCTGCAGCGAAAAAGTCATCGTGCAACATCCACAGCGAGTTTGAATGTGGGAACGGAGAGTGCATTAGCTACGAGCTCACCTGTGACGGAATCGCTCACTGCAAAGATAAATCCGATGAAAAGATGCAGTACTGCGGTGAGCGACCCTGCCGTGACTTGAAGGCAATCATCCCACGCAAATTGCCTTTTGCTGCGCTCATCCCCATGAAATCTACAAACCGTTGTGTGTCCAGACAACAGGAACTGTCGTAAAGGTTTCAAGCCGTGCTACAACCAGCGCTGCGTGGCCAACAGTCACTTCTGCGATGGCATCGACGACTGCGGGGATAACTCTGATGAAGCATTCTGCGCCAGTAAGTCGACGCCGCTTGATGCCGTCTTCAAAGCGGCCCGACAGAAACGCCTCCGAGGGCAGGATCCGGCCACATTTCTGCTTCTATTTTATTACAAGTCACAAAAGCGCACGCTGCGCTAAGCCTCTCGCTTTCTAATGAGTCGCGAGATTACAGAGGATGCTGAAAAGACGAGGCCCACCCTCGCCGGACTCCCACCAAAAGCTGCTTTTGAATGTCTGCACAATGCTTTTTGGTTCTTCACCCAGCAGGCTGGCAGCTTTTTGTTTATTTTAGCACTCGAAGTACTGGGGGGGGGGGGGCGTGAGTCCCAGCAAGGAGAGTGCGCTTCTCTCTGTAAACGGCGCTTGGAGAAAATCGCTGCACAAAGAGCACGAATGGAGATTGACGCGTGGATTTCAGCCAATGCTCTTTTATTATGATGAAAATAAGTCACTTCATTTGGATGTTAAATATAAAATACCGTTTTTTTTTTTTTAGGGGGTTCTGCTCGGCTATCGCACCTTTTGGTGCCGTAAATATTAAATCCTTGTTGTGGCGGAGGTTTTTTTTTTTTGGATTGTTGTGCGCCGTTCTTGTAATGCCAAGTGCGTTATCCTTGTGAAATGCTAATTCTCTCCTTCCAGATGTCACATGTGGCTCATCAGAATTACCCTGCAAGGATGGGAGCTGCGTAGCCGGCGCCGCCTGGTGTAACCAGGTCATTGACTGCGCTGATGCCTCGGATGAAAAAAACTGCAGTGAGTCCTTAAGGCCGCGCTTTGCATGCCAGTTAAAAAGGAAACAGAAAGCACAAGCTAAGCTTTACCTCGAGCAATGGAGCCGGCGCTCTCCGGCGCTTGCCGGCGCTCACCGGCGCTTGCCGGCGCTCTCCGGCGCTCTCCGGCGCTTGCCGCCTGTGGAATACGCGCTTGTCACTCGCATCACAGGGAATAATGCCCCCAAACAGCGAAGCTGACGTGGAACTTCTCCCGCCGTGGTGACAGACACTTATTACGCTCTTGTCTTTTTGCGTTCAGACCACAGCGACTGCTCTCACTATTACAAGTTGGGTGTGAAGGAGAAAGATTTGATCAGGTGCAACTCAACTTCACTCTGCATCCACTCCTCGTGGATCTGCGACGGCGCCAACGATTGCGGCGATTATGCCGATGAGGCCAACTGTCAGGGTGAGTCACTGGAAATCCACGTTGCGAGGGCGACTTTGGCCTGACGAGATCTCGACTTGGTCCGCATCAGACCAGCGGACTGCGATTTGAAGATGTACACTAACTGCATCTTCTTCTTTTTCTTTCTTTCTTGCTCGTCAAGTTTCCCACGGTCAAAAGTGCGAGGAAGGCCACTTTTCCTGTCCCAGCGGGAACTGCATCTCCAGCGTGTGGCTCTGCGATGGCCAGAAAGATTGCGAAGACGGCGCCGACGAATTCCAATGCGGTAACTGAAACAAACGTCGTCGTTTTGAATTGTGTTCAAAAAAAGAGTGAGAAAGAGAGATGTCGTGATTATTTTTATTGCCATTAGGCAATTTCACATCACTTTATTTTGCTCTTTTTAATTAGAGATGGATCTCACGGAAATTTTTTTGTCTGCCAGTAAACTTCTCTGTCGTCTAATGATTAATCAACAATCTGAATAGTTTGATATTGACGAGCGTATGAATTGATGTAATTTCCCTCCAAAATAGCTATATATATATATATATATATATATATATATATATATAGATTTAGGTATTTATTTATTAATTTATTTATTTTTGTATTTTATTTTATTTTATATTTATTTATTTATTGTATTTTATTTTTATTTATTCATTTATTTATTTTTATATTTATTTATTTTATTTTTATTTTTATTTTTGCATTGCTCTTGACGGATTTGTTCAAAGTGGCCATTGCACATCCTAAAAGCTTTACAGACTCTGTTCAGTTGAGCACGACTCTTTAATTGCAGAACTTGCATCACACCACTCTGCACTGGTGGGGAATCGTTAATTTAATTGTTTTATTTATTTATTTTTTTTTATGTACTACGGCCCCCATTGAAATGGAGCAGCATGACGAAACCGAATGTGGTTTGACTCCCGAATCCAAATCTCCTTTTTTGGCCAAGTATGAAGCTGTCACAAGCATGGAAAGTCTTTTTGTAACGAAATAGTTCCATTATGCAGCAGAAGACATAAGAGCAGAAATAAAGCAATCAATGGTGCGCTCCTTCCAATTGTATAACGGTTGTGCAAATGATGCCGATAATCGTGGCGGCAGATTTAAGTGAGCAGTACTTTAATTGTGCAATTGAACGATTTAAAGTGTCAGCTCTGACAAATATGATCAACAGCGAGCTAAAGTTACTTATAATGCCCCACTGGGGTGTGCAAAAAAAAAAATTGTCGTGAACGCCAAATTTGCTTTCGCTGTCGTTTAGCGTTGAAGTTTGTATGTACTGGCACATATCCGATCAGTTTTTTTTTTTTTCGTCTTTCCTCGATGCTTATCCCAATAGGTAATATTGAGAGCAAAAAAAAACAAAAACAGTTTCTTGATTCCAGCGTTCTCAATCCGGTCTTGTTTTAACGTAATTGTCTTGCATCGGTTTCATCCGTTCAAAGGCACGTTGGCGCTATTTGCTGACGATACTGCAAAGCTCGCCTGCTTTGCTTTCTTGCACGAGCAGCGCCTTTGTTCACATTTCCATCGCGAGGCAGCGGAAGGCAGCTCAGGGTTAGCATTTAATTGTCTTGGAGTTATCTGATAGAGTGTGTAAATTATTGTTGGAGGTGTGCATTACGCAGGAGCATTTTCCATTAACTCATTTTGTGCCCGCGTGAAACAATGACAACCCGTGCCTCATATTTGCCTCCATCGGAACAGATATGAATTATTCCACAGCTCCTTCTGAATAGCATTTCGGGACAAGTAGACAATACACCCGTTCGCCGGCGTTAATTATCATATAAAAAGCTCCAGACGCTGATAATCTTGACTGCAAAGGCAAAAGGGTTTCTGGAAAATGTCATCGACATTTCAAATCATTTCTAATTCCACATCCGCCTCGATGAAATAATCATTTGTCACTTGGCTGTGGATAATGCGCTTTTTTTGTTTTTTCTCTCCACACGATGCAGCGCCGGCTGTTCCACGTGAGAAAGAAAAGAATCCTGCAGCTTTGATACATTTAACATGTGGCGGACCTGCTATTTTGCATTGCACTTGAAATGTGTGAAGTGCAAATTTGCTTTCACGTACAGCAAGTCGGCATAATCACGCTTTCCCCATTTAGCCATTTAACATGATCTTACATCTTCACAGCCCAAAGTCTGACAGCGAGGTAAACGTACGATAAACACACACGCATGCCGACACCCTTCACGAGCGCCATCCAGATCCATAATTCCGCGTCTCGTCGCCTGACCGGCAGCGCGCGTCCTTCCTCCGCTCGCTCATCAAAGCTCTGGTGGGGTCGGGGGTGGGGGGGGCGCAGAGTGACTTACCGGCGCACGCTCATCGCCGATAATGGCGATATGTGCATTTGGACACGACGATCGCCGCCATGCCTTTCCATTAACCTCTAACTGCTTCCCATCAGCTCTGCGTGCTTCTGACCAAATAGATGAACCCTCAATAATCAATTCTTTCGCGCTTTGGTATTAAAAAGTATGTTGCATAGTCCTGAGGCGTCATCATGAGGTGAGTTGCATCAGCCGAGCTGCATAAAAGAAAAGGCTAACGTGACCATAAATTAGGGTGAGTGTGACCTACGCTTATGTGGGAAAACAATCACATATTTTTTGCCTTCGGAAAGTCGGCTTAGCTTAATGCTAACAAGCAATGCAAAACACCATAGACAGGCTAACAAATAGCATTGATGTTGCGGTGTTGGTTCTGTGGCTGGAGGATAGAGAATATAACAATACTCACAGGCGTATATTCTTCCTCCTCTGCAAAGAGCGACTCATTTTCTTATAAGCCACCATCTCAATAAATTTGCAAAGAACAGAAAAGCTCATCCATTCAATCTTTTGTGTCATCGACTATGTGCTTCTTCGCAAAAGACTCAAAGCAGGAAGCAGACCATTTGTTGTGCTTGATTAAAAATAAATAAATAAATAAAACATACACAGCCCGTTCAAGTGGGCATGCCAATTTATCCCCAATGTGCCATTGATTTTTTTTCTTTCCGTCTCCTCGTCGTTGCAGACTCGTCGTGCTTGTGGAACCAGTTTGCCTGCTCCAAGAATAAGTGCATCGCCAAACAATGGCTGTGTGATGGCGAGAACGACTGCGACGACGGCCTCGACGAGAGCGTGCAGATCTGCGGTAAATGCCCTTCAACGTGTCTGAAGCGAAGGTCACAGCGGCCGCGGCACAGGACGAGAGGCAACTCCTTCTGTTGTCGAGCAAAAAAAAAACAAAGTCCCAAAATCAAGCCAACTTAATGAGACAAGCGTTATGAGACTGCAGGCGCCTCGGCTGACTCAGGTGGGCATAAATAGATCTTTAACGGAAGTCCGCGAGGCACGGCTACTTTGGTGGAAGAAGAAGACGCGCGTGAGCAATGCAAAGCAGTTCATTTCTCGTTGCGATGTTGACCGTACATAATTGCGATAATGGACGCTCAGGAAATATTTACATAACGGACTTGAGGCGTGTTTGTCGGCAAGTTTTAGTCAAACGCAACTTCTTCCGATAAGATTGGATTGAAGTGCGACAATTTAGATTTTTGGATGACATCGATCTGTGAATGGGGCAATCGGTAATGAACGCGTGCGACTTATTCTTACTTGTTCGCTCTCATTTGTGGCCAGCTGCTTCTTCCTGGAACCATCACACCATGCTTTTGTGATTTAAAAAAAAAATGATATTTTTTGTTTGAATATAGTTGACACTGCCTAATTTAAATATCTAATTTCTGTTTTCCTCTGTTTAAAAACAGACTTAACATAAAACATGACATTGTTGAACTTGTATTACTGTGCTCTTAATGTATTCACTGTCTGTGCGTGTGTTTTTTTTATTGTTTTCCTTTTTCTTCCTCAGGTTCAGTGACATGCGCTCCAGGGCTGTTCAGCTGCCCGGGATCGTATGCTTGCGTTCCGAAACGCTGGCTGTGTGATGGCGAAAGGGACTGCCCCGACGGGAGTGACGAACTTTCTGCAGCCGGCTGTGGTAAACTCCAACTTGTAGTTCTTTGTAGTCCTCCAAGTCGAGCGAGTCATTGACCCAGCCGGTCATTTTATGCCAGTTGTATGCATGACCACAGCTTGAAAATACAAATATTTGGGTGTTTCGTTAAAGTCTACAACTGTGGTCTGACAAAAAAAAATAAATCAGATGATACGCGTGGGCTCTTGTTTCCTGACCGGCACGACGCACGACTTAAATCTGCGCTGAGGCAGGTTAGAGCAGATGTTGGTCAAATCCTTGCACCTGCATGAAAATCAGGCCTTTTGAAAATAGAGCCCTTCGGTGTGTCGCATTCCAAAGGAGTGACGTGCTATTCAACACGCAGCTTTCAAGTCATTGACTTGAAACGGCAACAAACCGAATTGTTCTAAAATGCTAACTCAGCAATCGACAGCTACTTTAACCTTCACGGCTTTTCGCTGGCTAGTGACGACTTCTAATCGGTCTAAACGGACAATTTCCAGCCGTGCGACGTTGCATCATTCGTTTTCTGTCCATTTCTATGATTGAGCGGAGAAAAATGATCGCTAAGTCTCTAGAGGTGCACATTTCCTTCTTTGAGTTTGAGTCCATTGAGATCGGGCAATAAAGATTCCACCCGGCAGCCTTTAAATATTTCGCACTTTGCAGCTAATTTGCATCGTTATGAATCCTCGCTCGGCAATCCCACAAAAGTCCCCAAATGTAAAGTGTCTAGCGAGGAGCCATATAAGGTCTGTCGACCGTCGGTCGTCGTAGGACGCGACATTAATGGCGCATTTGAACGCTAACGGCTTTTTGATGAAAGGCCGCTGTCAAATTCTAATGAAGGCGAAGACGCCAGCTGGTTCTGATTGTATTGAGGACCGTGGCGCGTTTGAAAATGTCACCCGGGCCTGCTTTGTTCCCGTGCATTTTAGCGCCCAACAACACGTGTGACGACAGCTCCTTTCACTGCCGCAACAACGCTTGCATCCCCCAGCGATTCGTCTGCGACCACGACGACGACTGCGGCGACGGATCCGACGAGTCTGCGGAATGCGGCAAGTGGATGCCTTTCGTGCCCTTTCGCTTTGAAGAGTCCTCCGCCGTTTATGATGATGATGATCATTTGCATGCGCTCTCCTGTTCGCTTTCAGCCTAATGACAGCTTGAGGCTACGAGTGACGGTACAAAAATGATCGGCAAAATGAAGCCCAAATGAGTCACCGCGACACTCAAACACCTGCTTGGAAGAATTACGTTTATTATTTATTGCTGATTAAATGAGATGCACAATCTGAAAATGAGATTTTTTTTTAGATGCTCTATGTCGTTTAATTCACGTCGGCGCGTTTCGTTAATGTGCGGACTTAATTGGCAACAGAAAACACGCTTCGATGTACTGTCATTTGTTTCGAGATAAACATATACTGCATATCGTCAAATGGGAATTGTCTGACGCCGCTTTGATTTATGACTGATGAAATATTGCATTTGTACTTGAAAGATATGATTTGGTGGTAAATTGAACCAAAGTGCTGTCCGCTTATTGTGCAGAGCGGGCTTGGAACGTGGGATGTTTTTTTTTATTCATTTCGCTAGCTTGTGGGTTTCATGTTAGCGTCATGCGAATGAGAAAATTTGCATTTAATTTTTCAAATATTTGTGTGGAGTTTTTACAGCACAGTAAGTCATACACATTTTGACAAAAACTAAAAGTAATACTAAAACCAAATACAAATTAAACTAAAATGACAAACTAATTTTATACTAATTGAAACAAAAAAAATAAAATCAAAATGAAAAGTCCCATACTATTCCAACGGTGCGGCTTTTCTGTGGATTTTTCTTTCACCAGTAGGGGCGCTCTATAGTTCAGAAAAGACGCTATATAAATCTCGATTATTTATTTATTTATTTTTCTCTTGGGTCTATTCCGTTTTAATTAGCCAAGTTGTTGCCGTGTTAAAAGGCACAGTTTTAACAATCTGTTTATGTACCTTTAAGTGCATTCACAGTACAAAATCGTTCTGTGCATGCAGTAAACAACTCATTTTTTTTCAACATAGAAAACTGCGGCTTGTATGTCGTGTTTTTGTTTTTCTCAAAAAAGAGTTTTTATAGTCCGGAGAATTCTGTAGTGTGGACAGCACACAAAAAAATCAAATCAAATAAAATCCTCCCCCCACTCCACTGTTGAACAATTAGCCCGTTGTCTCGTGCAGCCTCGTTTAGCGCAATTGAGAAGCCTGCAAAACTGACTTGTTGTGTCTGTCCATCTGTCTCCAGTCTACCGCTCATGTGGCTCCGGAGAGTTCCGCTGCGGGGACGGTCGCTGTCTTCTCAGCGCACAGTGGGAGTGTGACGGCTACGCAGACTGCCCCGACCACTCGGATGAACTGCCTCTGAACCTCAAATGTCTGGCCGCAGGTAACGTTGCTGTTTGACTCTCAGCTGGAAGCTTTTGAACGGAGTTACCGGCTGCACCCGGCAAAGTGATGAGGACACGTGACGGGAACAAAAGCCGCTCCGTCCAACAGCGCGTCCGTGACTGGAATTCAACCATCAAGGTCCTACGTGGGGACAAAGACATCCCGCCGACTTTTACGACACGACCGTGTGTGACTCTTTTCAGGAAGTTTGTGCAACGGCTCCTTTTTCATGTGCTCCAACGGACGCTGTATTTCCGAGGGCAATCTCTGCGACGGGAAAGATGACTGCGGCGACCAGTCGGATGAGAGAAACTGCAACGTGAACGAGTGCTTGAATCGACGTGTTAGCCGCTGCACGCAGGACTGCCAGGATCTTCCCGTTGGCTACAAGGTAAGAGCCCAGACGACTGGACTGTACTTGTTTTATTTCTCCATGAAGCTCACCCTTGTCCGAGGTCATGAGGAGGTGAAACCTATCCCAAATTTGGCAAACGAGCGTTAATCTAAGACAGATCCGTATTGGCGACACTACTCTGACAAAAATAATCACCTTCTTTTCAATTGATATTGAAATCACGATTACCGTATTTTCCCAACTATAAGGAGCTCTTCAAATGTTCTCAAAAACCGACAATGAGCCTTTTGTATGAATGTCGGATGTACGTGGATTGAAATTGGACTTTTTTGCTGTAATGGTTTGCTTCCCTTTATGTGCCTTTTATGGATATTTCCCCAAAAAATAGACCTTTTCGTTGCGACAGCGCCTTATAACCGGTGCACCTTATAGTTTGAAAAATACGGTAATAAATGATTCCTTGATTTAAAAACTTTTATTATATTATATTATATTATATTATTTTATATTATATTTTATTATATATTATAAAAATTCAATTTAAATGCCTAGTGAGAATAAAAAAAAAAATTAAAAAAAAAAACATATCAGAAAACCGGTTGATGAATGTAGATGTTATAAATGAGTTTTTCTTTTTTTTTTTTTTTCAGGAGAAGTCGAAGATAGAAATCCCGAACCAAAGTCATCGTCTAGGCTGCGTCGCTAACAATATTTGTCAGTGACGTGATTTCTTGAAATGAATTTAAGATGCCAAGGCTCATATTTCCATTACCTTAATCTCCTGAGATCATGAAATCCTTCGGACCCCCTTCGGCGCGAAACTCCAAATCGAGATGACTTTGCAGAATCTGACTGGCCGCTTTGCGAGTTCTTCTATCTTCCTTCCAGCAGCGCCATGAAATCGTTGTGCCATTGTTGCTTTTGCACGCATTGTCTCGCCTTTGATTCGATTGTTTAGACCGAGAAAATGAATCGGGTTTTTGTTTTGTTGACTCCTGTGATAAACGGCTCCAATATGGCACGCTATTGATGCACTTAGCATTTCTTTTGTGGCGGACTAAAAGCGTTGAGCGCTTCGCCGTCAGGATTCACACGGTTCGACTTCTTACGGCCGTTAAAGTGTGTTAACTAACTTCCAAGTTCCAAGCGATGACGCAAGGCACTGCAGGTGAATCCTAAACACGCTGAACGTGAACGTGTCACGGCATGGACCCGATAAAACCGGGAGGCGCATGCATACATTGACTTTTGGAATCACCTTGAATCTTGCAAGGGTGCTTTAATGATATGCCAACAACTGTTTGCCGCTTCCTGGTGCGTGCTGTCAGGATACAATCCGGGTCAAGGCCACACTCGCCGGCCATCGCTGCTATCACACTGTGAATGTTTATACCTTCATCCCTGGATTTGCCTCCTCCTCCGCTTCCGGTTGCCCAAGATGTGGCTTGCTGCGTCTGAAAAGAAGCTGAAAGCGCAATAAACTTGCGCTTTCCTGCGGCGACGGGGTCAGAACGGGACAGGGAGCGCATCAATGTGGAGCTTTTATCTCCAACATTTGTGGTCTCAGCAATAGAGCGGCGACTGGCCAACGAAAAAAAAAGCTTTAAAGTGTATCCTCGGTCGCTGATACAAACACCTTGAAGTTATTCTTAGTTCGTCATCACGACGTCTCATCTCGCTCAAATGGACCTCTTGTTCTCTAATTGCGCCAGTGCAAATGCTGGCCAGGTTTCCACTTGAAGGATGACGGGAGGACGTGTGTGGATGTGGACGAGTGCGTCGCCACCCTGCCGTGTAGCCAGCGCTGCATCAACACCTACGGCGCCTACAAGTGCTTGTGCGTCGATGGCTACGAAGCCCCCGAGCGCCACCCGAATATTTGCAAGGCGGCATCAGGTGAGCCAAGATTCGAGTTTTTTTCATTTTCATTCCGTCGTCGCGATTCGAGTGGCAATCGTGTGCGTTCCTCATTTCAGCCGAAGAGCCTTTTCTTATCATGGCCGACCACCACGAGATTCGGAAGCTGAGCGTGGATGGCTCCAATTATACCATCTTGAAACAGGTACGGGAAATGGAAATGTAGCGGCACGATCGCCTCACACTGCGGGCTTACTAAGATCCCAAACCGCGGCTGCTAAATTGGCCACTCCGACGTACGGATTCCGTGCACTGTAAGGCAGCTGACGTGAAAAAAGTGGCGGAGATCGGAATATTTCAAAGAGGCTTTTTGGTGCGGCTTTTTTGGAGCCCTGCGCTTGATGACAAGCTTCACAGCAGGAAGCTTTCTATACTTTCCACAGGGACACTAAAAAAGTAGTTGCGAGCATGCTGATAAAAGCCGCGTGCTGATTTCATCGCAACCGACGATATTTGGAGTAGCGCGACGCTCCCGAGGGGCACTTTGGCGCCTGTCTGCGAAGGTGTTGATGATCTGATGAAGATGTCTCATTTCACCTGCCGGCTTATCCGACACCTTTTCAAGGCAGCCTCGGAGTGAGACCGAACGGGGGGGGGGGGGGGGGGGGGGCACATGTTTTTCCGGGTGTCTGAGTGACAATGAGGTCCCGCGAGAAGGTTTGAGAACGTCGGCTGCTTTGATTTGTCTCAAGTCCGGCGCCCGTCATCAAATGTGACATCAGAAAATGCTTCAACGAGATGTATTGAAAACAAAACAACTCTCGGAAAGCAGAATAATAATTATCCGTCACATGTTTTCGTCAAAATACCGAAAGAATCTTTGCGATTATCCTGCTTTGAAGGGGCGGTCCTATCTTATGTAAATGAGCCACTGTTGTGCCCCCCCCCCTCTGTACTATTGGCACGGATGTGTGTGTATAGATTTATTTTTTTTTGCGATAATGTTGGCCATCTTTGACATCAGTTAAAGAACAAAAAAAAAACATGAGTAGATGAATTTTTCTCAAGCATTTTTGATAGAAGGCACATATTTCACATCGGAAAAAAAAAAATCACGGCGCACCACTTGGCAATACGAGTCACAAAATGTGGGCTTGCAGGTTCATTATGTACCTTTAGTCATCTTGTGGAAGAGCATTTTATTGTTTCGCCCGTCACTAAACATGGCATACGTACATTAACAAAAAAAAAAAGTGTTTGCGAATCACTGAATGGAATCGATTTTTTTTTTTTTTCAAAGTTTTTGTGTGATCGCCAGGGCCTTAACAACATCATACACATCGACTTTGACTACAAGAAGGAATTCATCTATTGGGTGGACTCATCCCGGCCCAGCGGGAGGAAGATCAACAGGATGCGACTTAATGGGAGCGATCTTAAGGTAACGTCCAGTCGGCATTCTGTTCATCTCCAGCTGTGCAAAAAAAAATAATAATAAATAAATAAATAAATCACAATTGTCAAGTGAGATCTTGAAGCAAATGACCATTTTTTTAAACTAATAAATGAGATCAACTCTAGTGATGGGAAAATGAAGCTTCAAATTTGCTTCATGAACCAGTCGTTGAATTTTTTTAGTCCTGTAGATGGCACTGTTGGTTGAAATAAAGGGTTTAAAAATGGCAAGTCAGCGTGCTTCCAGTCCAATGTTGAACAGAGAGTGCCATCTACTGGAGCCCAAAAATACTACAACTGGTTCATGAAGCAGATTTGAAGCTTCATTTACTCATCACGAATCAACTCTACTAGTATCAGAAGCAAAACCTCCAAATCAATTAAATCAGATGCTAATAATTGCAACAATGTTTTTTTTTTTTGTTTTTTGTTTTTTCATTTTTTTTAATAAAACACATGAACTTGTTTTCTCCAAATTGCCGGTTTGACATCACCAACTGCACTCTTCATCTCATTAGCATTGCGACGGCATGTAACTCATTTGCTTTGTATGTTTGACTCGTGATTGCGCAAGAGGACAAATAAGTTCATTAAGAGAACCATTCATGCTAGTCAGCGCGACGAGCAGATTGGTCTTGTCGCCATGCAAATTGATCTGAATGATGAATTCAATGAATGAAATGCTCCTCGTCACTCTCCATTCTTCTCTTGCGGGTTCGACCTGACATTCGTTTTCTTTCATCCGTTTGGAACGAACAAAGCAATCAAAATTCCATCAGCATATCATCGTTTGTTGAAAGTCGCACGCAAGTGAAATTGGAGCGTTCCTAACCACACCACAACATTTACGTGAGTTGAAGAATTGCCAAGTACGAAACGAGAAATTTAATTACAGGTGGCTTCCTAATGAGCTATCTTTTTCAAAATCACATCCTGGGAATATGCTTTAGCGGAAATCAAAGTATTTGTTGTCAAAATTGAACGCCACTCAACACATCTGGGAAAAAAAAAAAACTTGAGAAGGACACACATTGTAGGAAAATCGTGTGTGAGTTTAATAATCAGGCGCTAGCTATCTTTGAAAATGTTCAAATTCAGCCAGCGCCGCTTTTGCAACTTTTAGTTCTTTATTCGTGTTCGCCATAATGATGAAGAACGTCGTTCATGTTTTGAAGAAACTAAATTAAAATTCACCAGGTGAAATCCTGCATAAATGATTTGAGTCATTATCGTGCTGTTTTGGAGCAGAAAGTGTTTTTTTTTTTATTTTTTTTTTTAATAATGAATATCATCTTCATACTGCCTGAAGTGTTTGTTTTTGTTTGTTTTTTTTAATACTCGACAATGAAGGACATGTTCGTGTTTTGATTTTGTGGTTGAAATTGCCTCGTTGGGTGACAGCCTAATGGTTTGCCAAGACGATATATTTTGCCGGTAATGACGAGCGAGCGAGCGAGCGAACGCGTCATGTTGTTTAATGGCAGACAGAGTGCCGCGTTCACGGCATCTGCCAACGTCTGCCAGCTGGCCAGATTTAGTGAGATATTGATGGCACTCCCACATACTTACTCATTTTTATTTATTGATTTATTTTTTAATCCGTTGTATACCTTCCATCACTTCTCAGCTAATTCACTCACAAAGCGCTTGCCAAAGCCTCCGTCTTTCTTCTTCTCCCCTCCGGCGTGTCCGCTTCAAGCGTAAAATGTACGTTTTACGCAGATGGCGTGGCGACTGGCTGGGGTTTTTTTGGCGTTTCAACGACTGACTGGCACAAGATAACAATTTGGTTGAAGTCTTTGATAATTGCACCGGCGGGGAATTGTCCTTTTGCTCGTGCGTACTGTCAACATTTGCGGCACACAGGATGGATTTGAACTGGACATACAAAAATATTTAAAAAAATAAAATAAAAATTATAAGATCAACTTCACCAGCCACTTAAATGATCCTTTTTTTTCCCCAAAATATCGATTTTAATCAGAATCCAGACAAGTTGATTCTTTATATCCTCCCTCTCATCTGCTTTGAAATGATTTGAGCGCGACGTCTGTAGTTTCTAATTTAAGAGCTGTACACAATTATTCATGCTTCAAAAAAACGAGATTGGCTGCGTGATCCTTTTTCTGTATTTTATAACAACATTTAGTCGCCCAGAGTGGTTACAGTCTCGCGTTTATCGCCGCAATCCCGAGCTCCCTTTCATTTATTTTATCTTGTAGCTCTTTTCATTTTTATTTATTTTTTACTCAGTTGCTATCGCACTTGGCCCGCCTACCGACGGCATGCGCGGAATACCGAGAAGAGAAATAAACAAAAATGGGAGACTAAAAAGCACCGGAAAAGACAAATGTTTGCGGGTCCCAGAGGCATCAGAAACGCTGAAGACAAGCGGACAACAAATTGCTGCTCCGAAAGTATTGATCGCTGCCGACGATATCGACGGTGCGCTCCGAAACTCGTTTGGCATCAAAATGCTTCATTATGCTCAAAGTACAAACAAATTGCTTTGGCCGTGGGCACACATTTAAAAGACACCTTGTGTGTATTTTTTTTTTTTTTTTTAATTCGACTCCAACACAAGATTTTTTTTGTTTTTGTTTTATGTGCGTGTATTTGTTTTGTGATCTGTTTTCAGATTGTCCACAAAACAGCAGTTCCCAGCGCCTTGGCGGTGGACTGGATCGGAAAGAATCTTTATTGGTGCGATGCTGAAAAGAAAACGCTGGAGGTGTCCAAGGCCAACGGTCTCTATCCGACGGCGCTGATCAGCTCAGGCCTCAAGCAGCCCACCGATCTGGTCCTGGACCCCCAAACGGGGTGTGTGCGGCTCTGGCGTAATAAATGTCACGCGTCGTCGTGTCGTTGAAAGCGTACTGAACTCTCGTGTTCTACGGACTAGGTATGTCTTCTGGGTAGACTGTTGCGAAGCGCCGCACATCGGTCGCATCGGCATGGACGGCCACGGGCGAAGGGTCGTCATCGACAAGGAGATCTACAGTCCCACCGCTCTGGCGATTGATTACACCAACAAGAGGCTCTATTGGGCGGATGACAACCATCTCCTGTTCGCCAACATGGAAGGCTCGCAGAGACACAAAGGTAATGCGGCGTTGCGGTCGTCCGGCAAGAAAACAAAGACAATGTCTTTTGGATTTCAGGGGGGCCTGTTGTGCGCCATTTTAAAAAATTGTTCACGTCGACTGAGGGGCTCAGGTTTGCGAGTGTGTGCGCACGTTCTTGGTCGCGAAGATGTTCGGTAGGCGTTTTATGCTAGCTTCACACCAAATTGGTCGTGAGCGTTTCCGGCGGCGCCATGGAATTCAAGTCAATGGAGTTGGCGTGAGCGGGCGCGATGGCGTGCGGTGCGACGCGAATAATGTTGAGATGGGACAAAGCACCGAAAATTTGCCAATTTGAATTTAGGCACGGTTAAAAAAATGGAACTGTTTTGAACTGCGAGTTGCATCACGGCAGCCAACCAGCGACGACGTCACGCTCCAAAAAATGGAAAAATCAAGGAAAAAATTATTGTTGTCTTCTGTGACCAGACTTGGAGACAAGTGAGCAAGGAGTTGGCGTACGTTTATTTTTACAACTTCCCAAAATGGCAATCCATATTTTTTCCATTAGCTTTGGCTCAGTGAATGCGATGTCCAAACCTTTTTTTTCTCTCTTTGGTCCCCAAAAACGCTGTTGTCGTGGTGAGCGCCTCCAGTAAATTAAGCGCAGTGGCTCTTGGCGACCATTTGCGTTCTTGAACCAACCCTCGCCGGTCAGCGAGATCCGAGCTTTCGACTGCACACCGCAGCCGCTAAATCGCATGTTCAATCACTTTCGCAAAGAGTTCGGCGATCAGCTTCCACATCGGTTTGTGCGAACGGCAGTCTTGGTTTTAAAAGCGTTCTCTAAAATAAACAGCGACTGAACAGAGAATAGCGATGATTGAAGTCGACCAAGTCCATCTGTCCCTCCCCAGTGTCGTCTGATCACATCCAAGGCGTGATGGCCCTGACCTTGTTCGAGGACTTCATCTACTGGACGGACGGCAAATCCAAATCGCTGCGGCGAGTTCACAAGACGACGGGCGCTCAAGGTCTGGAGCTCCTCAACTCTTGGCAGGCCATCAAATCCATCAAGGTCTACCACTCTCTGCGCCAGCCCGAAGGTAGAAAGGCCATCTGGCACGTGACGGCGCTCGCGCTCGCTCTCCTTTTCTCGCCGACGTCGGTAATTGTGTGCGTTTGCGTCCGCAGTGCCCAAGCACCAGTGTCAGATTGCAAACGGCGCTTGCAGCCACCTGTGTCTGCTGTCGCCCGGTGGCGGACACAAATGTGCCTGCCCCAGTAATTTCTACCTGGCTGCTGACAATAAGACTTGTCTCTCCAACTGCACCTCCAGTCAGGTCAGCAAATGCGTCGTTGCCGTTTCCGCTCGGATGAGGTTACTTTTCCAACATCGCAACTTTCCCCTCCAAGGCAAACAACAGCATGGCTTGGCTTTATTTTATTTTATTTATTTTTTTTTTTCCGTTTTTGCTCCATTGGGCCCGTGAGGTGCTGGTGTATCGATTTGTGTCCTTGCTTTGAAGAACGGAGGCTTCATGAGCACGTCTTCTTCAGTTTTCACCGATGCTGCGCTTTGTTCAAACAGTTTCGCTGCGGGACGGACGAGTGCATCCCGTTCTGGTGGAAATGTGACACGGTGGATGACTGCGGGGATGGTTCGGATGAACCTGCAGATTGCCGTGAGTACATTTTTGCCATCGTTTACCCTAAGTGGGCTGAACCTTTTCGTAGGCCGTTGGACAGCCTCTCACGTTTTGTATTTGTATGACAACAGCGGAATTCAAATGCCAGCCCGGACGTTTTCAGTGCGGCACTGGTCTCTGCGCCCTCCCGCCTTTCATCTGTGACGGAGAGAACGACTGCGGCGACAACTCGGATGAAGCCAACTGCGGTGAGCGAGCGAGCGAGCGGACGGCTGATGACATCAAAGACGGACAAATTCGCTCTTTTCAGCTTTTGCCTGATGGAGCAGATTCGGACCACAATATCCCACCGTGCCACACACGGAGATAACTCTTTGGCGAGCGAGATAAATGAGGCCATGTGCCCTCCAGGCGGGCAGAACAGAACTGAAACGAGAATGAAAGAGTTTTTGTTGTACCTTGCCAGTCTTCCTTGGCTGAGAGAGCGTGAGGGTCCCGAAAGTCCAGCGTTGTACTTTTTCATTTATTCTTTAAATATGCACTTAATATGCAATTTAAAAAATCTTGTGGCAGAGTATCGAGGGGTCTAAGAAAATAGCGATGAGAAAGTGACAGACAAATGGCTGATATCCAAATTTTCTGCTCTTCATGGAGGTGGCCTCGTCGTGTCGAGGGGCGGCCTTGGCCACCCTCTAGCTCCGCCCCTTACGTCTACAGTACGTTGTTTATTTGTGGCGAGTCTGTCCGTTGTCCCTTTGAATGATTCACCATCTCTCGAGAAAATGAGGAAAAGTGGTTGAGAAAATTGATGGCTGGAAAATGAAAATGTTTTCTTTCAGAGACGTACGTGTGCCTCTCAGGCCAGTTCAAGTGCACCCGGAAACAGAAATGCATTCCTCTCAATCTGCGCTGCAACGGTCAAGACGACTGCGGCGATGGAGAAGACGAAACAGACTGCCGTAAGTTTCGCTAGCGTGACGCCGACGCGCGTTGGATGTTCAAACAATTGTACCATTTAATGTTTAGCATGCATTCGATGGCTGCAATCTGTAATCTATCAATCTGTAGAATAAAAAAATAATTTGATATATATATATATATATATATTAGTTTTTTTAATGATTTTTAATTTTTTTTATTATTTATTTTTATTTATATATTTTTTAAATCCTTTGACATATTATATTACCCGAACACCGTCGCTGTTGAAATGAAGAGTAAGAGAACAGATTCTGCTCCCTGTAAAAAAATTAAAAAAAATTCCAATGGATTGTTTTAACAGAATAAAACGAATGCTTATCAAATTTGCAGGTCTGTGTTCGTAAATGTCTTTTTTTTCCCTCTCAGAATAATCCAAATGGATTTAAAGCATTTTGGAGAAGCGCGCTTTCAATACTTTGGCGAAGTAATTGTCTCCCCGTCAGAGTATCACTTTGCATTCCTGTCTTTCCACTTGCTGCATTCGTCTTGCGTGTGATTGCGAGAGAGGTGACAGCGAGGGGGAACGTGAATGGAAAGGCATTCACAGGGAAAAAAAGAATAGATGGGGGGGGGGGATGCTCCAATTTGGGCGAAACTAATTACTCCCCCCACCCTTCCAAAGACTGGATGTGCTTTTGGATGCTGTGTCGCAATTAAAACTGCAGCAGCAAATAGAAAAAAATGCTGCCTGAGTTGATGACAACCTCCATCGCATGATTTCAATGAATAATTGTTTTTTTTCTTGAATTATTATTCGTGGGTTGGAATCGATGTGTCCTTCACAATTCCATTCCGATTCCAAGGCCTACAATTCGACAACGATGCATCACTACATTGTTTTAGATTTTGTGATCCATGTAAAACACAGGTCCCTTTTTAAAAAAAAAAAAAAAACAATTGCAGAAATTAAGGAATTGGACTTTTTAAAAAAAAAAAAAAAATTTTAATACTTGACGGTGAAAGATGCCGCATCTGATTGATGTATCAGCTCAGCCTCAGCGCAGACAAACGCACGTAAGCGCTACTTATGTGGAAAGTTTTTAATGCGTCTGAAACGTTGCCGCATCTTTTAAACACGGCAAACGATGTATCGAAAAAAACGATTAGTTTACGATTAATTTACTCTGAGAATTTAACACTGAATATTTTACCCTTTACTCTGTCTGTCTTCTGTGTCTCCGTGCAGCTGAGAGCACGTGCTCGTCGGACCAGTTCCAGTGCAAGGCCTCCATGCACTGCATCTCCAAGCTGTGGGTCTGCGATGAGGACCCCGACTGCGCCGACGGGTCAGACGAGGCTAATTGCGGTGAGTTGCGCCAATCCACTTAAGCATAAATCACAAACATTCCACTTCCCTCGGTTCGAGCTGGGCGGGAATGTGATTTAAACGGAATCCATTTTACTCGATCGGAGCGAGACACGTTTTCCAGACGTAGCGGTCTTGAAATACAGATCGCGCGTACAAAGGACGTCAATCAACTCGAATGAAACAACTCAAAGTTTTTCATCTGACTTTGGAATTTGTTCACGGGAATAGCATTAAATACAAGTTTTTATTTTTGTTTGTTTGTTTTTAATGACCTTGTGACATGCTGTGGTGCAGCGGTTGCCAAGCAGTTCTTTGGCAGAAGTTATTTTGGGAAATTCAGAACAAAGTTGATCTTCAGGCACTTGACGTATGAAGCAGGTTTAAAATCCTCCTCCTCCTCCGACGATAAAGGCCGCAGCACACCAATCCAACGTCGACGAGCGACATCAAATCGAATTTCCATACAGGGCAAATTCACTCACTAAGAACTGAGCTCTGATAAAATTCATGTCTGATGACGCGGGTGACAATTAAACCAAAAAAAAAAGAACAAGAAGTGGAGTCCAACTGCAAACTAGATGACGGCCAAACGGCAGACAGAAAAGAGGGGGATTTTTTATTTATTTTTTTTTGTCTCACTTTTGTTGGTGTGTCTCGACTGCTCACTTTGTATGCGTCAAAGTTGTTATGCTCCAGAAATCTTCCTGAATATCTTTTTTGTATTTTGTTTTCTTGGGGTTCGGTGGGGCTTTTGTGTCATAAATCGTGCTGAGGGTGATTGCGAGCGTGCTCAGATATTTCATCTTCTTGTGTGTCGGCCTCCGGTGAACATACTGTGTTTTGAACTCGGTGTCAAACTTGCTCAGGCGAAAACCCGCAGGATACCATGATTACACCCGCAAAATATGATTGCAAGCACCGCATTAATATTCATGCTCTTTGAAGAAACCGCTTTTTTTTTTTTTGTCTTTGTGTTTGTTTGCACCTGACGAAAAAGATGAAAAGACCTGCGGACCTCATGAATTCCGCTGTGAGAATAACAACTGCATCCCGGACCACTGGAGGTGTGACAGCCAGAACGACTGCGGAGACAACTCAGACGAGCACAACTGCAGTGAGTAACCTGACTCCTCCACGTGCCGTCACTTTGTTTTGTGAGCGCACAAAGAAAACTGCGTGTTTGCTGAAGCCCCTCCCACGCACACTTTTGCGACCTTTTCCCGCCATAAATGACGATGGCTACGAATGGCCTTCAATAATTGACACCTTAATTGAGTTCAGGAAGTGTGGTTGTTTGTCTGTGTCGGGTTGTGGCCTTTAATCTCAAGTGGGCGAGAACTCAAGTAAGAGCACTCTGACTTAAAATAGTGGTCGCTGAATTGTTTTTGTGTCATGAAAGTCCGTTCTTTTTTTTTTTTTCGGACCGGGCTGTCTCCATCCACATCACAACTTTAAATTGCCCGTTTTAAAACAACGAGCGAGGGCTTCATATTTTAAAGGGGAAGTCAACTCGGGAAAAAAATCTATGTTATAAAATGTTTTTATGCGCCTTCACTTGAGTAGACCTGGCATTGTGATGAATATTGCATTTGTGGATCTCCGCATCTCGGGAGGCGGCCATTTTGTCACTTCTGGCGACTGAAAATGACATCACAGTTGCCCCGGGCTCAGGCAACGAGCAATCACGGCTCACCTGTTTTCTGAATGTTCGTCTTGATTGGTGTCTAGTTGAGAACTGAGCAACTGTGATGTCATTTTCAGTTGACAGAAGTGACAAAATGGCCGCCTCCTGAGATGGCTAAAAACGGGAGGATTTTGCTGCTTAATCTCATATTCCACAAACGCAATATTAATCAGAATGCCATATCTAGACGAGTAAAGGCGCATAGAACATTTGATGACAGATTTTTTTTTAGTTGAAACATTAAGCTAATTTTTAAAATAAAACAAAAAAAAGTGGTGAACAGAATATTATAAAAAAAAAATCACTCAACAGTTGCACTGTAGCTAACTTATAAAAATGTAGCCACCCGAAATAATGAATATATGTAAACTTGATCATTTTGAATCCACATAAGGTGTGAACATTTTTGCAACTTGCAACTGAGTATCATCAAAAAAAAAAAAAAAAAAACGCTTTTGATTGCTGCTTCGGTTTTCTAGTTAGCGGCTAAGTTGCTAATGTACAGAGAAGAAGAATATATTTATTTATTTAATGTATTTTTTATTTTATTTTTTTGATAGATTTTTTGTAAGCAATTACACAGGAAATGATAAGTAAGGAAGCAAAAATATTGTCTCTTTATTGTGAGCTGTCAATGTAGTCGAGATGAACACGTGCATGTACAGCAGACACACACACACACACACAAACACACACACGGCGGTGGAGGATAATGAGGGGGAGAGCCCAGACAGTGGATCTGATGCAGCTGTTTAGCTACGTCCTAATATGGTCCTTTGGGACGGAGTAAATGGCAGCAACAGGATTTTTTGGCTTCAGAGAGTTTTGCCCCCGTCGATTGCCGAAGCAGAATTGAATGCATTTCCATGGTGATCAGCTTTGCCAGCAGCCTCTCCGCTGTTATCCCGTCTCATCCATGCAAAATGAGTCTAATTATCTCAAATTGCGTTGTTGTTGTTTTTCAAGGCATTAGCACATGGCTGCGAACACAAACATTTGGCTAATAACCATATTTGCTGGAAATCTAATTAACATGATTGTATCGCTTGTTTTTTTTTTTTTTTTAATATTATTTCTGAATGTCCTTAACAGCGCCAGTCACCTGCAACCACAAAGACTTTGCCTGCGCCAACGGAGACTGCATATCCTCCCGATTCCGCTGCGACGGGGATTACGACTGTTTGGATAACTCGGACGAGGCAAGTTTTTGTTTATCCTCCACTGAGGATCTTGAAACGCCCCGTTTGCACATTAACATCGATAGTAAAAAAAAATTAAAAAATCATAATAAACATTTTCGATGGATTTCATGAGGTGTTGCATTCAATCGGATCGTCCAAATAAAACACGGGTGAGAATCTCAAGTTGATTTCTGATCATTGTAGAACCAAAACAAGTTGACGCGGACTCTAAAATGTTGAAATAAGATTAAAGTATCCGCTAGACTGATTTAAATGCAGCTTGTAAATTACTTTTTTTTTTCCCCCGTATACGAAATCCCATTGGTTCTAATTTCCATTAAGAGATGTTGAGGAATAAACATCAATGGTTCGAGTCGGTGCTTTCAAGGTTCATCCAAGCGCCGTCATCAATAGTAATGATGCAGTGCATAATTCAGCGGCAAACACGTGTAATTATTCATTATTCTTACTTCGGAATATTAGCTTTTATCTAAACATTTGCCCTGCATATTACTTGTGTAATTTGCGTGTCTTATGAAGCCGTTTTCCGGGATGTTCCTCCCCAGTCGCTGCTTTGAGGGTCGCATCCGTTAAATGGCGTTTTCGGATCCGTTCAGAAGATCCTTGAGCCGGCCTGGAAAGACGCGCATGCCAAGCGGCTCCAAATGAGCTCCAAAGGTTTTCTTTTCCCAAGCGGATGCGCCGCACAAGCCGCGAGTGCCTCTTCACCCGCTCGCTATTTTCAAGCCAGCCCGCGTGATGAAGCGTCTTTTAAACTGTTGTCGCTATCAGCTCAAGTGGAACATATTGCGCCGCCGTTGGTGTGGCGGCGTGGGCGCTTGGACAAATGCGATTGTCATTGACACAACATTATGTACGCGTTCTACAGGTTTGGAGTTTTTTTTTTTTTTTTTTTCCTTATTCGTGATATTTTTCCACCTTCTGGGTTCGTTCTCACATTTGTGTTTGTGTTTTGGCTCACAGAAAGGCTGCGAGGCACACTGTGCCGATGACCAATTTCGGTGTCACAACAACCTCTGCATCTCCAAAAAATGGCTGTGTGACGGCCAAGAAGACTGCAAGATGGGAGAGGATGAGAGGAACTGCCAGGGAACAGGTGTGACTTTTTTATTTTTTTTTTTTTTGATCCACTGAACACTGGTTGCCACACAGAATAATTTGTGACTTTTTTTTTTTTTTTAAGAGGAAAGCGAGCCTCCACCAGGGTAGAAAATGTTTTGCGTTTTTCTCATGTCGCTGTGGGTGATTTTCTTGTCCAAGTCACATTGGGACAAGTTTCCAACACTAAGAAATGATTTCACCGTCAGTAGAATTTGGGGAACACGGTGAAAATCTATTTTATGATTGTATGAAATTAATTAATTGGAGCATGATCATAAATTAATGAAGTAAAGGATTACTTCTAGTTCTACAATGATTACAAATTTGAATCAGTGACGGCTTTACGTGTCTTAAATGTCTTAAAATGTCAAAACAGTTATAAAAGATTGCGCAATACACATCTGACCATACGTTGTCATTTATCGTTATGACATTTTGGAAAATAAATTCATTTGTTGCTGAATCTAATCCTGAGCTTGTGAATATTACGATATACGATATTGTTATTTTTATTGTGGAATGAAAACATGATGTGCTGGAAGAAAATGGAGGGCAGATGCTGACTCAGCACAAAAATTCTAGAAAAATTTCGTTGTGTCGCAGATTTTAAAAACTGCAGTCAAAAAAATTGTTGTAACCATCTTAGCAAATGTTATCATCGCTTACTAGCGATGATATTAACCGAAAATTAACCTGAAAATGTCTTTGGCACCCACGTCACTCACCTGGCCATGATGACTGCACCTCACATCCACGTTTTTGCATTTCATGATGCAATATCATTTTTTTTCGGATTACTCAAACAAGAGAGATCATTTAGCATTTTTAGCCAACGCGCTAACGATGAACTTGACTCCTTCGCAGCGGCGCCCTCGTGTTCGCTGAACGAGTACGTGTGCGACAGCGGCGGCTGCGTGTCGGCCAGCCTGCGTTGCGACGGACACGACAACTGCCTGGATGGCTCCGATGAGGTCAGCCCACCTTCACGGCGCCGAATACGCCGACGCAGATCCCTGCAGCGACGAGTGCATCTTTCCGCTGTGTCGTGACAGGCCGGCTGCGTGAAGGAGTGCCGAGAAGACGAGTTCCTGTGCCTAAATCGAGCGCACTGCATCCCTCGACGGTGGCGTTGCGATGGCGTTATGGACTGCATGGATCACAGCGATGAGGAAAACTGCAGCCAGGGTAGGTGGGACGCTTGCGCACAATTGTCTCGTACACGATATGGACCAAAGTTTTTCCGTAATTTGAAACAGTTGCAAGTCGGACTGAAACGATACACCAAAGATTTGATTCGTATCTCGATTTCTAAAGTGCGTGCGACCATGGTGAACATGCTTTTTTTTTTCTACGACAATAAAACGTAATTGCACCTCCACTCCAGTAGTTGGCAGTGGCGCTCTCCTTGCCCATTGTGCACAGCGACTATTAACTCTGCAGAGTAATTTAAAAATTATTTATAGTTGCAGTTGGGAGAGGGGGGGGCGAATTGTTTTCTTCTTTGCTTTAACAAAAAAAATAATAATTGAGAAGCACTGAACTAGCAGGAGCGCTAGCCTCAGTTGTGCTCACTCTGGTCAGATGAGCGTTACTGGAAAAAGTCGTCACATGACCCGCATTTTACTTGAAAGTCGTCATGGGCTTGAACAGTTTTTTTTGGCGCAATGAACTTACAGGACAAGAGTGTACTTAACAAGAAAACCCATTTGAGGGATGAGAGAACAACGAGCACAACTGCCACATTTCCAACCCAAACTTCAGCAACATCACACATTTAAGTTCAACATGAAGACACATTGTCAGCTGTTCTACCTTTCACGTTTCTACTCATGATAGGCAGCTGTCACAATTGCCTTTGTCCAAATCATCTTAGTTTGACTTATAAGAACACAACAACGGTTGCAAATGTGCTTCCCACCTACATGCCAGGGATTAAAAAAAAAAAAAAAAAGATTTAAAAGCAGATGGAGTGGGAGAGAAATGGATGGGAGTAACACCTTTTGTTGGCTTGAATAGCCTTTTCATTGTGAGCTGACGTGGAAAATGTGTGGGGGAGTGTTTCATTTCTTTGTGTGACCGTAGGTGCTTTCTTTTGCCGGGCTGATGAATTCATTTGCAATAACACCTTGTGCAAACTTCACACATGGATGTGCGACGGCAAGGACGACTGCGGCGACAACTCCGACGAAGACGCCGACATGTGCGGTGGGTGGGACGCCGCTGTGCTTTGCTGTCAAAACAACGTGGCCATCTTCTTTTCGAGACGAGCCTCTGAAAACGCAGTCGATATTTAAATATGTGCTGTGCATTTTTTTTTTATGGGGGGTGGGGGGGGTGGCAAAAACCATTTTCTTTTTATCTCGTTTCATCTGCAGAAAAACTTCCGTGCCCTCCTACGAGGCCTTTCCGCTGCAGAAATAATCATGTTTGCCTGCGTGCCGACCAAGTCTGCAATAAAGTGGACGACTGCGGCGACAGCTCGGATGAGGAGGAGTGTGGTGAGGACTCGTTGCGGCCACACACGTTCTACCTTTTATTAACTGACAAAGGGCCGTATAGACGCGTGTGTGTGTGTGTGTGTGTGGGTGTGCGTGCGTGTCCTTTTTTTAATTGAATTGCAAGTCATGGTTAGTCCACCTAAACATGTTTTTAAAAAAAAACAGGATAAACGTATCTCCTCTCTGATCTGGTATGCGACTTTCATTCGTTCCGTGACCATGCGTGAGACTCAAATCATCTTTCGACACAGAAATTAGTAAAAATGTTAATCCTTTCGCGCCACTAAAAGTTCTTTTTTAATTTTATTTCTTTATTTTTTGAATAAGGAAGGCGGTCGTAACTGCGCCGTGCCTGTAAGAACAGTTAAAATTGTTTGTCTCCATGAGTTGCTCCACCGTTTGTGTTGAAATCTCTTTTCTCGCAAGGCTTCGTTCTATTTTGGATGACGAAGGCGGCGTGTTCCCGCGAGCGGCTTCGATGACAACTGCCGCGTCTTCTTTTCTTTTGACGACATCCTGACGTGTTCCCGCAGCGCGACACTGATTTGAGTGATGGCGCCGAGCAGGCCCGAGCGAACGGGACAAATGGCTTCATTCATATTTCACTCTTTCATCCTCTCTCTCTCTCCCTCTTATCTTCCTCTCTAATTCCATTGATCCGGCCATCAATCTCTCACTTCACTCCATTACCTCCCTCCATTCGACGCCTCTTCCCTCCATCCATCTTCTCAATCTCACCTCCGTCTCATCATGCCGTCCTGCTATCACTTCATTTTCCTCCTTCCGTTTTTTTTTTTTTCTTACTCCCGCCTTCATCATTGCGCCACAATTCGATTTCCTCCTCATCTGGAAATTTTGACTCGTGCATAATAGTGAACCAATAACCAGCGTTTGTCAATCCCGACTGGCTGTTTCTGTATTTTGCATGTTTTCTCAATCTCTTACGTTATCTTTTGAACCCGGAAGCTGTCGTCTAGATGCGTGCACTCGGAACACATTTGAGGTCGAACGGAGAGAAACTTCTCTTATCGAATTGGAAGCATATATTTGTCTTTAATGTGCTTCTTGGCAATGCATAGTCATGAGTGTTGTGTTGGCTTGTTACTCAATTAACCCAAAAATGAGTGCAAGGCGTCTCCAAACGGGAAAGGCAATATAGGCAATATTCATACATTTTTTTCACTATTAAAAGCAATTTTTTTAATACAATTGATAATCAAAAGATGTTTAAAATGAAAGAACTAAAAAGAAGCGCACTATAAAAAGATGAAAGTAACAAAGAAGGAAGAAATTGGACTTTTCTCGGTGATAAACGAGCACGTTTGCACTGCAAAAAAAATTGTGACTTGACGAGCGCGTTTGCACTGCAAAAGAAATTGTGACTTGACGAGCGCGTTTGCATCGGTTAGTCCTGATGGACTGACGCAAAGACTTCAGTCCATAAAAGAGTTGCTCTCGTGACAGCGGAATGCCGGCGGTCTGCAAGCTGTAACTTCGGGATTCACAAACTTCTTCTCTCATAAAGTGGCAATAAAAGCGAGATAATTCCGAGCACCTGACTAAACTTTCGGACCCGTCTTTTGCATCAATGCGCACAGCGTCGCGAGCTCTTCTTCTCATGTGGCGACCGCTGCAAAATGTGTGCCGCTTGGAAGCACGTACTTGCAGTCCAACGTGTTGATGAAACTTTTTTTTTTGTAACGTCCAAATATGGAGCGTCGTCTTCTGCAGCATTTCGCTCGATTGGCTCATTGCTTGGCTTCCACCGTTCTCCTTTGCACTGCGATGATGGATAAATATTGCAAGTAATGAAGTTCCTTTCCATCAAACGTCAGAAATATTGAGGTTGAAATGAAAAAAAAAATGTCAAATTCCTATGGCACTTTGGGGTGCGCATGGTACTTAGGTTGCATTAGTGTTACAATTAGAAGGGAGACCTTGGGGGGAAAAAAAAAAAAGGTGTCCCCACTCCCAGAGTTTGAGAACCCGCGCGTGCAATTATATGTTTGCAAATGTATGAAGCTTTTTAAAAAGTCTTATCTTGTGATATTTTCCTCCCGGGTACCAAAGCAGAGGTGGCGACCGGAAGGCCTCGGCCTTGCGGGAAGACGGAGTTCACCTGCGGGAACCGGCGCTGTGTCTCCATGCAGCTGCAATGCGACCTCTTCAACGACTGCGGCGACGGCGGCTCCGACGAGCACGACTGCAAAGCCCGTGAGTCCGACCCCCGCCGACTCAAAAAGTGCACATCGGTGACGTGGCGCCGTTCTCGGGAGACGCGGCGAGCGCCTCGTTTTGTTATTTATGCTAATGTATGTCTGGCCCCGTTTGCGTGCTGTGTTGCGTGTGATGTGAAAGTCCTCGCTGTCCTTTTGCCTTTTGCACATCAAAAGGCAACCGCAGCAGGTGGCGGCCATGCGCCCAATCAGAAAGGCTGTGTTTTCTATTGCTAGTCTCCAGCGGCGATGTTTGTGGCAAGAAAACAAATCCATGCGGAGAGGACGCCGTCTGCAACCAGACCAACGCAAACGCCGTGTGTCAGTGCAAAACGGGCTTCAAGAGGAACCAGAAGTCGGGCCAGTGTGACGGTAATTGATTTTTTTTTTTTGCTGCCCCGAATGAATGAAAACAGTTGTTGGGCTGTGAATGAATCGCTGGTGACGTGAACTGAGATGTGAATTGGTCGTTAAAATCATCGTTTCATTTGCCATCAAATGTCTTAAACTAAGAAAAATGATACTTGAGCATGTTAAGCGATCGGTTAAAGCAGCCTTTGTCGTTAGTCACTGGGCGGACGTCGGGCCAGAGAGACGAACCCTCCGAGGTTAGCTTAGCGCGAGCTAGTGCTCACAACGGAACACGCACGGGTGGATTTAAAAAGAGAAAAAGCAGCCCCGAATTGTGACGTGAGCGAGGGAGAGTTTAAAATAAGTTATACGACACCAAAAAGGAAAACCCTCTTGGGTATGTTTTTAAAAAGTATGAAATAGGAAGCTTGGGAAAGCGCTTTGGACGACATTTGGTTTAGATAAAGCGCGAGATAAGGACACTCGGTGAACCATTTCCCGTTATGATCAAATGAGATTTTACATTTTTTTGTGCTTTGCCAAAAAAGTACAAGAAAAGGCTTCAGAAAACAGGTGAGCTGCGATTGGTCGAGAGCTGAGCAACTGTGATGTCATTTTCAGTTGACAGAAAGTGACAAAATGGCCGCCCCCTGTGCTGCCTCACTCATATTTTACAAACAAAATATGAATCGGAATTCCATATTTCGACGAGTGAAGGCACATATAACATTCTATTGCCGAGAATATTTTTGGGTTGATGTCCCCTTTAATAAGGTAAACAAATAGCGAACTCGGATTTTGGGTGCGAATCCGAGCTGTCGTAAATGTCTCATTCCTAAAAAAAAATGTGTATTTATTTATTTATTTATTTTTTTAATTCAACTTCTCAATTTTGATCTTATAAATTTAATGTCAGTTTTTCATCACTGTTTATTTCTTTTTAAAATCATGACCAAGAGCGCGAAGATTTATCGCCGCAAACCTAAGTGGCTCCGTCTTTGCATCGAGCCTTGCGTGCAAATGGAAAAGGATGCATCCGAAAGGCCGGTTTCTGCTCCCACGGGAGATCTTTGCAATGAACATGAGTTACTGATCTCCGTTTTATTGGTTGTTTAGCTGTCGAGAATTTCATTTTGCTAAATGTGAAAATTGTCATAAAGTGGACTCACGAGGTTTCTTTTGACCTTTGCCCCGCCGCTCTTTGCCGATGCTTTCAGGAATAACTCAAGGTGTCGAAATCAATACCCTTGGCTTTTACGGTCACGTGAAGATGGTCAAAGCGAGCACTTTCTCAAATGCACTTTTGGGGTTATTTCCAGAGACAAACGAGTGCCTGCAGTTTGATGCGTGTCCTCACTACTGCACCAACACCAAAGGATCGTTCAAGTGCACGTGTGACCGAAATTACAAGGAGATCGATGGAAACTGCGTCGCAAAAGGTATGACGCTCGGCACGTTTTATCGCCGTCCTCGCCGTTTGTGGTCGGACGACCTTCATCTTTTGAAACGGCAGCCGAGCTAATTGTGTGCTGCTTTTTTTTCTTTTCTTTTTTTTTCTCTCTCTCTCTCAAAACTCTGCGGGCAGGACCAGAGGATCGAGTGCTCTACATAGCTAATGACACTGAAATCCGAAGTTTTGCGCATCCATTTAACCGCAGCCATGGACACAAAGTGCTGGCACAAATTGAGGACAATGCGCGAATTATTGGGATGGATGCTTTGTTTCACCAGCACAAGTTTATCTGGGCTACCCAATTCAATCCTGGCGGGATATTTTATCAAGAAAGTATGGAAAGAAGTCAAAGTAAAACAAACGTCCCGAATATTGTAAGTATCCCTGACATATATTTTTTGATGTTTTTGTTTTGTTTTTTTCAAGATTGTTTACTATGAAGCATCCACACGTATAAAAAAACAAAAAAAAAAACAGACATTAAAAAGAAAGTGCTTTCCATAATTGTAGGAATGCAATGAACTACTATATAAACCTTTTTAAATACACAAAGAATAAATAAATGACTAAACAACGACGAGCTAAATTGAATTCAGGCTTTTCCCGATTGAAAATGCCAGAGAGGAATTTATTGGATTGGATGTTTGGATCGTGTTGCTTTGCATTCTGATATTTCGTTCACCTGCCGTTCCATTTGGGCGTGATGCAAATGATTTTGTGACACTCGAGTTTTCGTTTCATCGCACTCATTTTGTTTCCAGTGTTCTGACTTCCGACGACCCCGAGACATTTCCGCCGACTGGATCACCGGGAATATCTACTGGACCGACCACTCGCGGATGCACTGGTTCAGCTATTACACGGCGCACTGGACCAAATTACGATATTCCATAAACGTTGGGCAACTCAAGGGACCGAACTGCACACGCTTAATTACCGACATCGCTGGCGAGCCTTACGCCATTGCCGTAAACCCCGGCCGAGGGTAAGTGGCCTTTACGACGTCACAATTATCCGTTAGAGTTTCTGATGCTCTGACTATTAGACTCTTTTTCTGCCCATGCCACTCCAAGCCCCGCCTCTTAAAGGCACATCTCACACACATCCGTTACTCCCCGTTATAGTTTCTTTCCAATTTAGGCTTCAATTATAAAATATATTAATAAAATGTGTTTATTTTGTTTGATCCCATCATTAGATTGTGAAAGTGTTCCTATCGGACTCTCGGGCGAATGTATATAATAATCATCATCGTTATTAATGTTGCAAATGACACATACTCGCACGTCCGCTCCTTTCCAGTCGCACGAGTTTAATCGTCCGATCTTTCAAAAGCTTTGCGGTGTTAACCAGCCGGACTGCAATTGTGTATGCTCGCCATTTGAGGCCGAGCAGGTAACGTAGTGTGCGCTCGCTTTTTTTATACGACCGCTGCACGCCGCTTTCAAATTCAACATAATGAGATGGCCGACAGTCAACCAAAACGGGACGGCAAATGTGCGGCCGGCCAATGGCGCAGATCTCATTTGGATGCTCCGCAGCGTTCCAAGTGAAGAGAGCCGCGGATCAGCTCCAATAAACATCGACTTGATGTCCAGGGGCGGTCCTAGCGAGTTGAAACTGCCCCCCCCCCAAGCCTCATAAAACAACAACAACATAACTGTAGCGTTTCGCCGTCGCAAAGGTGATGATTAACCTCAGCGTACTTCCCGCAGTCAGCCGCCATTGTTGCTCTGTCACGCAGGATGATGTACTGGAGTGTCGTCGGCGACCACTCCCACATCGAAGAATCCGCCATGGATGGTTCTTTACGCCGAGTGCTTTTGGAGAAGAATCTGAGGAGACCAACTGGTGGGTATTCCTTCGAATGTCTTTTGGTGAGCTTAGTTCATTGAAGACTATAAAACAATATCATCTTCAGTTTAGCTCAACGCTAATGAGTAGGCTTTAGAATCCTGTTCCTCGAGGGCTGGTGTGTTTTGTTTTTTTCCATCTCACCTCGGTGCAACACACCCGAACGATCGTTATTTAGCTTCTGCGGACCTTGCTGATTGTCTGATCATTTGAATCAGCTGAGTTGCGGCAGGGAGAGTTGGACAACCCTCAGGACTCCGCCCCTCCAGGAACTGGATTGAGGACCCCTGTTTTACACCATCAGGATTTTGGAGCGAGCTTTAAAAAAATAAATAAACAAATAAATAAAAAATCTGCGGGAATTGACAAAATTTGCATATAATTGACGTCCGTTGAAATCAATGGAAAAAATAATCATAAATCCTAAAAATGCTGATAGACAATCAATTCGCAGAAAAGACACACAATGACCTTAAACTACTGATAATGCACACATTTTTGTTTGTATGACGTCCAATTTATGAAGTGCTCGTAACAATATGAAAATGGTCATCCACAATAACGGAAATGTATAACTGAGCCGAGCCTCTCGGGTAGCCATTTTTGTTTTTGTTTAGTTTTTTTCCCTTTCTTCTTTTGAAAAAGGGAAACAGTGCTGAACTCG
Organism: Idiotropiscis lumnitzeri; assembly: GCF_059441095.1. Lineage (NCBI taxonomy): Eukaryota > Metazoa > Chordata > Actinopteri > Syngnathiformes > Syngnathidae > Idiotropiscis > Idiotropiscis lumnitzeri. Next base: position 18,244,707 of record NC_142404.1, read on the forward strand.
TTTGGAGCATCCGCTTTGGCCTCCTTTAACTCAAGCGGCAACATTCGCTTGTGTTTACAGAGCGAGGTATTCATCATCTGCGGAAAACCTATTTAAAAGACTCTCAATTATCTGGTCACACGCCGCGCACAAAGTAAAAGTGATTCATTGCTTTGGAATTGGAACGTAAGCATTCCTAAACACCAGCATACGAGGTGCTGAGATCTACTTGGTAATTTCCACACGGGCCAATTGATTGTTGAAACAAAAACAAGGCAAAGGGTAGAGAAACTCGAAAAAAAAAAGGGTGGCTTCACATTTCAGCCGGAGTGTCGTGACCTTCGCCTCTCCGTGTAGTTTGTCGGCTAAATAAAAGTCTTTGTTTGCTCATCCCCACAGGGCTCGCCATTGATTATTTCAATCAACGTTTGTACTGGGCTGATCCCGAGCTTTCGCAGATTGGCAGCGTGAGATTGGATGGTTCCGACCCGCTGATGACGATCAATGAGCAACATGGTAATTTCGGCGGAAAAATGTCGCAATCGCTCTCCCGGAGCAAGTTGCCATCGGAATTTTATTTATTTATTTTTTCAAAATCAAGAAATCAAAGCGTCTGTCGTCGTGTTTTTGTGTCTCGTTCACAGGTATCTCCCAACCTTATCGAATCGATTTATTTGAAGATTACATCTACGGAACTGGACTCAAACACGAGGTCTTCAAGATTCACAAGTTCGGCAAACAGTCGGTGGAGTTTTTGAACTTGGGCGTGGACAAAGCCACCAACGTTTTGATCTCGCACCGATTCAAACACCAGGATGGTAATTTGGATTTTTTTTTTTGTCTTTCCTAACAAACGCATTGGCCGCGATCAAACGATGAAGCATTCCTGCCTCGGTTCGGAGCGGGCTAAAATGCACATCGGCGTGCCGGTTCTATGAGCAGATTCTTTTGAGGTCATCATGCGACGGCACGGCCGAGTTGTCCGACTGCAGTTGCGTTCAAATGGAGTCAGTCGGTCAGTTTTTCAAAGGGAAGCTTTCCCGTCCCTGAGAGACTCATTAGACGTGACACGCAACGTGTGGGCTGAAGATGCGCAGAGAAAGCTTTGACATCAAGCCCGCATGTCCCATGACAACCTGTCCATTTATTTTAGGACTTTTTTTTTTTTTTTTTTTTAAATATGTATACGGCATATCATGCATTTCTTTTAGCGCGTACGTTTGTGTTTATGAAGGATTTGTCACGCTTGATTACTATTGCCCAATCATCACATCAATATCGACGGGGTGATTTCCAGGAATGAACCGAATACAATTTTGATGAATTCCTTTTTAGATATTTGATGTTGTTGTTCAGCACGGTTCAAGGTCTACTAATCAATTCGACATTTCTCCACATATTTAAATATTCATCTTGCGCAAATGTTAATGCACGTGTGTCTCTCCGGGGCCGTAAGAAATATTCCTTCCTTCAAAATAGTAACAGCGTCAAATATGTGAATGAGGCACTCCTCGGAAAATGTATCACGGAGCCACTGTTGTGTTTCCCCCAACAGCGTCAAATCCATGCCTGAGGATGGCGTGTGATTTCATGTGCTTGCTCAACCCAACGGGTGCCAGATGTACGTGTCCGGAGGGCAAAATGTTGATCAACGGCAGCTGTTGTGATGTCAACACTTCAGGTGGCCTTCAATCTTGATTTTTAAAAACAAAAAAAAAGGAAAAATTTCATTGCGATGCTGTTTTTTGAGAAAAGTGGGAAGTAGGAAATATCAGGGCACCAGCTAGCAAGCATGCCAGGGTTTTGCACTTGCATGTAAGACAAATTAATGTACCCCATTCCACCGCCATCTTGAGTAGTCACATTAAAAAAAAAAGTATGCGACACACAGACTAGCTAGCAAATGTGAAGATGAGGATAGCATCCAGCAATGTGCCACCACATCCCGTCCTCCAGTTGCACCATAATAGAGGAAGTGAGATGAGTTGGGGGGAGCAAACGACAAAATCGTCTTTTGGTGCGAATGTGACGGTTGTTTGCTCTGCGATTGGATGCCGACCTCCTGACCTGAAGTCAGCTCCTTTTCACCTGCTCACCCCACAAAGCAGCATCAAAAATGGATGGACTCCTCACGTCCCTCTTCTTGGTGCTACCTTGACGCACGTCGTCAGACCTCATAAACTCCCAAGTACCATCCAATATTTACCACTTCCCAGCTTTCTCCAAAGAAGCATTAAGGTTGACATGTAGTTAGATTTTGCAGTATATAAAGATATAAAGCAAAGGTGTCAAACTCAAATACACAGTTGGCCGAAAAGTAAAACTCGAACAAAGCCGCGGGCCGGCAGTGAACAAAGGAACCTTTTAATATGGACCCAAACAGGATTTGCTTCAACATTGAATGTGGAACAAGCAACATTTATTACTATATAATATATAATTTAATAATCCAGATATGCATAATTTAACCCCCCCCCCCAAAAAAAATCAATGACATTCATTTATTTAATAGAATTTAAATAATAATAAATAATTATTTTTAAAATAAAATAATAAAACTTTAAATCAATCAACCATTCAAGCCCATGTCTTGGAGTAGCAAGAAAAAGTGCATCAAGAAAACATTAATTATTGCTCAGTTTGCTCCACACTGATCTAATCTGATGTGTTCAAGCGAGATACGTGGCATCTCTTCTTGGATGATAGTTCATCGATGTCTGGGTTTAAGCTTTGAGCCGAGGAAATCCTCCGAATCGAGCGAAGGTGTTCATCAGTCAGACGTCTCCTTTCTAATGACATTTTTCTTGAAATTATATTTAATTTTTTAAAAACAACATAAATGTTGATTTATTTATTTTTTATTATAACTGGTTTCATTCAGGCAATAAATGTTTAGTGTTTAAAATTGCTATTATAATGAATTATAATTATTAATAATTAATATTTGAATGTAAACTAGTCGTCATTGGGTATCGCCTTGCGGGCCAAATATAATTACACTGCGGGCCAAATTTGGCCCGCATGCCGGGGTTTGACACCTATGATATAAAGCCTAGAAAATGCACTGCAGAAGAAATATGGACTTCATCAGACATTTTTTTCTTGTATATTCTCCGCATGCCTTTTCTTGTTGCTTGTGTGGTCGTTGTTCATAATTAACCGCACGAGATGCTCGGCACGTGCAAGAATGTGTTTGTCGCGCTGACTGTGTGTGACTTCCAAAATAAGAAATGTGGGCTTTTTGCTCCCGCGGCGAAAGGTGAACTGTGTCGTCCCCCCTGCGAGAACGGAGGCCGTTGCTTGGCCAATGAGAAGGGAGACTGGAGGTGCTACTGCTGGCCTGATTTCTCGGGTGAACGCTGCGAGGTCAACCACTGCACAGACTACTGCCTAAATGGAGGAACGTGCGTGGGCTCACCGCTGGGTAAGACGCCTTCGCAAATGCGCCGCTTCAGTCTCGTTTTGGTTCATCTTTAACTTGACATCTACTTGTCCCAAAAAAAAAAAAAAAGTGCGGGATTGTCATCTGTCTGCTCACAAGCCGCTCGTACGTACAGCTGCTGGTTCTTGTTTTACAGTTCACCCCCGGGGAGTTGTCTGCATAGAACACTGAGACAAAATGGCATTTTAAATGCGGGTGGGGCGGGGCGGACTGCAGGCCATTGCCTTCTTGCACAATGAGCCAGTGAATAGTAACAACTCTTTCCTCCATGGCATCCTTGCGGCAGTTCTGCCGCTTTTGCAAGCTGTGCACTTTTGTGAGGCGGCTTTCTGCAAAAGTTGATTTAACTTTGCTGGGGCTCACATTTTGAATCGGCACGTGTGCCCGTGCTCTTGTGCTAGAACGTTGGAATATACCCGACAACTATATAATGGTGCCTTGAGATGCGCGACCCCTGTTAGCTGAATGCTAACACAGAATGTAAAATGTCATTGACGGGCTAACGATTAGCATTGATGTTGCTGTGTTCAAGCAGCGGATACTTGAATGTGCGATACTACTCTGTTACGTCCTTATGCACTTTGAACTTTGCAGCTCGGCTTACCTTTTGGCTTTGACATGATCAAACCGCCACTTGAAAATATGGTGGATGTTCCCCCAGCCTAGCCGCCAACTCCCAGGCACCGAAACTGCGTGAGAATGTAAACCTGAATTGAGCCTGACTTGCTAGCAGACACGGTTCAAAGTAAAAAAAAAAAAAACAGCGAGCGAAAGATACACTTGTTGGTGTAATTTCACACTTGATGCTCGGGCCCAGCGGAGACCCGACTATTTGTATACAAACAATTAACAAGTCCATTTTCTATTCTATATGCCCTTTAAATTACCTGCGATTGATTTCGACTTCGGAGCTACCGCTGCGCTCATGTTGCAGTCGACTAATGAACTTCTAATGAGAGGCCAAGTGTAACAAGACGGAGTTTTATTGCGTGCGCACACATTTTGCTTACAATTATGTCACCGGAACCGGAGAGCGCCGATCAAAGAGTCATTTGTTTCTGGTGCCATAAATTGTCAGAAGCAATTTCAATGTCACTTTTTTTTTTTCAAAATCAGAATATGATCCATATAAAGTGTAGTGGATAATGTTTCAGGTGGATTTTCAATTTTGGACAAATCCCATCTGCTAATCCAAGATTATCCCTCCACACACACGGATGCGCTGGAGTGTGTTCTGTCACCATGTATAATATGTCCGTGCTCTGCCCCCAACACCGAAGTGCCATCTCGTTATTTGAAAAGACAATTTCAATGCTTTTATGCTGCACCGGAAAAGTCACAAATTGTCTTTGTAATCACATTCAGTGGCTATTTTTACGTGTGCGCGTGTTTTTCCTGCCGCTCACGCGCATTATGCTGGCCAGGAAGGCACGTCAGACGAGACGGGCACTCCCTGAAAACTGTTTGCTGTTTTCGACACATTTAATATTTGGGGGTTGCACCCTGGTCTCGTCACATTCACAACTTTTGGACAATTTAAATGTGGGCGGAGTCATAGTGCCAGGATCCAACGCGAGCACGGTGTCAATTCAAACGCTGAATCGAAAACGGAACCTCGACTCCAACCGTGCCGCACGTCGCGACCGGCGCAGGAGTTCTTTTCTTCCGTTTTCGTGTGGCCCAAAATCCCGAGGGCTGTGTGAAACATTTGCTGTGCTCGGAGCGCCGTGTGGCTGCTTTTCGCGTGCGCTCTGTGATCCTTCCTCTCACGTCTGCATTGATCTAGGTAAGCCGACTTGCCACTGTCCTCTGGGCTTCTCCGGGCCGTTCTGCGAGAGGAGGATCTGCGACAACTACTGTTTGAACGGCGGAACATGTGACGTCACTCAGGGGAACCAGCCCGTGTGCCGCTGTTTGTCAGAATACACAGGAGAGCGCTGTCTGTACCGTGAGTTGGAGTCTGCGCGCTGCCAATTTAACAGGAAAAGATTTGAGATGCACGTCGGCTTGGCGTGATTGACGCAAACGAGCGTGATCAAACGGCGGAGGGATTGAATTCGGATGCGTTTGCAAATCTACGCGTTTAAAAGTTCATGGCGTGCAACAAACGCCCCCCCCCCCCCCTCCTCCAGCGTTTTTTTCTTTTTTCCCCCCTCTCTTCATAAATATCACATTTTCTAATAAACAAAATGAAAATACCACAATCAAACAACCGTGGGCTGTTTCTGTGCAGAAGTGAGAATGATTTTATTGTCTTCTCCCCACACTGCTTTGTAATTATTATGAGTGGGGGAAACAATTTTGGCGCCACATCATTAGCATCCCTCCTCCCATTGTTTGCCCAACGGCTGAAATGTTTTCAACTGTGGCCAAGATGTCGTTTGATAAGGATAATTAAGTCCCATTAAAAGCTTTCACAAAGCAGCTCCAACAACTTTTTTTTTTAACATCTGCTCTCGTTCTCACCAGATATTTGCCACCACTACTGCGTCCACTCCAAGGCGTGCACGCTGTCCAGCAGCGGCTACGTGGAGTGCGTGTGTCCCGCCAGGTTCGAGGGAAACAAATGCGAGGTGGACAAGTGTCTGCGTTGCCACGGCGCTCCGTGCCTCATTAACGACGAGACGGCAGATGTGGTTTGCAAGTGAGTGATCGCCTTCCGCTCCTGGCGTCGGGAGGCGCCTCGCGCTGCTTCTGTGGCGCCGTGGAGGAGACATTTGCATTATTTATACATTTGTCAAATCCCGCATGTGTACAACACATGAAATAATTGCCCCTATTACACGTAATTCGCGGCAGCGGTGCCTTGAGATCCGAATGACTCGACGCTTTTTTGGGGAGACGCAATCTGTTGCTCGGCTTCAAAAAGAAGCTTGAAACTGATTATCGACGCTGGATTTCAAACAAGCACACGAGGTTGCACGTACGCAAGGCAGCAGAAGAAGGAAATTGCTTGGATGGGGCACACTAAAACAAAAGCCACTCGCGGGGTCCTCGTGGATTTGGAGCGGATTGGGCGACCCGAGGTCGGGTTCGTTATTTTGGAACCAGCAGGTTGGCTCGAGGATTGGATAAGAGTTTGCTGAAGCTCCAATTTCGAAAAATGTCGGCGGCGTTGGATGGCTAGGTGGGTACTTTGGACAAGGGGTTGTCGGTTCAAATCCCGGTCAAGCTTTGGGTCAGTCGACTGAACTCTTTTCATCGTACGCTGCTACCAAGCCAAGACGGGATAAAAAAGTTTGGATGATGCCGGAAAAAAATGTGCCAAACATTCAATTTCATGTTATTGAGTCGCCATGGCGACCGCTTCATAAGAGAAAGTTGTCCCGTCCTCCCAGAAAATGTTGCTGAGTACCACCCGTTGCATCCAAATTGAGACGCAACATGCTGGGTCAAACGCTCAACCCAAAGCGCCGGCTATAAATAGCCCAGCGTCGGCTCGTTCCGTTTTGAGCCCAGCGCGGGATGAGCGAGTTCACCCGAGCGGGGTTACTTGGAATCGCCATTTCTTCACCATTTGCTGGACTGAACTCAGTTCACTGCACTCCAATTTGTTTATTTTTTTACTCGCAAATTAAAGCTAGGTCAAATAAAATAATGGTCCAATTTATTTCATTATTTATTTGTGGCAAATATTTTTGAAAACTCGTAATTAGAGTCACTTCTTTTTCAGATTTGCATCATTTTCCAATAAACAAATACAAACTGCACAATGGCAACGATGTCAAATTCCCATTTTTTGGTACTAATTATTTATTCCAAATTTGGTGCGTGAAATTTTTTGAAAAAAACTTGAAAAAAATGAGCTACATTTTGCTTCTCATTGAAAACAAACGAGCGAGCAAATGTTCAGAATCAGCTGTAGTTGACGGCATGAGTGTGTTTTCTACTTTGTGACAACAAGTCGTTATTTCCTCTCCCTCAGTTGCACAAACGGGCGAATTGCACCAAGCTGCCAACTGTGTGACGGATATTGCTACAACGGAGGCACCTGTCACCTGGACCCCGACACCAACCTGCCTTTCTGTCAGTAAGTCACTCGCTACTTAATGGCAGCACAGACGCACTGCGATTATTCTCCCCCGCTCGCTGCCGACATGCAAATGACGCTTCTTTATCCCAGTCAGCGCCACTTCGGGAGCACAACCCGAGAGAACCATCACAGGGTCCCGTTGGCTCGCTCGGAGAGTCGCGCCGGCTCGTCATGTTGCCGTGCGACACAATCCTTAAAGCCAAGTCGTGTTTGATGTCACATTGCGGAGGCCGCGGCGCAGCGTGGGGCGGGATGCCAGAGCGCCATCTTACGCCGTGTGACACGTCGCTGTGGCTTAAGGCGATCACGCGCGGGAGGGGAAAAAAAAAAAAAAAAGGTGGAATCCTGTTCGTCGCTTTGCATTTTAAGCATATCACACGAGTCCTTTCGCAGTCAAGCGCTCGCGTCAGGTTTCCGTGACTCTCGTCTTTCGTAGGATTTAGAAGTTTGCTCTCGAGCAAGAAAGGAGCTTCGTGTCAGTCATTTAAGATGACATTCAGTGGAAGGGGGGGGGGGGAAACGCTCCTAAGCACGGCCCGCAGATTCTTATCACCTGAGCTATAATGGCATGCAGCGCTTTGTTCCAAATTTCTTCAAGGGGGAAATTGGAAATCCTTTCTTCTCAAGCCCAACGGTCGGCATTTTTAACTGGCCATTGTCCGGGCTTGCTCACTTGAAATTTCTACTCGTCTCCTAAATTCAAGTTGCTAGAATCAATTTCTATGCAAATGATTCCATCCTATTGGATGAGGTCAACAGATCTGATCGGAGCCTTGATTCGTTCCTAAAAGGAACAGGAGATCTGTACAACTTTATCAAGAATGGTTACTTCTCCGTCATATCGAACTTTGAAGGCCAAACTGCTTCGCTTTGGTGGACGAGCCTTGGCTGTCGTCATACAATGCAATACGACTTGATTTCTATAGCGCGTTTCACAAGTGCTGGAGCCGTAACAAAGCGCGTTCCATAAGGTGTCATAGAAATTAGCGGTAAATTGCAACACCTTAAAAGACTTCAGCGACATACTCAGGTTGAGTTGAAACGTAAAGAATGAAAATGTCTTCAAACGGGTTTTAAAAGTGGACACAGAGAGAGGGGGCGGGGCTTGTCTAACAACCAGTGCAACCGAGGACAGCAGCGAAAGTGAGCAAAGTTGACAATCGACGATATCATCGATTCATCACCTTAGCATTGAATCTTAAATTGTTGTAACCCTATTCCAGACGGAACTTTTTTCCGAACCATATTATTGCCCAGATATAAACCTTTTCATGTTTGGCTTTCAAAATGGATTTACAGTTTGCTATTTTCGGTTTCTTCTTGCACAGCACGCGATTATAACTCAGCAGGTATTAATCCGCGGCCGGCCCTGCGTCGTTTTTCACGATGACTAATATTCCGTCCGTCGACAGCTGTGATTTATAAGCGGCCCATAAAAGGGGGGGGGGGCTCCTCCATTGAAGCTGTGGTCTTGAATTCAGTGCTTTTGAAATCTCGTCACAATGATTTCTTCCTTGCCGCACTCAAGGTTGCACTCACTGGCCCGCTCACGTTTTGGTCCCGAGAACTCCAGTGAGGCTCGGGAGGTCTCGCTCCGTCCTGCTTTCAGATTCAACTGCGATACCTGACGTGGATTTTTGCCTCGCCGGAATAACTTTAATCGCAATTTAAAGTCGCTTGACGGTTGTGCCGATGGCCTTCAAACTTACAACTGCAATGGCGCCTTGATATACGAGTGAGCCAACTTATGCACAGTACAAAATGGTTCTGTACACAATTTTTTTGACCGATTATTTTTCTTTTCACTGACTGGCTCAACGTATTTATCAATTATTTGGATTTTTGCTACGTAGCTCTTGAACGCGTGCCATCTTCTCCTCAAATCCACAAAAAAAAAGAAATCTGGGCGTGTCGCGCAAACGGCGAGGTCAACAAGTATGCCACTGGACGGCCCTTTTTGCTCACCCCACAACCAAATGTTTTGCAGCTGCACATCAGGGTTCAAGAACCAACGTTGCGATGAGCTGGCCAACCCCTGCGATTACTTCTGTCAGAATGAGGGGCTGTGCACATTAACGCCTCTTAACAAACCCCGCTGCAAGTAGGTCACCTCGCCAGCCGCTTTGTTGACGCCTCGCCTCGCCTCACTCAACACCATTATGTAGCCCGTCCGGGACGCGAGGGCTCGTTGTACCACCTCGTAGTAACTCTTGATGTAACAAGTGCTCCAAAATACATTCGAAAGGATGATTACAGAGCGTCCCCGGGGATGATGATTACTGCCTGCCGGCGTTTTGATTGACGGCTCAATCAAGATGCGGCGTGGCAAAAATGGTCATCTTGTCAAGTGTGGGGAGTATTAAATGTTTTTGCCTCATTCAAAAGTCAAGACATGTCTCCTTAAAAAGGTGCAAATGAACCTCGTCTTTGTTGGACTTGTGACATGAATTGACAGAAAAGTCCAAAGGCGTATTTGGGCCGCTCTGTCAATGAAACAAAAACAATGAACATGACGAGATTGAAGGTCTAATTCGATGAGAATTTGGTTGGATGTTGCTCAGGAGGGGAAAAAACGTTTTTTTACATAAATATTTTGGAAAATAAAAAGATCAAAGTAATGCTTTTTTCAAATACATTTGTAATCTAACTAGAATGGGAAAAAAAATCATCTTGAAGAAATTTGACTTCATTCTCATTTTTTTAATACTTAAATTTTAAAATATGACTATTTTGAAAATGTAAAAAATAAATCTCATTATTTAACATCATATATATATTTTTTCTAAATCTTGAAACTCCATCTCGAAAATATACAATTATATAATTATCATTTACAACATGAATCAAACATTTTCTCCTCTAAAATATAAAAAAAAAATTTAAATAAGCGTTTGTTCTCATAATTTACAACTTCAAGTCAAAAAGAATAACTTTTACTCCAAAATATAAAACACATTTTTTCCAACTTCATTTTAGTTATTTTATTTCAACTCAAAAGTAGGAAGAAAAAAAATCCCAAAGCTATATTTTCATTTTTTTTCGCTTCAATGCAAAAAATAATCATCCTAAAAAAAAAATGACTTTATTCTTGTAAAATATACAATCTTTTTAAAAAATAAAATATTTTGTAATATAAGGCCTTCAGAATAAAAATCTAAAAAGTACATAAAAGTATATAAAAAATATTGAAGATAAACTTTTTAATCACCTTAAAAATATACAACCTAATTCTTATAAAATACAACTTGAATCTCTTTTTTCACTTTCCGTGTGGCCCGAACACGCCCGCCATCGATCGATCCTGAACAACTCTTTTGAAAGACGCTGACGGCAGTCTTCGTCTCGAGTTGAACAATCTGTCGAGCCGCGCGTCCAACCCGATGTACTCGGCGCCCTGACGAGCGCGCGTCAGGTTAAGCCGACCGGGCACTTGTCACATGATCAGTTGCTGCACGACTTGTTTGGTCACCCGCCATCTCATGCGGCCGCCGCCCACGCGGGGAGGGGCCGACACAGACGCCGACGCCCCCCCAGACGTGACATCGTGCGCTCATCAGGCTACGCTTAGCGACATGTGCATGCTCCTTTTTTTTTTTTTCTGCATTCTTGGAACGCGGGTTGAAAACGCCGCGGCGGATGTTGCCTCGATTTGTTGGTGTGGTAGATGCCGTAATTGCCACGAGTGCATGTCATTAGCCGTGATTCATACATCCCATCGTTATCCGGTTGCACCTCCCGGATCGTTCATGCTTTCCAAGCCCATCTGCGCTCGGCGTGTCAAATTACATACATACCTTCTCCGCTACAAGGGACGCTAATTATACAAGGACTGCTTGTCCCGCTATCATCCTTTCACTTTTTTTTTTTTACCTCTCAACTCTCACACAACATTGTGCTTTTTCGTTGGTTTGTCCTGTTCAACATGTCATCTTTTGAATTTGTTTTTGAATTTATTTCTTTATTTTTTCTGACCGTGCTATTTTTGTAACCAGGTGTTCTACAAACTGGGCTGGAACGCAGTGTGAGAGACCCGCCCCCAAGAGTAGCAGATCCGACAATACCACTGGAGGTTAGTTGGGCCATCTGAAAAAAAGGAGATTTTTTTTTTTTTCCCAACTTCCTTCTCACATCCGACACAAAATCGGCGCGCAGTCCTCCTCCTAGCGACGTCTTTTAAATCTCTTTGCTTTTACACTCAAATTACGATTTTTGCGATTCAAGATTTTTGTCTTACCAGGCCAGGAATAAAGCTTTTCAGGACTGCAAAAAGCGTTCACACCAGTCTGATCCATTTGCTCGTTTCTGTCTCTTAGGGAGCATAGCCATCATTGTGCCTCTGGTCCTGCTGCTCATCTTGATCGTGATGGTGGTGGCGGGCATTTATATCTGCCGACGAAAGCAAAGGTTGGTAGCGAATCACGCCATGCGTTTTCTACGACGACGATATTTTTAGGGAATGTAGGAGGAGGCGGGCGAACGCACGGAGAACATCCAATGCAATCTCGACGCAAGGAAGGAGACGAGATTCAAACCCAGAACCTCAGGACTGCATGGCAGACATGCGAAACGCTTTTCACACGGCACCGACGAGTGAAAATTGATCAAATGGATCTTTGTTTTAAACATGAACATGTTTCCTCAAGTTGCATCCGTGTGTTTTGTGTCACGTAAATAACGACTGACACGAGTGCACGGCACGTCCGCAGGGGGAAACGTGTCCAAAGGCAGCCCATGACCAACGGCGGCATCAACGTGGAGATCGGCAACCCGTCATACAACATGTATGAGGTGGACCACGACAACCACGCCGATGCGGGCAGCCTGCTCCGACCCAGCTTCACGCTGGACCCTCACAAGGTGGGTCCGCAAGTCCAACAACCGCAAAGTTGGAAATTATGTCATTTCGCTTCGACCGTCCGAAAAGTATTGCCTTCGGGTAGAAGTGAATTATTTGAGTTTTTCAAGATATGTCATTTGCCCGACCCTCAGAAATGAGCTTCATTGATGTTTTTTTTTTTTTTTTTTTGTATTTTTGGACTGTTGGAGCTTCAAACTTGATGCTTTCCGCACGGTGAACTTTGACCTCCGCTATTGTTCGTGCAGCGCAGCTCCATTTAAAAACCTTTTCACTCTCTTCTTTAACAACCCAATTTTTTTTTAGAGTGTCGCTTGACTGTCGGCTTCCGCATGTTTTTAGAAGCACTTGCAAACTGTTAACAGACATTTTTTTTTTTTTTTTTGGGGTGGGGCCAATCTTTGCATGATGAGCAGCGGTGCTTGCTTCTGTTGCAGGGCTGGTGTGTAAAATCCAGCGATCCTCGCACCTTGGGTATCAATTCGGTGCCCAAGGAGGTAATCCCTGGACAGGTGAATTTTTCAAACCTCACTATGACTTTGCCTGATAAGGACATGAACCATCGTTGTATAGAATGTAAGCAACCAATGAGCAACGAACGGGTGCCTGCAATGTTTCCCTCCTTTCCCTTTGCTGTTGAAATGTGCGATCGTCTCCCGCAATGTTTGTGTTGCGAAATCTTCAATTAACATTTAGCCCGCGAGCCACACGAGTTCAATTAAAATGTTTGCATGACTCTCGTCCCGCATGAGTGCACAGCTTCCTGGATGCGTTGATCATGGTTGTTTTCCTTTGCATTCACTCGGCCTTAAAGGGGAAGTCAACCCACCGGCAAAAATATTTGCGATAAAATGTTCTGTGTGCCTCCAAGAGTCTAAGTATGTCATTCGGATTAATCTTGCGTGCGTGCGATACGAGTTAAGCAGCAAAATCCCACCGTTTTTTTAGCCATCTCGGGCGCGGCCATTTTGTCAGATTGTGGTGACCAAAAATGACCAATCACTGCTCACCTGTTTGTTTTTGTTTTTTTTTAAGATGAGTCATGATCGCTCATGAGCTGATCCCTGAGCGACTGCGATGTCATTTTCAGTCGACAAAAGTGACAAAATGGCCGCCACCTGAAATGGACAAAAACGGCTCACGTTGATCCGAATGCCGTATTTCGACTCGTCGAACATATTCTTCTCAAGAAATGACTTCCCCTTTAAAGATGCACGTATTCATACGGTACACCTTTTGTTTTTGTCATTTATTTATTTTATTGTGATAATTGGCTTTTGCGCCAATTATCACAATATATTGCCTTTCAAGACACAAGTTCTAATCATGAAAAACGTTTTTTTTTTTCTTTCTTTAAACGAAAATGCTACCACAAACACGAAAAGGGTCCTCCATCGGTATAGATCGTTAAATTATGTGAACCTGCGTAACCATGGTGACAGCAGAGGAAGCATTCTCCAAATAATGATCCGGTGACGCATTTGAAAAGCTTTCGTTTGATTATTATTGATTGAATATACCGTCGGAGAAATAATTATTTGAACCCCTGCTGAATTGGAAAGGTTGCTCGCGATTAAAGAAATTAACAGTTGAGTCATGATGAGCGTAAGGTTTGAGACTTGCCATTTCATTAAAAAAAAAAAACAAAAAAAAAAATTTTTGAGCTAAAATCTCGCAAGCAACATGATTCAGTGTGCAAGCTGACTGGGTTTTCTTTTTTCTTTTTTCTTTTGAAGAAATATATTTAGAATTTATGGCACGCTTTTGATCGCCGTTGAAAATGTTGAAAAGTAAGGACGGAGAATAATTAATTGAATGAATTAGGACGCTGACGACATCCTGGTCCAGGAGGACGAACCTCCAAAATAAAGTCAAGTGCCCATCTGAGGCCATTTCGACGAAGATCTGCGACTTTGATTCGCCTGCTACATTTTGCTTTGGACGGAGCGATTCCGATGGGGGCAGCAAATTGACTTCACAGCGAGCGATATTGACGCCGGAGCCCTCGGCGCTTGAGTCGACGTCGTCTTCTTTCGTCAATACGCTTCGGCTGCAGGTTGGATGTTTCGTCTCATTGTCATGCTGGCAAGCCGTCTTCTTCTTGCCAAGGGGGCGGAGGCTTTCATCCCGAATTTTACAGCCCGCGGCTCCGCTCATCGGAGCGTTAAAGTCGTCCTGTGCCCTTTTGCGGAGAAACAGCCCCGAAACAACACGTTTCCACCTCCGTGCTTGACTTTAGGGATGGTGCTCTTTGGGTCAGCCGCAATTCGGAATGAGCTGTAGGGGATCAAACGGGTTTGGTTCACTCGATACGCTTTCCCTTACGGATGTCCCGTACAAAATCGGAGACGGCTAATTTATCGTGAGCAAATTTCCAAATTCAGCAGGAGCTCAAATTATTGTCTTCCCTGGTGGAATAAATTGGCCGTGGCTATATTTCAGCTTTTTGAATTTTTTTTTTCCCTCCCTCCAGCCCATGAATTACGCCAACCCAATGTATGCCAAGATGTATATGGACGGCCAAAACGGTCAGAAGCCGGTCACCGGTATGGACGAGAGAAGAGAGCTACTCCCAAAGAAATTCGAGGGGATTATTCATGAAACCGCCGCATAGCCTACTTGACTCTTTCTACTTTTTGTTCTTGTTTTGTTTTTAACCACAGTACACAATGTATAAAACAAAAGGCGGGAAAAGAAGAATTTTCTACAAGGCTTTTCCGTTTTCCTGACGTCGCATCAGCATTTCGTGCCCGGTGTCGTTCGGAGCGCCATTCTCGCGTTGCTCTGGACTGAACGACATCTTAAGCCTCTGAAGTGCAAAAAAAAAAAACAATTATTGACGCCACATCATTTCAAAGTGTTGGAATCTCCGAGGAAAAGTTGTTTGATGGTTGAAGTGAACGCTTCAGTTTCTCGGACCAGTTCGGAGTCGACGGTGTGGGAGATTTGTTCATTTTTTTATTTATTGCATTTTTTTTTTTGTTTGTTTGGTCCAACCACAAAACCTTTCGTGTTACCCGCCCCCGTGTTTGAAATTGTCTTTGCCATTGCCATGGATCGGAGGCGCCGTCGACGGTGTTCCGACAACAATATGCTGTACAAAAATAATGTTTCTTTCGTCTTAAGAGGACCGAAGCCCACCTTGAATGTTCTGCGATCCGATTCCGTACTGTACGCTCGCTGAGAGGACAAATGCTGAATATCATATTTTTCTAAAGCTCACGTATCGCGCTTTTGGTAACGTTTGCTAAACGTACGTACGCGGGAGGAGTTTTACCGCAAGGCGAGTCAACGCAAGACTTATCATCGATCACATCTGTTACTTTCCAGAAGGAGGAGGATAAATATAAAGACTTTTTATAATTTTATATTTGATTTGTATGTGGTTTGACTGCTATGTATTTTGACAAAATGTATTAAATGTAAGTAATTTTTATATATATAAAAATGTAAATCAAGATTGAATAAAGGGGTTTTATTTCCATGCCGCAGCCCTCTCGTGTGTTTCTGCAAAATGATTTCATGCCATTAGGATGCAAACGCCGCATGTCTCCATGAGCACTGCCATTGCTCTCCCTTCTGATGTTTTTCTCGCCACATAACTCCCCCCCATCTATGGTCACCATAGCAACCAGACTGAAGCCTGCCCTTTGTGCATCTGCGATGGGCTCAAGTTTGTGGATGTTGACATTTCCAACCATGCTTGTGTGACGCATAAGCGTGGACATTAAACGCTTGTATAAGTGCTTGTTTTCTTCTTGACTTTTAACGGAAACCAAGAACGCCAAAAATTAAAGTAGACTTTTTTTTCAATTCATTTTATGTTATATATAATATAGATATTAAATATTAAACCTGTTCAATATTTACGATTGCAAATAGAAGAGGAACTCACATTTTAAGAGTTCTTATAATGTGGCTCCCAAATCACTCACCACAATCTAAGTGATGATGAAGAGATGTCGCCACCGCGATACGCTAATTAGCTTTTTCCATTTTTTTCTTCAATGACGAACTACAATGACTCTTTGTCATTTGCAGTAATCTTGCCGCTCACTGATACCTCCCATAGGTCAATTTTGGTACTACACCAGACATCTGCTTTGGCCAAATAGTCTGCCGATTGTATCGATGGATATTGTGTGCTGTGTTGATCATCTGTAGTACACTCACACTCTATAAAAGCAGCAAGCACACACATACCAATTTTTTTCCCTGCATGGGGTCTCTCACATTTTCAAATTCGGTTGAAGTACCAAAATGGTTGTGTGTACCTTGATTGTGTGCATAGGTGAAAATTCCACCCCAAAATTGCATCACTCTGGTCTTCATTCTGTTTTTGTTGCACAATATCTGAAAGGAAGTGGGCCGCGCTGGCCTACATTGCCGCCAAGGTTAATCAACGGAGGCAAAGAAAGAAATCTAAACTGCAATTTGAAACTGTCTCCGTGCACTCAGCAGGCATCACCACTCTTCAGCATAAACATAAGACCCAGAAGGCTCGTTTATCGGACGTAATAAAATATCGACACCAGTCGTACTCAAAATCAAAACAACAGGTGCTGCAACACAAAGGGCTTCTTTTCTCTGCCACTGCGGTTTGAGCTGGATTGGCCACAGGATGAATGCGCTCGGAACAGCCGAATTCCTCACTCGGTAAGGGCAAGAAGTACGTACTTGACGTAAAGTCAGCGGTAGATTTACACAACATATGGATTCATTTTTCTACGCGACAACAACGAGGCGCTGTAAAGCGGCCGTGCCGGTGCGAAGCCTCTGAGCACAACTACAAGCTGGTTGTCACGTCAGAAGTTAAAAATAAATAAATAAATTCCTTCCCT
This sequence comes from Idiotropiscis lumnitzeri, assembly GCF_059441095.1. Taxonomy (NCBI): domain Eukaryota; kingdom Metazoa; phylum Chordata; class Actinopteri; order Syngnathiformes; family Syngnathidae; genus Idiotropiscis; species Idiotropiscis lumnitzeri. The sequence continues at coordinate 18,261,857 of NC_142404.1, forward strand.
CTGCTCTTCCGCCTTTTTCAGTTCAAAAAGATGTTTTCAGGTAGCAGGCATACTGTAGCTAGCTAGCTAGCGAGCGAGCTAACTTTTTTTGAAGCTAGCTAGCTAACTGCATGTCGTAAAAGCGTCCGATGTGAACAAAGGCGCTCAAGTTCTTCTGTGGTGAGGGACGGCCGCCTCATGCCGCACTCCAAAGTGCTCTGTGCGCTTCATCGTTCTCAAATCTTTGTTCATTCTCAGCAATAATCTTCAAACATGTTAACTGCTCCGTGCGCTTCATCGTTCTCAAATCTTTGTTCATTCTCAGCAATAATCTTCAAACATGTTAACTGTAGTCAGAAACAAAGCGCTTAATTCACTTTTTAGTACAGAAATCGAAAGTGAAAATAATTATTTAATGTCGCTTATAAACAATTCCTCTTTTGATAACTTGGCACACCAGAAAAAATGTCTGTGCGCAAACTAGTTAAGTCTTTTATTATTACGCCAAAGTGCTTCGACTGAGAAGAAGATGAAAAAAAATAAATCACTGGACACAGCTTTGCTGCAGGCTACAGTAAATTCTGACAGAATAGTCATGACTGAAATGACAACACTCAAGATCTCAACCAATGTTGACTTTTCTCCCTAGATTTATTTTTACGAATTACTTTTTTTTCTTATTATTTTGTGCGTCATCCACAGAGCCTGAAAAAACTAAAAGGCCTTTTTGACTTCAAAGTACAGATCTATTTTGAAGTGTCATGAGCAAAAGTAAGTCGTCAGAAAATTAAATACTGAATGTAAAAAGAAAAAGAAAAAAAAGTCTCCAAAAGCACACAAAGTATTTATACTTTGTTACATCCCAACAATTCTATTACCAAAAATATGGAAATGGGAATGAAGTGGAGGGGAAAGAGTCAATCGGGTCAACTGCAGTGAAAAAGTTTAAAATTCAGGTTATGAACGTCTGCATTGTTGTTGCCCCGCTGCATTTAATTTATAGTTTTGACCACACAGATGAAGATGATCAAGAGAATATCACGAGGGGCTCGTGCACCAAACGTAATGAACATCATGGGCGAAACTAAATCATCTCTGGGCTTTGGGATTCCAATTCACAAAGAACTTTTGCTGTTTATTAGCTGGGAAGCCAAGGTAGAATTTCATAACAGCTCACAGCCCCAATTAGTGGGCTACATCTTTTGTTCTTCTTCGAGGAGTAAACACACGACAGATTGCATGTGCTCAATTAAGAATGTCAATCATGGCCTGAAAAAAAAAACAAAAAGAAGAATCCAAAGTCCTGGCTGACTTTCCCTCCGATGAGGTGTGCTCTCTTCTTCAACTTTGTTGACACTGATTGCAGGGTAGCCGGTTTGCTCAAAATCCAGTGCGGGGAGGCGTGTTTAAAAGTTGAGCACTGGAATTTAAAAGTTTGTGTGTTCTCTCGAGGACCGGTGCTTCTCAGTTATTGTCTGTTACACCTCGCAAGGAAGAAAACAACATTTTGCATAGTCATTATTATATAGTCATTTTGGAAGTGTTGTACACCTCTGCGTAACACGGTCTCTTTATTAACATGAAAGAAAACAAAAACAAAAGATATAATTTTCAAAGAATAACTTACTGAAATATTACTGTTGTTGTTTTGTTTTTTTTTAGCATTATCGAGATTGTAAGATTTGAGGTGTGTCAATTTGCCTGAAAAAAAAAAAATGAAATCACCACTGCCACCTACTGTAGCGGATGTGCAATTACACTTCATCATGAGTTTGACTAAAAAGAATCAAATTTCCCCACCAAACTATTTGAGACGGACTGCTTCAAGTTCAGCTTTACAGATGCCATGTCTTTGTCTTGAGGTGTCAATTTAAAGTTGTTGGTTTTTTTTTTTTGCTGTTGTGATCGTTCAAATAGTTGATTCAGCTGTCAATTCATTGCGATGTTTTATAAGAATTGAAACTACAAAACAAGAAATAATTTGTTTGCTCCAGGTCACACTGTAGCCATCATAAACATTAATTGCTTTAAGTAAGAACAACAAAAAGGATGTGAAAAAAAAGATTTATTGTCTAAAATAAACATGTTCTTGGAGTGATTGTAAGATGACGATATTCAGAAATAAATATCGAATGCGTTATCCTGCCTACTATATCTTGTGCTATTTTCGGGGTGCTAAAATGAAATGGTGGAATGCTTGTATAACCCACCCGGACTGACCTTGTAGAAAATGTAAATCCAAGATAACAAACGACACCAGTGACAAGGTTCATTAATCAGTCTGACGAGCGAGCATTTGCGATGTTTACGCTATTCTTAGAAGACCTGCAAAAATGTAAATCTCAAGGCCTTTGAATACTTCTTTATCTCATTTGCTCAAGCTGCTTAGCAAAAGAATGGATCTTGCGCTCTCAAATGTTAGTCAATAAGTCGTTGTATTTACATGTGCAAGTGTTGGATGTTGCGTGTCCTTGCAAAGCGTGACTAATGGCCGGATTTCGGGGCAAATGGGCTGAATTGTAATCCGCTCGCTGCGAGCTGCACTTCCAGCGAGCTCCACCAATAAATCTGGAGGACGGGTTACTCTTCCTTTGGCAGCTTTTCTATTGCAACGATTCGTCTTTTGGCCATTGATCACAGCAGCATGCAGATTGCAAAATATTTTGTCCCCGCTATAGGGTGTCACCTCGACTTGTCTGACGTAGGAAAACAACGGCAAACAATATCCAAAGAGACTTTGAATCTTGCTGCGACAGCCTCCCGGATGGAGCAAATGACCAATTTTCTGTACGCGATCTAGTCGATTGTGACCTAGTCGATTGCGATCTTGAATATTGCCTCCCGTCGTTGGCATATGGCGCAATTTGGCGACAGGGCGGCACGAACCTGCTGTGGTCGCAGATGTTTGCGAAATGATACGTTAACTGTTTTCCATTTGGAAGGGCACTTCAGTTTCAGGGGCGGAGCTCAGTGGCTCTGTGGAGATATGAGAGGTGACAGTCAAAGGAAGTTCAGCTTTTTATTTTGGGTCCTGGTCAAAATAAACAAGACAAATCAGACTGCAGGCTTTTGACCTTTCGAAACTCGTTCAGCAAAGTGAACACGTGTGAGTCCGTGTCCATCTGATGTTTTAGGAGCTGTCAGTCATTTTGAAGGTCACTTATTATATTTTACGTGTTAGGATGTGTGTTTCTCTGTGTGCTGTCACCATGACAACATATGCGCCTGGAAATCAGTTCGTTCATACAATCATATATAACTAAAAAAAGAATATATATATATAAAAAAATATATTTTTTTACATTTATTTTTTATTTATTTTTTTTTTTGAATGATCACACACCATAGAGAAGACTGTCGTTAAGTCAGCCAAATTCAAACGAACAAAAAATCAAAATTGCTAAGTGTAGAAAATGAGGCTCCAAATTTGTGAAAATGGCCGCCTCGCATCGGACACATTATGTTTGGTTTTACAAACAAAAAGCATCTTGTTTATATGGCGTGGCAAATAAGCGCAGGAGACAAACAACTTGAAATTTGGTCATGGGCAGAAGAAGTTTAGTGCGACAAAAATGATGTCCGGCTTCGCTTCAGGAGATTTACCGCGCGAGGCACGGCCGACGCGTTTATGGCGAAGGCCATTAATTCCCCAAGAGCTTGTGTTGTGTCGTTTTGTTCGACAAATTAAGTGAAGTTCAGTGTGCTCGGAGAGGTCCCGCAGCTTTTTGGATAACCCGCCGTATAAATATTCTTGACAGCGTGCACGAGCACATAAATAAAGCCCGCCAGCGCAGACTTTTAATATCAAACTCTCCGCGGAGCGCACGTCTCGGTAAAGAAGCCAAGGTGGCCATAAACGTCGACGCTAAATCAATTATAAAACCGCTCGTTGTCATTTGCATCATGTTGATTCCATAATGATTGCATCCACGGAAATCATGAGAGGCCATAAAACTTGCGGATGTCCGTTTGACGGGGATTACAATTACCAGTTAAGTATTGTCTTGTTTACCAACTTTTATTGACACATAATTCAGAGTTGAAAAAATAAAAACTCACAGAGCACCACCGATTGAATTCATTAATGATCTTCCAGATGTGTGGGGGCGGAGTCGCCATTCATGCTTGGACTACCGCTGTGAAATTGTGCACAAGCTGAGTGTACTTGCACCATAGAGCGTCATAGCGGTAATCCAATTTCGGAAATTAAAACAAAACAAAAACGCAATGCTTGCAAACTGTGCATAAGAGCACGTTCAAGAAAAAAAACATTTGCAATCGAACGCTGGCCGCTGTTCTCAGTGTGATGTCACACGTTGAAATGGTCAATTACATCACGTCGCCGTGTCTGCCTGGTGTGTAAACGCACATCAGGATCCGCCACTTTGTTTATTTGGACGGCGGGGGAGCGAGACGGCTATTAAATAAGCGTCGTTGGCGTGCTTATTCTCGTGTCGAGAAAATGCTGCTTCCTATTACGATATTTTAGCGGTAATTTGTGCACTGCTGCGCATCTTTGAGCCGCGTGCTGTGAAGCCAGATTGAAAGAATGTTCAACATCCGCCCGCGGAGACCTTTCAAAATTTGAATGTTGCAATATTACAAAAAAAAATAAATAAAAATCTGGAAGATTCTAATAAAAATAGGTGGATGGAATTACAGAGTAGAAGCAAATTGATTTGCTTGAGGATAAATATTTATTGTAAAAAAATTATATATATATATATAAATTATAAAAAAAGTTGAGTTGATCTCCTCCCTTCACGAGGTTTTATATGAAACGATGAACGCGAGACAAAAGATGAACATCTGATCTTTTACTTCCATGCATTCCCATCTCGCTTGGTGGGCTTCATATTGTCAATCCAATATTTTTGAAGGATGTTCAATCAAGGTCCGAAATGTGAACGAAACGGCGATCCGTCTTACAGCTAATGATTTTTATGGAAATGACGACTGCGGGCAAGCATGTCTTCTGCTCCCACCAAATGGAAGCATGATCCGATTCCCTTATCGAGGGTATCAATTAATCATCCGCAGTTCTTTTATTTTAATTAACGAAAGGCTTGCGTGGACCTTTTGAAAATCTTCCAAATGACCACCCGGGGATGAACTCTCCCGTGCCGCAGGTTGAAATGATTCCAGTCGGAGTGAATTAGGATCTGTTTGAACTTTGGGTCAGTTGGAGTGCCGAGATAGAAGTCTCATCAGCCTTCAAATAGTCGCCTTAAAGATATTGCATTATGAAAGGAACTGGTTAGCTCTGCTTAATAGATAATTGCTTCGAGCGTTTCCAATTTTGTCCGTCCCACTAGACCGCGATGAAAATGTGCAGAACATATTTGATTGCTTTGTGATTCGCTGACGACCAGTCCGGGTTTTATGGTGCTCCTTGCCCAAAATCAGATGGCATCGACACCGGTTCTTTCTTGACTCCAGATTGGAATTGATGAGAATTTCGAAATGGCGACAACTGCTTTGCAATATTCAACGTTGGAATGAAGCTTCATGCGAGGTGCACAACAAATCTGTTGCGAGCGTTTTTGGCGGCGCGATGAAATTGAGGGTAATGGAGTTGGCACGGGTGGGCGTGATTGCGTGCGGGGCGACGTGAATAATGCGTTTGCACCGAAAATTCGCCCTTTCACGTTTTCTCGTGTGCCGCGTCGCAGCAGCCAATCAGCTGCGGGACGTATTGCGTCACAGTCAGCGTCATGGACACTTGGCGGGTTGTTTGAAAAGAGAAAAAAGAAAAAGTGGAGTTGGATAGGATCGTTGCCGTTTGTGGACATCCAGAATTTTACACGGCCAGTTAACACCAGAGGGACGAAAAAAAACATGAGCAGACTTGGAGACAAGTGAGCGAGGAGCTTGGAGAACCTGGTATCGTCTTTGTTTTTTTTTTTTTGTTTTTTCGACCACTTGAATGCGATGTTGAAACCTTTTTGTCTTTGTTTTCTCCCGGAAATGCTGACGTCGTCACCAAGCGAAGCCCCTCCCCCTCTCCCTGAGCGCAAATGAGCTGCCGCGTTGTGAACACCTCCGTGGTGAAACGGCGGCGAGTTAAGCAAAGTGGAACGTTCCGACGGATTTGGTATGAACGCCAGCACCCAAGTTATTTATTTATTTATTTTTTTAATCTAAATTAATAAGGGGAATCAATTAACTGAAGTGGAAGGCAACCAATGAAATTACTGGGAATCAGTTAAAAAAAAGGTTTGGACAAGTTAGGAAGGCAATTGTTATATCACATATATAAAAATATATATTCTTTTCCGACTCCTTTCAATATTTTTTTGTGCCCGGATAATTATAATTTTTTTGTGAATTCATTGTGAAATGCAAGCCCAGCTGTACTCCAAATGACATCGGTTCATTATTCGGACGACACTCGACTACGGTGTGTCTTTTCTCTGCCTATGTGTCTGCTTCCTGTTTCGCAACTTGTTCACCAATCCGCTCTAACTCGTAATTCTGCCCAAGAGCATGCGAAACGAGAGCGAACAGACTCGGAATCCCCCTCGGAGCCATCGGGGCCGGCTCATAACAGTCACTGTACCTTGCAGCGCTAGATGACCCGCGGAAAGGACGACGCATTCACAAATCACTGTGGCGTGACCACCAATGTCACTTTTCCGTAGAGGAGATGCAAGCCATCGCCTCGGTGTGTTCGTGTGCTTTAGATGCGAGAAAAAAAAAGGGGTAGGGGGGACAAAAACAAAAACATGTCATTTTAAGGGTTTAGAATTGCAAAAAAAAAAAAAGAAAGAGTATATTAGCAAAAGAATACAATAAGATTAAATTGGGGATTAAAACATTTACTTAGGGTAGTTTTTTTTTTTTTTGCATTCTGCCGACAGTTGCCGAGTGTGATGAAGGTCAAGCTCATTGTGGTAAATCCAAACCCGAAGTGGAAAAACAAACGACACGTTCTGTTAACCGACACGGACTCAGTTCGTCAAGAGGAGTTCAGTGGGAAACGAGTTCGCATGAAGTCGTTAAAATTGTACGCGGGAGTCTTTTATACGTGCTGGACGTCTCTTATTTGAATTTAAAAATCGTGCTTCTAATGTAAAAGCACAATTTTCACTGCTGAGAACAACGCACTTTATTCTTTTCTGTCTGAGTTCCTGCCGAGCTGGGAAAGTTTGCAGGGCATGAAAGCACACGGGCCGGTGTTGCCCGCTTAATCTTGGTGGGCGTTGCGAACCGCTGGAGAGCAGAACGGACCACCTCCAGAATGCAAGATAAATGTGTGTTTGGTCATCGACACAACATGGATTCATATTATTGTGGCGCGTGAAAGATCATTTTTAGGAAAGCAGAGCAAAAATAGTCGCTATTCCTTGGCCCGAACGCGGTACAACCTTTGCCAGATTTTTTTTATTTTCTTGTAGCACACGTACCTGTGATAAGGTTTGTTGGTTTACAGTAACTTGCACTTTTGGTGTCTTCAAATGTACATGTTTGAGATGAACTCACTGTATTTTTCAGACTATAAGGTGCAGTCTCAACGAGCAGGTTTATTTTTTTAAATTTCCATATATAAGGTGCACGGGGTTATACGGTGTACCGTGTCGTCAGGCGTATTACTGCACATTGAGGGAAACAAACCAGTACAGCAAATAAGTCAAACTTTCATTCCACTTCCATTCGACATGCATACGTAAGGCACACTTGATTAGAAGGCTTACTGTTGATTTTTGAGCAAATTAAATGCTCTTAAATTTGCCTTATAGTCTGAAATATACGGAAGTTCATATTGTACTGCGGAGGAAAAAAAAATCTTTCAATCAGTCAAGCGTTCACCAACCAAAGTCCATGAATTGGCACATAGATGGGTTACCACATTTGCCATAATTTACGGACTATAAGACGTACCCGCATATAAGCCGCAGTTTTCTACGTTGGAAAAAATGAATTGTTTAGTGCATGCAGAGAACGATTTTGTGCTGTGAATGCACATAAAAGTACATACAGATTCTTTAAATTGTGCCCTTTAACACGGCCACAACTTTGCTCATTAAAACAGAACAGGCCCAAGAAAAGAAAATTGAGATTTATTTAGCGTATTTTCTGAACTGTGGTGTTTTCTGAACTGTAGAGCGCCCTTAGTGGTGAAAGAAATATCCACCGAAAAGCCGCACCGTTGTATTAGCTGCATGCTTGAAAATCGAGTAAAAAGGTGGCGGCTTATAGTCACGGAAAATACGGTAATACCAAAGCAGGAGATGGTGTCGCAACAGCGCTGCTTCTGATTGGAAACAAACAAAATAATGAAATGAAATGTTTTTATTTTGATTGTGGTGAAGGCATTTCAAGTTCAAAGCAGTCCGGAATTGTTCAATTGTTTTAAGCTTGCCCTGCAGTTCTGGCGCGGACGGTATGCCTCAAGATAACATGTGCCCATCGCCTTGTCCGGCTAAATCCTCCCATCAATGTTTCTCACATCAGACCGTTAGCGAGGGATCCAGGTCAAAGCCTTGTTAGATGGCAATCTCGCTCAATTTACACAGGATGGCGGCTTAGAGCGATACAATCAACAACCTCCTGGCACTGCGGCATGGATGGCTAATTAATTAACTTAGCCTTTTGGCTCTCAAAAAGGACAGTTGGTGTCACCGTTGTTTCATCAGCTTTTCCAGAAAAGCCTCGCGGCCGCCGCGGTTCTCCCCGAAAATGTCACTTGAGAGCTTTTGCATTACCGCGGTCGTCTCATATCCGCCGATATGTGTGGCACTGGGCCATCGATCCGCATGAGAAGCCCGACTGGCGTCAATGATGTGAACGCTCGCTGCCGTTGGCGCCGTAGAGCGTCGGTCGTCCTCATTGGAATTCACGGAGACATCCCCAATAAGAGGAGAATATTTTTCCCCATTTTTAGACACTGCCTGAGGTGTATCTGCGCTGAACAAGTCACCTTTCTTGTTGAACAAAAAAAATTGTGCACATGCTTGGGGAGGAATTTGCAAGAAGGCCGACGGGTGAACGCTCTTGTTGGTAAATTAATTTGTCCATTTAATTGTTAGCCGTTGAACCTCTCATCAAAATAAGGGAGGCTGAAGTAATATGATTCGTACAAGACTATTGATGTTGACTTTCAGAAATTCGCCTTGCGCATGACTTAGAAATCACGTCGATCACGTCACATGGTTCGATTTAATTGGAACCGTTCTTTCAAGTGAACTGAATCATTAGAAACAGTTTATTAAAGAGAATCTTTCAAAAGATTCGTTCGTCGAATCATTCGCACCGAATCGCACGTGAACTAAAAATGACTTCGCTCCGTCTAACGCTGGCTGCTGATTGGTCGTTGGCGATGACTGCGAAAATACGCTTTTCTGAGCGCAAATTAACTGATTAGAAAAAAAAGAAGCCTTGAGTTAGTGATCCGTTCACTCACGTTGAGTGAAAAGATTCGTTTTTTGAACGAATGGTTGGAGAACGACCCAACGCTAGTTGGCCAGGAAGCTCCAGACCGTGACGAATGTGGAACGTCAAATGTCAGCAACATAACGTGATGACAGACAACTGTAGGTGTCGAAGGTCTTTTAATAAGTCAGCACAACAATCAAATATGAGTCACAAATAGAAAAGAGAAAACACCGTGCACAAGCTGCTGCAAGTGAGGCTCCGACAAATCTGCATCGTGCCGCGTACGCTCAAGCGGAAGTTAGCCACCGGACCAATCAGACAATGCTTATCTCTCAATGCGGAGTCATTTGCGACGCTATCTTTCCTGATGCTCTTGGACGAGGACGTTTAGGAAACCGTTGGAGGCCCGAGGAAAATCAATCGTTAAAATGACTTTAGGACATTAAAGGGAGATGGAGATATCGTGTTTGATTAATGAGAAGGTATGGAAGAGCTTCCCACATTTTGACGAATAGGTGGATGCGCGTCGTTGAAGATACAGTGGGATGGTTTTACTCTAATTTTGGTGTACTCGGTGTGAAAAGGTGAAGCTAAAGCTAAGAAAGCTAATAACCCTAACCCTAGCCCCTAAAAATCTAAATCACCATCTCAAAAATATTTTTTGATTTTGAGATTTGTTTGAGGATTGTAAACATTAAAATGGCAATAGTATCCCCCCAAAAAATAATTTGAACTTTTCACTAATTTTAACTATTTATTTTTCACCAAAAATAAAAAAACAAAAAGAAACCATTTCTTGCTCAGCACTGAGCCGCAGTCTCTCTCAAACACGCCACGGCCAACCAAACTGTCTTGCTTTGCGAAGACGCGACGTTTGAAAGCCGTCAATTCGACCGTGCGCCCACGACTTCATCTTCGTGGCTATTTCTTGTCCTCTCCCTCGTGTTCCCGCTTGGCCTCAAGTGTTTCTTATCTTAACATATGCACCATCCGTGATCCCATCCCCGCCTCCAGTGTTGGCCATCCGTAATGTGTTTACAACATTTTCTGTTGATGCCTCCAGTGGAAGGCCAAATGAGGCTCACACACGGTGTGGCCCATGAGGCTTTTTTTTTTTTTTGTCTCTCCGGTTGCGCTCTGGCTGGTGCGGTGGCGCACCATCTTCCGAGGGCGTTGGTACTGGCTAAAGTGCTATCAGCCCGCTTTTCCCCATCTGAGCTCTTTAAAACAGGATTAGGCACAGTCGCTATCTTCTTTGGGGACACACTTGCATCGGTTTCCACTTATCTGTGATGAGCAGTCGTGAACTTGATGGCGGCTGAAGAAGGACTCAAATGATCCTCCAGGAAAAACGGGTCAAAGAGCTGCAATGTTTTTTTTCAGAGCAGATCTGGCTTGGAGGGTTTATTAGGATTTCTCGCAGGGGGGCATGCATCAAAAATTCAGCGTGTCTCAAATTGTCTGCTCGCTTTTTTTTTTTTTTTTGCAATTAAATGCATTTTAAGATTTTCTGCAAACCAAGAAATTGTAGTCCTATCCTCACTGCGGTAAAATCCTCCGTTTGTGGATTGATTTTTTTGGGGGGGGTTTGTTTTTGAAGCAATTTAGCGACTGTGCAGCACCGTCTTGAAAAATCAATGTTAGATATTTAAGACGTACACGACTGTAACGTCAGAGTGGAAAGCTTTTAGCGCAATTAAAAAGATCATAAAAAAAAAAAGAAATCCATGACCACCAACTTTTACGATGTGCTCGATTTTGTGAAATGCTTTCACGGCAATGTTTGAGATCGCCGACGGACAATAAAGTGTCGTTGATGTTCCTCCGAAAATGTCATGTTGTGTAAATGAACGCGATTGTGTGAGCGCCGCCTCGTTATAGTGACAGGAAATCAAAATTTAAAAAAAAAATCTCTGTTGCACTTCAACACTGAGCAATCCACCATGTTGGATTTGTTTCATAGAAATACAAACGATGCAAGTGACCCAACTTGTGAGTTTTACCGGCCGTCTTTCGGCGAGCAAGAATTTGAGAAGGTGCGAAATGGTTTTATACTGCCCCCAGGTGGCCAAGACGTGCATTTCCGGATGTCCGTTGAAATGAAACAAAAAACATATTTTTATTTCCATTCTAATGACAACACAAAGTACAATATTAGATTGTGTTAAATTTATTTTTTACATTTTTGTGCGTATGTTAACGAGATTAAAGTCATTTCTATTCACTTCAATGGCCAAAGATTATTACGATAAAGATTTATTTTCTCCCGATAATAAACGTTCATATCAAAGTGTGCGTTGTTGACATTTCAAGTCACCAACGCGCTGAAAATAAACGGAATAATAAAAACGCCGCTCCGCAGGAAATGTCGATATGAATTAATAGCCTACTTAGTCATGTGATATTTGATCACCTTTGTAACCCTCATTCTTGCGCAAACGGGCAAATTCCCTCCAGGCAGCCGTCATATGCGGACCGGGCTGTATAAAAAATGTGATTACTCTTTCTTCGTATTTGCATCATTTTGATCTGGCATCCATTTTTTTTACTTCACTTTCACTTAAAAATACGGGCCCGCCGAACTAAATACGATTTATTTACGGGAAGAGCGTTAAGCTTGCGGGGTGTGTGCTTTCCATCTCACCTCGATCGCACTCCAATGAAGCGGCGTCGTGTAACAAGACAATTACAGGCGGCGTTATGCTTCGGCGTGACCTCCACACACGTTAATGGCATCGTAGGTACTGCTTGCTTGAAGAGCGCAGAATAAATGACTGATTCTCAAGGTCAGGCAAAGATGGAGCTTAGCCGAGGAAATTCTCATGAGTCTTTTATCCATTACCATGGGGATATCCTTGAGAAGTAACATCCAGACGTGTGCTTTTTTTGCAGCGGGAAAGTTGTAAAGTCCAATTAAAGTGTGCCAAACTTCAAGGTGATTTATTAAGAATTGAATGCGGTGATGTGGCGTTCTTGTTTTATTCTGTCTTCTTTTTGACGTGGATGTTTTCCAGTGTATTTTCCTTCAGGCGGTTTCCATTCTAATCTCGCCGATTGCTTCTTATCACTTGAACTTAATTAAAACCAGTCAAGTAACAACTTGATTGAGGACCTAACAGAGAGACCATCAGATTAAAAAAAAAAAAAAACACATTGATCCTTTGGATTAATTAAAACACCAAATGAAGAGATCAATATTAGCGTGTCAGCATGCAAAAGAGTCTTGTCTTGCAAAAAAAAAATATTTACCTAATGCTCGTTTTTGCTCCCATTTTTCATGAGATGAAGTTTTTTTTCTTTGTGAATGTATGTGTGGAGGCTCATTACAAAATAAAAGTAAAATATACTCATTAAATCGGTGTTTGTGAGCACTTTGGCCGAAATCCACCTCAGAGTCACGTGCCGCAGTGGTGGGCGGTCAAGGCCTGCTCTGCTGGCCTAACAAAATCAAGAACTCATGATCATATTAATAATAATAATGATAGAATTTTATTTCCATATATATGGTGTATTTTTAGGTGAAAGTTTTCATCCGATCATAATTCCGCTAGCTTGTGTTGCCAGGCAGATTTCATAATAGCAGAGGCACGTTCTTTTCCTCTGAACGTTCAGATTCTTCCCTGCAGGCGTCTGTGCTGTGTGAGTGAACCGTCTTGATAGACAGTTGCGAGAGCCAATCAAATCACGAACGTGTCCTGTGATTGGCCAGACATTCTTCCACGCGACCGATCGAAAATCAAAGATAATATATATATATATATATATATATATATATATGTATATATATGGGCGTGGATGAATGGAATAATCATCCAAATAATTTTGACGGTTCATTTCAAGGTGAAATGATAGCATTTTGATGTTTACCCCCCCCCCTTCCGCCCAAAGGAAATAAATACGCCGACTGTATGATGTTGATTATATAAACATTTAAATGTCAAGGTGATGTCTATGACATACTGTATGGTAATTTCGGCTGTCTCCCTTTCAGGCAGAGCTCTTTCAGCTCTATTTATACTACTGGGCATCCAGAAAGGATTTTTTTTTCCTATTTGATGACATTTATGATATGATCCAGAGGGAGCCAAAATATGGAAGAAGTGAAGCCAATAGTGCCTCTCTCGAGGACTCTGTAAAAGTCGCAATTGATCGGAAATGACAATATTTCTTCAGCATTTTTTTATTGAATGGCGAGCTTTGAGTGAAATGATGACCTGCTTCTCCCCCAAAAAGACGTTCTTCTATGACCTCTTGGACCGAATGACAAGCAGCTGAATCTGTAAGGGGTTTATTTTCATTGTTTAGTTTTCCTTTTTTCTCATGTGAAACGAGCAGAACGAGTTCCTGAGTCTATTCTAGTCTAGTCAGCGGTCACATTTCTCTCCGATGGAATTAAAATCTCGTGTTTCGTTGGTGTTCTGAATTCGCCCGGAATTGTTTTAATTGAATTTGCTCCTTTTTATTTTGGTGCAAAAACGGTGATTGTCTGCCGCTCTCGCTGAGCTAAGCATGAACAATGTGCATGTTTTCAGGATGTGGGAGGAAGCCGCAGTACCTGGAGAAAACCCACGCAGGCGTGGGGGGTGTGAGGGAGGGGTGAAGTTTTTTTTGTGTGTGTGTGAAACCAACCATTGACCTGATTACTAAATAATGTTTTTCAACTTTGATCCCGGTGAAAGGTGAGTGAACTCATTTTTGCTAGGCGTCGCAGAATAGTATTTTGTTTGTCTTGAAAGTCAGATGTGCCGTGACTGTGAAGTGACTGTCGGGAGATAATGTATATTGTGAGATGGAGCAGGTCAAAAATGAAGCGTGGGGCGTGTTTACCCTCATTAAGTCGCTTGGATAATTCTATTTTTCTTATAGCTACCTACGGGACAGTTATTATATATGTGCATATAAAGTGCTTATTAAAAGTGAATTGAGGAGCCGAAAGTGTTAATAAAACTTCCTTGTCACTCATTATTGGCTAATTGCAAGAATCTCTTGGTGTGATAGCTGCCATTTTGCGATATGGAACGGCCTCTCGGTGAACCCGCTCCCATGTGGACACCCCCCCGAACGCCACCCCCCCCCCCCCCCCCCCCCGCCCTCATCAGACCTAATCGCCATCAAATAGGGAGCTTGATGCTTTTCATCAATAAGAGTCCCCGTACGCGACTGGCCTCGGCCTTCCATCGCCGAGGGAACATTCCGGCACTCTCGTTCACTTGATATTCATTTAACGGGCCGTGTTAAGCCAAGTCTCCGTCGGGTAATTGTCGATCTCCATCGGACGGGGGAGACTGGCCTTCTCGATTTCTGATGTTCATTTTCACACCGAGTGGAGGTCAATGAGAGACTCCGGCACGAATGTTTGCTTTCGTTCCCTTCCCGCGCATCTCATTTTTCTAATGTGAGCGTAGAAAGTTTTCAACAAATCACATCCAGCTGTTGGTCAGTCCAGCGAGCTAATTGCGCTGAATTGCGATGGCCGCCAATGCTGCCGTGACGCGATGGTGGTGGCACGACAATTGGCAACATGATGCCGCAGTGCCTTGGAAAAAAAGCGCAATAGAAATTCGATTGCTTTGCAAATGGACAAAATTGCTTTTGGAAGAGTGCACTTTTGTTTTTGTTTTTTAATGGTGAAGAGTTATAAGTAAAGTTGGATTGTCATGTATTTTGTTCCGAAAAATTCAAGTCTGTCCATTGGCTCAGGGGTGGGCCAACTTTTTGATGGGCGGGCCACAATGGATTCTAAAATTTGACAGATGGGCCGGACCAGGAGCAGAAGGATGGAGTGTTTTGGTAACCTCATATCATCGGAGAGAAAAAAAAAATAATGAAATATAACAAAAGCCTTACAATAACATGCATGTCACATGTATTTAGAAAATAAAATATGAACATGATTTAGTCATTTAATTTTTTTCAAGTTCGGCGGGCCGGATTAAAACGTTTAACGGGCCACATGTAGCCCCCGGGCCGTAGTTTGCCCACGCCTGGATTGGTTGATGATTAAAAATTAACCTGACTGATGATTTAGAAAATCTGAGACAAATATCACTTGCGAAATTATAATTTGGATCGGAGCGTAGGTTCCAAGCAAGCCGCGAGGACAAGAGGACAAAAAACGGACACATGAATTTTGTACTCTCTTCCTTCCAACGTGTATTATTTTCTCAAAGGGCAAAAAAATGATAATTCCTTTCCTACATATTTGGGGCTTCTGCTGCCAAACAAGGCCATTTATTTTCGAGTGATTAATTGTGCTGTTAACCAAGAGAATTAGGAATTTACCAGCCTATTAGCTGACCATAACTCTCTAATATACCTGCTCCATAAAAATGTCAACACCAAATTAATTAAGCGTGGCTTCGAGCTCTGGGAATGGAAATTTAAGAGGCATCATGGGGAACATTTCAGGGACTACGTGATATTTTATGCGTTCAAACTGTAAAAAAAAAAAAAGAAAAACAGCCCGACGTTTCTAAAAGCAAGACTTGAGCTAATGAATCTGCGCGCTGACTCAGATGTTGGCGCAATGGCCTGGTTAGCTCCAGTTGGAACGCAAAGCCTCGGTGGCAATCCCGCTGCTTCCTCTTCATCTGGCGGCAGACAAAACCTTCCATGTTGCCTGCGGTGGGAGACGCTTTGAGAGCCTTTGATGCTCTCTACCTGTTCGCTTGTGCTGAGAGAGACAAGATGGAGCCGAAAATCACGGCTGCAATCTTTTTCAAGTGCGCCCCGTCACAATCATTTATTCAAGTCAAGCGCGCACGCACTAAGAGCCTCTTTGCAGCCAACTTTTATTTGGCTGCTATGCCGACATATCAGACCAGATGTTATTGTTGTAGTCAAAGCTCGGGATGTCGGAAGACACGACGAGAACAAACTCAAGAGCATGCGTCACGGGGACGGCAGAATCGGATGCAGACGACAAAGACAAGCACAAACGTTTCTCATCATCCTGTTTGGGAGTGGGAAAGCCTGACTTCTGGTCGTCACCTTCCTAAAATAAAGACACAAATCAGTGGTGTCCAAACTGCGGCACAGGGGGCCGTTTGCGGCCTTGCCAGTCGATTTTCAGCGGCCCGCTGCATTCATTAAAAAATCTTGAAAAAGCTTCAAGAATTTTTTGGGCCTTAACACATTAAACAGAAAGCTTTCATGTGGCCGTTTTTCAAAATGAGTTGAAAAGATTAATTACATTAAATGAAATTTTATAAATATAGAATTGATAGCTTGACTGATTTTAGTGTGAAGAAAACGGACCGTTCAAAATAACGAGAAAAGAAAATAGCTTGTTTTAATCCAATTTGAAATGACCTTTCAATAGTGGGGCAGCCCAAACACACACGCACACGCACCCCCACACACACACACACACACACTCTCTTAAGTGAGTGGCCGAGAGTCACCCGAGTCTGCAAAGTGAAGCCAGTTTACCATCGCTACTTGGAAGATTTTTTTTTTTTTTTTTTAGCTTGCGGTTTTTAAGGGTGAACTCAGTATTTCTCTCACGGGTCACACGTGTTCTACAATTAAGTGAAACCCCGACATCTTCGTCAAACTTCCTTCAGTGACTTCCATAAAACATGATTATTTTAGAAAACACAACTTTATCGCAGCTCATTTCTTGTTTTGTTTTTTTTTTCTTCCAACTTCCAGACCATGTGCAGGTATGATTAACGGAGGGAAGATAACAGGATTGCGCACAAAAAAGCTATTCAAGCTTTTCTCTGTCACAATTGCAGTGAGGAGACAAAAAATACATCATTAAGTCTGCGGTTCAATACAAGAGAGCAGCGCTTGTTTGTGTTTTTCCACGCGAAAATGACTTGCATGTGGAATGGCAATGTTTCGGAGCGTATCGCGAACCCTTGCATAATGCTGCTGATGAATTTTAAATGTTTGAATCGTGTCTAGGTCAAAACACGAGGCCTTGAACAAAATGATTTGTGACAACACTGCCGGGGTGACAGAAGGTGTCAATTAAGTTACGGATAATGTCAATTAAAACTTAAACAAGTTTTATGCGTCACCCCAAAAGTTTCAATGACAAAAAAAAAAACGTTCTTGTTGTCTAAATTGAGTGAATATATTATTTATTCATCAGTAAATTCATAAATGCCGTGTAAACGCTGTTTGTTGTGTCCATTCAATTTGAGCAGAAGCGCTGTAAAAGCCTCGTCTCCGTCACCAGTTGAAGGACGGGCGTTCGCAAAGGAGACGATCGATGATGCAAGCAATTATGTACTCACGCTGGACGAAGGACGGCGGCGTGTTTGGGGCAATTGAAAGACAATTTAAGGAGCGCTAACTAACAACACTCGGGCCCAAATTCATGCCCCATTTTTTGACAGGACCAAGCACCCCCCCATCCCCCCCCCCTCCTCCCTCGCCCGCCAACCCCGCCCCCATGACATGCAAGCATAATAGATTTGTCACCGCTATTTCCCCGGCTCCATAATCTCGCATGTCTCACAAGCAAACAAGCCTGGCTATCAGTTTGATGTCTGAAACCAAACGTGACAGACGGCAGCCGGTCGTCTGGTTGCAGACGCCAAGTCCCTGACGCCGCCGCGTGTTGCCCATTCCGGACAAGACCGGAATCGAAGTGGGCTCTGGGGGATTGAAGATAATTACGCGTTTTATCGTGGTGGCCATGATATGATGTGACACTGGGACGGAAACGGGGAGGTGGGTGGCCAGTGAGGACACAAGAATGAGACTTAAAGATGCGTAAAGTGTCCTGTAACATTTGTTTCTAGTTACGTTATACATGTTTGAAGATAATTCCTGAAAACGTGCAAAGACTAAGAAGGATGTCTTTGGCAATTCTGGACATGTAGC
This sequence comes from Idiotropiscis lumnitzeri, assembly GCF_059441095.1. Lineage (NCBI taxonomy): Eukaryota > Metazoa > Chordata > Actinopteri > Syngnathiformes > Syngnathidae > Idiotropiscis > Idiotropiscis lumnitzeri. The sequence goes on from NC_142404.1 coordinate 18,280,049, forward strand.
TTTCAGACTTTTTTTTTTTTTTTTTTACAAGTGAAGCGTTCCTAATTTTTTGCAACGTGGCTAAAACACACTTTGGAGTCTGGCACGTGGGAGCAAGGACTTGAGCACTTTTGTTCGCATCCTCAATTTTCCAACAAAATTGCGACATGCAGTTAGCGAGCTAGCCTAAACTCTGAAAATGCATTTTCACTTTGAGTCGTCTGCTGTGGTAGGCGCTTTAGAGCAGTGGTGCCCAACCACCGGCCCGCGGGCCACTTTGGACCGGGCTGCGACAGGCCACACAGATGAAAGAAAAAAACAAATCTTGCATTACTTCCGTTGTAATTATTATTTGAAGCCGCAAAATATTTTATTTTGAAAAGTGAGCAACTTTTTCCAGTTACATCAGACTCTTGAAGTATGTCAAGATGCAAATCGTCTCGGCCGCATTTCGCTAATATTAAACCAACAAGTTATCAAAATGAGTACGGCCACGTACGAAAGCGCGCTCCACACAATAATTGACGAGCACCTCCTCCATGGTGGTCCGCAAAATTGCATGAACCGGTCGGCGGTGTAAAAAACGTTGGGCACCACTGCTTTAGAGTGCCTCGTTGTCAGCCATGAGTGCACGCATGTCACGCAGAGAAAGGTAGAAGTGCAAGGAGGGCAGAATTTGAATGTTTTTAAGTCTGGATGTGTCTCGACTGGGTGGGGGCTTCAAGGCTGTCCATGCAGCTTTAGAGCGCCTCGTTGGTCATGAGTTTGTTTTTTTTGTTGTTGTTGTTTTGCAGTCACCTCAACAGTTGGCCTGGTGTGTGTGCATAAACTAAGAGAGAACTCAAGGTTAGTGCAGGACGCACTTTATCCTCCATCCTTTATCGCACTCTCTGCTTCCATCCTCAGGAGATTGCAAGAACGTGCTCGCTCACTTTACATATTCAACCAGTTTCTGTATCATCCAGCATCTGTTTTAGTCCTTCATCACACTGCATGTAGACTACAGTGTCAGCCAATATAAATTAGGGGAACAAATCCTATTAGTCAAAATGACTATTTGCATATTGCAAATGAGTGTGGCGCTTTATTAAAACCAACATATTGAGTAATGTATTTCCTCCAGTCATAAATGCGGTATCGCACAATCTCTTGGCAATAAAAAAAAAAAAGGGAGCATTAATATTTAGACAAGGGAATCGCTGTGCTGCACTCGCAGTAAGAGGAAAGGACTTGACCACCGAAAATGGATTGGTCCGTCATGGATCTTCATTGCTGAGAACAGCAAGAGTACTGAAAGACTGAACCATTGGGCATGGAAAGGTTTCAAGAAGGTCAAATTCAGTTCACCTGAAAAGGTTATCGTAGATTTTAGGTTCATCTGGAAATTCCACACAAAAGTCGTAGATTCCAAATTTTTAGTGAGTGGTGGATTGTTAAATGTGTGTGGGGCATTAAGCACACACTTCTCGATTTTATCCCTTCAGAAATCGGCAAGTGTGTATTCTGCTTAAAATCAGTGAACTCTGACCTGACAAATTTTCTGGACTCAGTCCCACACACATGCGCCAACATTTTGTAAAAATTCCTCCCAGAAGTGTGCTCGAGTGCTAATGGGAAGACCTCACGTTCCCTCGTCAGGACGATTCCCTGACAATAGAATTTAAATATTGGTGAAAGGTCAGCTAGCTCCCGCCCTCAGCTGGGGAGATCCCGGCGACAGTGAATCGATGCGATTCAACAACAAGGCTCAGATTTAAATCCTCAACCCAAGCTGAAATCTTGGCATTTCAACATTTTGCGTGTTTCTGATGCACGGCCAGAATTTGTCTGCTCTAAATTCTGAGCGCCTTGTGATGTCCAAACCTTTTTGACACATGCAATAAAAATAAGACAAGCGGTGATTATCGGGGCCTAAACAATCAACAACATTGCTAAAGAGTGGCTCTGGATTTTCACCCAGGCAAGATGATGATGTCATGGGCAAAGGAACGCACAGTGGCGTTGCTTACAAGTTCTACTCGTGTATAACCGCTTGCCCCTGGATACGTTTCTCGACACAGGCAGATAAAATATTTACTGGGTTATCCGACACTGCAGAGAGCCAACGTTTTGCATAAAAGCCAGTTAAAAAGTACATTTTCCGTAAATTGCCCCATTTAAGCGAATGAGCTCGTCAAGGCCATGTACATTTAGATAGCAAAGTCAAGTACACTGACAATAAAAAAATCTAGAATGCAGTTTTGATTGCCACTGTCAAAGAAAAAAATGTTTAGAATTGCCGTGGCGAGTGCTCGGGCATGTCTGTTTAGTGAGCGGCACAACGACAAATGTCCCTTTCAGATAAACTAGCCTTGGCTTTAAAATCGGTGCGGTAAATAAAGAATCACACCTTTGGAAGAAAATGTAATAAGAAACAAGGAGGAACAAATTGCATCGAAAGTGCTCTGGCAGATCGCTGGGTGGGCGGGAATGTCTTCCCAGAGGCCCCCGTTGCGCCCCATAAGACAATTCCCCACGAGAGAGATGTGGCTCAAGACGCACAAGCAGGGTCGTTTTTCACCCAAGAGACCACACATGTTGATCAGTCTCCCAGGGCAGACTTTGTAAATAACGTTTGGCTGGGCCAGATCAACTGATTCCGAAGAGAACCGTGTGCCGGCACCCTGGGAGGTTGACGCTTCAAAAGAGGGATTAACTCACTGCAGCCTCGAGCTAGTTTGAGGAAATAGTATCAGTCGGTCCAAGACAGCATCTCGTTTGAAACAGTCCGTTCATAGAATATTAGAATCCTGTAACGTTGGCGATGTTCTTTGGGAACTCAATTACTGCGACTGTAACGTTGACCCGAAGAGTTGGCATGTCTATGTTGTCCCACGAGCCAGCTCAGCGGTTGCTTGGTTTCCCCCAAATCCAGAATGCATCTGACGTACGCAGCGCTTGACAGCATTGACAGCGTTTGATTTTCTGGGTCTTTTGGGGTGTAGCAGCCTTTGTCTCAGGGTGTTACACGGTTTGAAGGAATGTTGTGATGGCTGAAAATTCGTCTGTGTTTCTCAGATAGACCCGATACATACGGAATGACAATGTTGAAGCATTCATCACTCTCTTCTTCTTCATCCACCGTCTTCTTGCTCCCCCTGGAACTGGATGCACTTTTCACGAACAACTAGCCAGGATAACAACAGGTTTCGAGATGCCCTTTCTCTTTGGTCTGTGGGCTGCTCTTCTGAGTCGACCATTGAGTCACCGGCAACTTTGTGTCATTAAATACCGGCGTAGATTGAAGTCAACCTTATGTAGCCGTTGACTTTTAGCAGCCTTCCATTGCTACTCCCATTGTATTTCATACAGACGTTTAATGTCACTGCATGGCTGTGTCAATGAGCCTTACAAATGGAATGTTTTACTCAAAAAGCACATCTCACAAAATATGTTCCTAACTGGCCAATGGGGACGACTGAAGCCGTTAAAGCAAATGGGGGGTGATCACTGTGGTCCTTAGATACTATACTTCACACACCAGTTACCCCAATTTATCCAGTTACACTCCATTGCGTCCAACTGACAAATTGCGCGCTCTCTCAGCCCTCCATTGTCAAGAAGGAACGGAACCCGTTTCTCACCAATTACAGAAAGCCGTGCCTTGGAAAGCCATCCTGTTAAGCCGCCGTGCATTACAGTCACGATAAAAGCTCGGATATGCTGGCGGTTTGCTAAGTCATGGAGAGAAGTCTGTCATTAGGCTGACTGGAAATGGAATGTACCATACTTTGATAACGGTCCATAGATGGAGGCAGCCTTGCAGATTGTGGATGTTAAAAAATAAAATCAAATAAAAAATCCTCATGGTGAGATGTGATCCAAGATGGTATGTTGAATACTTAACATCATGTTTTAATAGCAATTTGGAAATACAATGAAAATGTAATGACATTTTGGTGATAACTTGCTTTATGACAGGCAAGCTGCTCCTGTCGGAGAATGTGTATATTTCTGCATTTGCTTCAGGCAGACCTCCCTTACTAAGTGCAGGCCATAAGTACACATTGACCTTTGGCATCTTCAAAATGAACATTTCCAAGTGGAGAAGGTCAATAATATTTGTCAAATAATGTGAATATTTCCTTGGGGTACTCCAGTTTCCGTCCGTTGTCAAGGAAAAACAAGGCCAAGTGGGTGTGTGGATATCTTAGTTGGTGTTAAAATGTGGTGGCTCCATTGCTTCATACACACATTGCTAAGGACTATCCACCGCAAAGACACATTTAGGTTGCAAAATGTTAAACACTCTGTTGTAATTGTTCAACGAAGGTAGTCTTTTCTAAGTGTTATCCGGTCAAGGCAGCAAGAATGATTTGTCAATGTTTGAACATCTATCTATCTAGCTATCTAGCTAGCTAGCTAGCTAGCTATATAGCTATCTCGCTAGCTAGCTATCTCGCTGTCTATCTATCTATCTCTTCCTCTATCTCGCTCTCTCTATCTCTCTTTGGCTGGCTAGCGATCTAACCTATGCTAACACAATTGTCCCTTCATAATTACAATAAATGTGTGCGTAAATCATTCCCGTAGTTTTCTATTAAATTCTTGTGAAAATGCCTCGCTAGATTGTTGGCTCTCTGCATGAAATTGTGGTTGTCTCTCGTAAATGCCATGCTAGTTGTTCAATGTTATTATGGCGGCAATGAACCAATTCATTTACTTAACTCTGACTTTGTCCTTCTGGTGTTCACGAGTGTCGACTGTAACAATTGCCCATGTGTCTTGTAGACATGCGGTGATTAGGACTGCATGCCAAATGAATTTCAACTTCTCTCTTCGCGGTGCTGCCTCATGCCATCTCCCACCCGCATGCACTTTCAAAACTATATTGTACTTTGATACGGGTCATAAACTCTGAATAACACCCGCAGGCAATGTGACACAAATTGTCGTACAGCCGGGATTTTATAATCATTTGGGCATTCGTTATACCGTGCACTTTCTGTTGATTGCGCATCTTTTTTAGAGACGATTCTTAGAACCCTTTGGCAATCTGCCTGTAAATCATATAAATCAATCCAGCTGTGCGTATGGTACTTCATTACTGTTCCAACACCATTTGCAGCAAAAAAAAAAAAGTCAGTGAAGACCACTTGGAGAAAGTCGTGCGTGAGTTTCGTCATTAAGAGTAAGTAAAAGACATTTGATTTGGATTTGCTTTTATCCAGAATTGTGGTGCCAGCGCATGTTGCCAGCGGATGCGAAACGCAGCTCAGTTACGAGTCTTGCTGTGAACATCTGCCTGAAGCTGTTCCCCAAGGTGGTCGATCTGCCTGTGACCCAAATTTACAAAGTCGTGATGTATTTTTCTCTCCCACATCTCTGTGGATGCCTTGTTACTATTTTCGGTATGCCAATTCTGTGGGGCAAGAGCTTGATGTTACATCATTTAATCTCCAACTGTCCTCCAGGCTAACAAAAAAAATAAATAAAAGTGCAACAAATGAGTGCAGCTAGCCACAGACACAATTAGGTGCGCCTTTCGGTAATTTGAAATTGTACATGCGTATGAATATTACCAACAGCACTCAAATATTTGTACAAGCTAGCAACTCGTTTGTGACGAGAGATTCTGTGAAAGCAGCATGACGTGTCTGTTATGAAGCCAAAGGGAATCCAATACGGCAACATACGTTTAGTTTCTCCACAATCCAGTCAGACGGGGCAAAGAAGTACTTACGCGTCACGTTATTCGAATCAACTGATAATATTGTTAAAAGGATCAAGGCAGCTGTGCGATAAAATGGCGCTTCCAGATCGGCGCGACCTTTGCTGCACCGCCTCTGAATCGTCGCTGCCATCCAAATTCAAAAGTCCTTTTTGTATCGGGATGGCGGCACTCAGGATACTGCAGTTACTTCAAAACACAATTTCGAAGATCTATTTTGTCCATGCACAAGGCACTTTTCCCTCAAATACAATCTATGACTGCTATTACCACAAAAGACTGGTGTCTTCCTGGAACTTAACTTCTGGGGAGAAAGAAAAAGAAAAAAAAATACATTTATGCCAGACACATCTTTTATCACAGCAGTCATTTTCATCCACCTTGTCCAATTGTGTGAATATACACCGATCTCGGTTTCTTTTGGAAGGCACAAGAAAGCATTGGTGCATAAAATCGCGCGCTTGCTTCGGCGGACAAACGCCTTTTGGGAGTCTTTTTCAGCCATTTTTGTGCTTGCCGGTTGTTGTGTTCTCAATTGTGAGCTCCCTTTGGCCGTCACACGGCTCTAATGTTTCTTTTGAGTCATCTTGTAGAAAGTCCACAGTTGCAGAGCATAAATATATTTATTTCTCAGCGGTTCAAGATATTAGCGGGTCTCTGCGGAAGCTTTCCAGCAATAGGATGACTAAGCAAACATAAAGGCCAGGCTGTCTTTCTCCATGTGAAAGTGAAATCTGTCTCGCTGACGTTGCCCGCACGGATATTACTGGGTCCTTATTTAGCCAACTGTGAGAAAAAGGTTTTTTTTTTAGCCTCTCCATTCTAAAAATTTGGAGACACAAAGCTTGTGAACATATAAAGATTTGTCAATCTTTTCTGAGCTTCGAGTGCAAAAAGAGTCTCGGGAGAACCGCACGCAAATGTGACCTGATTTGTGACAATCTGTGAACAAATACTATAAATGTTTTAGACAAGAGGACTTTTTGACAAGTGAAAATGGAAAGGATATCTGCGGGGTTGTTTTGTTCTAAATAGAAATTGTCTGATGTCTGATATTCCTATTGTGATGACGCAGGTTGTAAAATGGTTTCATCGCTGTGCATGTGAATTCAAAATGAACTATGTTCAATTTAGATATAGCCGTAAACTGCTTTTCTTCAATTTACGTTTCCTGATTTATTTATTTTTTTAGCTAGCTATGCCTACATCCTAAAATACATCATCCCTTCTGGTAGCCTGCTAGCATAGAGTGCCTCATTTTCAGGAAAATTATTTCCAACTTGACAGCCGGCTCATGATGGGTAAATGAAGTTTCAAATCTGCGTCATGAACCAGTTGTAGTATTTTTGGGCTCCAGTAGATGGCACTCTATGCTCAACATTGGGCTGGACGCTGACTTGCCATTTTTAAACCCTTTATTTAAACCAACAGTGCCATCTACAGGAGAAGAAACAAATTGTGCGACGTGACAACCGGCATGTGGACAGGGACTTCGGGCTGCCCTGCGACGACAGTGGGATATAGTCCAACCACCCAAGGCTTTAAGCGGATCTATTTTCACACAGTAGAAAGATGCTAGTTGAAGTAGCATCCAAATTTTCCAGGAGCTAACGCTTTCAACAGACACACCACAGAAAAGTTTGATGTTTCACCATCTGAATCCCTCATTTTAAATATGTGGCGATTTTTTTTTTTTTTTATCATTCCAATTTGGCAGAGTTGTTAACAACACTCTTCACTGTAGTGTGTCAAATTGAAAAGGCGTTTATCTTCCCTTGGTGATCTTTTTGAACGCTAAACTTCCAACGCACAGCATTCCACCTTTTGTATCATTTATATTTTGATCACGTATGGTCTTGAAGTAGACAACTTCAACAATTTTCACTGATATGCTGATACAGAAGGCCGGGCTGAATCCCCTTCAGTTCCTAAACGATCATAACAAAACGTCATTTATGCGGCACTTTTCTGCTCCGGCGACCACTCATGTCATTTTTCAATGCATTTTTGCCGCCCATGGACGTCCGCATTAAGACACTAATGGCGGGCGCCGCGGTGCAAGTTGCCATGCTGCTCATTAGACGCAATTAGTAGTTCAATGTCTTGCTTAAGGACACTTCAACAATGGAAACTTTTCGATGACGAGGCCACTTACTCCACCTCCCGGGCGGTATCGCTTCCCACGGGGGATATAATACATGATACATGACAATGATGACTTTTCCGTAATGGAGGACAAACTGTCCAGCTGGGATGAATGAACGTATAATCGGTTCCAGAAGAGAAAGTCCGGAATGGACATCTTCCATTTGAATACAATCTCAACTGTCATGTGTCTTTTCATGACAAATTTCAAAGGTAGTCGCTCAATCTATCACTTTTGTTTGTTTTTTTTTTTTGTTTGGTTTTACACGTATGGACGATTTTAATCAAGGGAGGATAAAACAATCAGTCTTGACAACATGCACAACCGTTTTTTAATTTTGCATATTAATCATTTGTAGGAGATGGCAATGTCATCTGTCTGACCCAAATATTTCATTAAGTCGGGTCTTGGTGACCAGACACATTGTTCTATTATCTTCCTGGTAGGTGTCAGGTCATGCAATTTCAGTGCGTGACACGAGATTTTTTTTCTTTCTTCTTTTCTTTAATGGGCTCAGAACCGAATTCAACCGTTTATAAGGTGGACGGTCTCAGAGAGAAGTCTTTGTTTTTGATTGGCAAAACGCAGCAGGCGTCGTCTGCTGACAAGACAGCAAAAAAAGGGAAGAAAATCCAGAGAGTGACGCCCAAAACTTTTTTACAATGTCACAACAGCTTTAAATGCTTATGAGGTAATGCCGGTGGATTAGTGACAAAAATCCATTGTCTGTCTGTCGGGATTTGTGAAAAAAAAAGCTTCCCCTTCCCGTAAAATTAGCTTACAATCCCCACAGTTTCATAAATATGGAAATAGAGACGACATCAGCTTTTGCTAGCTTACTATTGATGCTACATGTCAACCTCCCATGTCTTTCACATCCAGCTCGTATACAAAATGATGGGGGACTAGTCGAGCATTTTCATTTAAGTTTCCTGTTGTCATGCTGTTCAACATATTTCCATTGCCAAGTACAAGTCGGATATATTCCGACTGGCTCGAGCTTGTCGACGTGTGTGCCAACTCCGATTTACGGATTTTTACAATTTACCTAGACTTGAACAAAATCTGGCCTCGCCGAGTGTTTTCATGTTCTTAAACTGTGTAAAGCTACAAAATTGGAAAAATTAAAAAAAAAAAAACAAGTGCCTGTAATGACGTTATGCAACCACCTGAATTCTCGTAGATTCCTTTTAGAACCAGTTTTGCAATTTTGAAATGAGCCGATGGATCCTTCAAAGAAGTTTCTGGTGGATATGGAAAAACTGCATTTCATTCATTCTGACCATATCTCCACTTTTAAACTGAGCACTTGTCATGTCTTGAATCGACATTAATATTTCGCAAGTTTGTGTTGGTCAAAGATTTCTAATAAGTTCACGTTTCCTCATAAATAACTATATTATTCTCGATTGCTTAGTGCAAGCAGTTAAAACTACTGATAAAAATGTGAGAGTGAGAACTCTTATTTTGTGGATCGTTTTCAATTCGTTGATGTTAGCGCATCTGTTCAATAGTGGATCTTTCTTTGACGTATTTCTCCTCCGAAGAAGAGTGACGATAGACGTGATAAACGTACTCCAAAACACTTGGGCCTTGGAAGACTTTCGTCTTTGTGAGTGTTTTTAATTTCCTAAACATTTGTTAAAGGTCAAGTGTGTACTTTATTTTGCACGCAGATGTATGGAAATGTGTTATTTCATCAAGCTGACTGACTGCTCATGTACCGACCTGCACTATATTAATCTACTCTACGTTTATTTCTTCTTTGTTGCAGTTACTATATTTATATATATAAAAAAAAACATTTCAATTGTTGTCTGTAATTCAACGTGTTGAAAAGATCTCTACCGGGTGTTAAGTTGAACAAGTATGAATGCATAAATCGTTGTAGGAATTTAAGTGGGCAACATTTGGGCAGTTTAGCACGTCACTTCCGGTTAGCGCTCGGAACCATTTTTTTAATGCAATTTGAGAAAGTAGAAAGGCTTAATATTGACTTTGACCCATTTTGAATCAAAACTGAACTTGACTTTTTTTGTTAACATGGTGTATAAAGAGGTTGAAATTGTCTAGGCTGTCTTTCCCAAAATGGCCATGAAAAGCAGTTTGGATTTTTAATGTCCTGTCACAAGAAATGCCCACTGGCTTGGACAATCATAAGAAGACTGCAGTCATAAATCTGCCGGTATAATTAGCTTTTTAAGTCATGTGCCATCTTAGTCCCATGACTGCAGTCTTCAGATTTAGTGACAGGTGTGAAGAGCAATAAATTAAGGAATGTAGCAATGTCGCTATATTTTTTTTCCCCCTTGACTAAATCCAAACCCACGAAGGTTATGATATTGCAGGCAATTTTTTGGGAGTTCAATTTGAAGCTTTGAATTGCAGTAATTCTGGCTTGATTTGTGACATTAGTCTCAATGAATGCGTGTGTAATATCACACAATAGAAAATTGCCGTATGGCCCTCCTGCATTTTATAAAGCATGACCCCAATAAGGATAAGTGGTATAAATTATGAATGGATGATTTAGAGGATGTCATTATTTGTTGGAATGCATTTGTTTCTGTATTCAGTATAGCAGACCTTGGCTAGCAACAGTGTGCATTTAATATTACAACAGTGTTTAATAGCTGTACTATATGGCAGAGGAATCTTGGCAACTTGAGGTGAAACGAGTCAGCAAATTAATGAAAAATAATTTTTTTTTATGTCTGTTGTTCTTACACCGTCATTTCAGACAGATATGACAAGGAAGCTACAAACATACTCAAGGAATATGCCGCCTCTGCAATGGCTAACTTCAAAATGGCGTTCAGCATTGTTTGGATGGGGGAAAAAAAAACATCCCCCAATGTTTAAGTGAAATAGCATTTGTTTAAAATTCCATTGTGGAGGTCCACAACTCTTAATCTGAAGCAGCCAATGTATGTACAAATGTGTTTTTAGAGCTAAATTTAGCGGTGGCGGCTTTCAATGAGATACATTTTGTAGTCTGGATATTACGGCACAATAAAATGGTGGATGATTTTAATAGAACTTTAAAGACTACATTAAGGAAATTAGCAAGAATGTCCTAAAAGCAGACCTTGCGAAGAATGTCATCTCCAAAAAGGTGTTTAATGTGACAGCAATCCTGTTAAATGATGCTGGAAGGAATGTTTCTCTCTTTGAAATTCAGTTTGACCTCCATTACTAAAAACAAAAAACTGAACTCAAAATGTTTGGCTCTGGTTCACTATTGTAAATCGCGCACATTGTTCTGTTTTTAGCCCTCAAACTCTCCAATTAACTAAACAGTCTGGCAATATTTTCATTTTTCATGCAGAACTGCTGCTTGAAAATTGATGTCCATGTTGAAACAGTTGCACCATTGATGTGAGGTAATTACACTTCCTGCTTTTTATGTCCTGATGGGAAAAGGGAGGCGTTTGTCTTAAATTGACGATGCACCCCGCAACTAATTGGAACACGGCGCAGATGGCCAACGTTTGATAAAATACGCTGTCCGTCTTTTGCTTTATGGCTGTATGTCAAATGACCCGCTCTAATTGGACGAGACTCTTCCACAGAGTCCTGCATTGCCCGATAATGAATCTCATCAAAAGTGAGTCTCTCCTCTCAGCGGCGGTTGCATTCGGCTGGGTGTCCGAATTTCAGCAGGCTAGAAAGAAAATAGGTTGGAGGTCTGATTCAGGGCCAGGGAGGGAAGCATGCCTTACGCATTTTAATGGAAATGAGACATCACTGACGTGCTCCCGTTTGCCGAGCCTTGCGTTAAGCAGCCGGAATTCATTTAAAGACAAGCCAGTTTAGATAATGTCCCAATTATTTGCTGACCAGGATGGAATGGTGCGCTAGTGGTTAGCACGCCTGCCTCACGGTTCGGAGGTTCAGCGTTTAAATGTCGCTTCCGGTGTGAATACCAGATTTCATCTGGCTGCAAGATTGTATTCCATAGATTTTTATAATACATTTCTTTACCTCTATGTCGGTCCCCCCCTGGCTGTTGTGACTGGATGCCACATGGCCGTGCTACCATCGGAGGAGATTTCTCCTTTTCAAACTCTCGTATCATAAAGACAAGTGGCCTGCTATCCAGCCATTTCTGCAAAGCTCCTCCAAAGCAAGTACGGGCACAAACCGGATATCATCTGCTCCAAGTGCTGTCGTCATATTTGAATGCCATCTGTTCCGTGGCAGGCGAGCCCCACTGAGTTTTGCAGTTGACTTTACTGTGCAAATTGAAATTTCATGCTCTCCCTTTTCTCCTACAACCTCAAATCAATATATGATGTGCACATTGAGTAAACGTAAAGTGTGCATAAGATTTAGGTGCAGAGCTAGGAAAATTATTGTCGTCATGTGTACATTTCTCGCTGGCAGGCTCCAGCTGCCCGTGATCTTGAACAAGATAAGTTGTGTAATGTAGTGTTTCTCAACCTTTTTGGAGCAAAGGCACATTTTGCATCGGAAAAAGATTCACACCACTTGGCAAAACGATTCATGAAAAGCGGAAATCTTTCATACTCATTCTATCATATTTCTCGCAGTTGGCATACTTCAGTTGACACCGAAAAATTATATTAACGTTTTTTTTTCAAAATAGTTCATCCGCGGCACACCTGATGATCTCTCACGGCACAACCGGTTGAGAATCACGCTTTTGCTTTTGTTTATCTGAAAAGTGCTTGCTAATTGCCAGCACAGTTTCAATAAATTAACTAATGACAAGCAAATAGCGTCGAAAAGAAATTAGGGTCGGTCTATTATGAGACGGACAAAAGGATTGTATGACTAACCCACATATGGTTCGACTGGATTCATCCTGCGAGGGCATGCGATGCATTTTAAATGGCCTTTCAGTCAGCGTTTTAGAAAAGTGCACGCACGAGCCGTCTCACTCGAGTTGCGTCAAAGCCACTTGTGGAGCAGACAGTTGCACTGCGTGACTGACAGTTTGTGATGAAAAGCATGTTCATTTAATCAAATGTGTTCTGGGAAATCATCCAGAGCCTCTTCTGGAACCAAGCAGCTTTAATGTTATGATAAGAGAGCTGGATGGATGCACATTTGGAGCACCCCCCTCAAAGCATTGGTGACAATCACGTTTGCCAAGCTGTCAAAGCAACACCACTTTGGGTTGATTGGTCAAAAATAAAACGGAATCCACTTTACATTTTGGCCTATGTAATCCTTATGATATTTTTTTATTACCATTTTCATTACTAGCTTTTACCTCACCTCAAAAAAAAAACTATCCACAGTACAAAGGTGGTATTTTTATTTATTGATTTATTTATTTTTACTTTTGTGTTTTTAAGTTTTTGCACGCTTAATTGTATCGACCGACTGTTTCTCCTGACATTAAGTGGGATGATGAAGGTGGGCGCGTTGGACCGGATCATTTTAATGCCCACCCTTCCACCTCCTGAGCTCGGGCCTCTTGCTAACTGCTATTTGAAACAATAAGAGCTACAGCAGTCGGGTCGTTTCTGACACTGGAGCACAGCAGTCAAATTATCTGTCATAGCACTTGATGACAATAAAGGAACAAGTCACTATCTGAAACGCTTGAAAGTGGCTTTGGATCCTCATCCAGCCGAGCTCGTCATACCACAGACAAAGAAAGCCATGGGAGGAATATATTTCGACACAAATTTGATCTAAATTGCCTTCATGTTTTAACCGTTAACTCAGTTTGAATTATTGCAGGGAGTAATGGTAAAAGAAAATGGATCAACCGGTGAGACACAACCTATTCGTTAGATTACACTGTAGCTGCTCATAGAATAATGGCTAATGAGCGCCTCCTCTTGTACAATAATGGGCCTACATTCACGGAACGTGTAACCCAAAATGGTGGCACACAATGTGCAATCAGTGCAAAGGAGCAGCTGATGAAATGAAACCGCCCAGAAAGGGGACTGAACATGAGTATTGGTGATCTCTTCTATTCTTTTCGTCTCCTACACAAACTATAATTGATTAGTTTCTTGCAAGTGAAAACTTTTGGATAATGACCCGCTTTCACTTGTAATGAGCCTGTGGAAGTTGGAGCGGAAACTGACAGCACGGTTTGAAGTTCGGTTCTACCAGACGAGAATCTTCAGCCTCGGCAAAAGCGAATGCTGATGAACGAACCTCCGTTCAAATGAAGTCAACCAGCCCGCCCAGTTTCGACACATTTGGTAGCGTTGACCGATGGCTGTCGCGGATATCCGACGATGTCTTGTTGGTCTGTGCGGAAATGATTGGCACTCTGATTAACTAATCATAAAAAGAGAGCTGAGCAGGCCGGGAGAGACGCAAGTAATCCGACGGGAGCAACATGACGGCACGAGCCGCTCAAACTATCGCTCGCCTCACACGGCCGCCTGCTGCCAGAACTGAATGTGCGTTGCACTCAGCTGTCGCGCATTCAAAGCGTGATGAGCTGGGCTCAGTCACGAAAGTGACAAATTGTCTTTGTCCTCTTCAGTTCAAGATAATAAGATATTTTAGACCTCCTGATGCAGGGCTTTTATGAAGATAAAACTCATTCAAAGCAGTGGCGGTAACTAAGCAATCAAGCGCCCCATGTACGGTCATGATGGCCATCGGGAATTTCAGGACAGTCCCGAACGGCCCTTCCATTTCAGAGCGGGTCGTATCCGGTACATGACGGGCGCCGATTCCAGAGCTGAATTTTTGTCTCCGTACGAAAAAAAGAAAACAGACCTCGACGCATTCCGAGTACCGCAGCTTGAGAAATGTACAGTATTTGATTCATCCATTTGGCCGCTCATCAGTCAATAACACGTCACGCAAGCATTCACATTGACGCCGTCACTGAGTGCGAGTCAGCCAAGTGAAGCGCTTTGCCGTCAGCGAGCGACCGTATGCGACTAATTTGTGATTAATCGTGAACGGCGCTGTTGTCTTGATTAAAGGTTCAATTTGTTTTACAGGCCTAATAAGGAGTGACAATGTTTGTTGCATCCAGACTCAGTTGCTCAAGGTGTCATAACTTTGGCTGCCAAAGTTCATTTATCGGCCGCGGCAAGCTTGGATATCGCTCACGACAGATAATCAAAGTCAAGCACCTTTATTTCGCAACAACACGGTGGAATCGGCGTCCAGTTCCCGTTTAATTTAGACTTATTATTATTGTGCATGTGTGCAGTACGAGCCGTTGGTCAAAGACAAAAAGAAGGCAGGACAGGTGCCTTTAGTGGAAGGTCTCGATTTCCCCCACAAGTCAAACCAAGAACAATTTTAATCAGCCACACTTTGTATTGACTGAACACGGCAGGTGTGAGAAAGTCTTCATATCAGATGTTATTCATTCGCTTCTCACTAGCAGCAGTGAAGTGTGAGCGCGTGCACGTGCATGCAACGCGCGTGTTCTTGTGCAGCTCACACGCTGCATCGGTTCGTGAGGGTTTAGCGCCCCCAATAGGCCACTGAAGAAAGTGAGGTGGCAAGTCTCATCCTCTGGGTTGCCATTTGAACTCCTCCACGATTTGCATGAGCGAAAAATGGAGGCCTCGTCTCATTTCTACGATGTGTGGTATTAATTAATTACGGAAAAGTCAAGTCAGGTCCATTGCTCTTTATTTTGTTGCATCGGCCTTGATTCACCGAGTGCAGCTTTTAAAGCAAAGATAGAGAAAGCAATGTTTTGCTCCACGGGTATTATCAGTCTAATTTGAGTTTGTGCCTTTGATGTCATCAGAAACATCAAGCAATGTATTACATTTGTAATTATGTACATTACATCACGCGCCGCTCAGCTTGCCGCTCCGCAGCTATGAGGTCTGCAAGTTCAATGCTGTAGTTGGGTTTTTTTTTCTCTCTCTCTCTTCTCAGACACGGCTGTTTTTGTCCCGTGTGTAAATTGTAGCAGGGTGCGCACACACTCTCACAAAATGAAAATTGGACTCATTTGGAGGCCTTTTCCATCAAAGTCAGCAAACGCACGATTATCGGATTATCTCAAAGATTATTCGGAGCGGTTCTCATGTGGTGAGGTGTATTAAGAGTGATTTTTTTTTTCCCTCCCTGATCTGCTCAGGAAATGGTTGGGGATGGGGAGCTGGCGACAGAAATGATAAACCGGTTTTCATGAGTTGTACAACATCGGCAACTGGTTTTGCTGAATTCAAAATCGGAATTGCGTGTGAATGAATAGTGACACGAGTAGTTAACTCAAAAAAATTATAGATTACTTATGATGTGGAACCTGAAATGCCGATAAGTAAACATGAGGCTATTTTTTTTTCTCACATTTTAAAAAAAGTGACTGCACACCCACCCGGCATTTTTGGACAGAGTATGTGTGGCCATGACAGCCTCGACTTGAGCATTAATTCCGGTCACTCAAAAAAGCTCAAAACTGTACCGGATTGGAGAGCCCAATGCTAGCATTTGGCCAGCTACCAGGGGATTCAAAAGTTTCACTTGCCCTGCAGCACTGCCATCCCAAGCTGCAACACGCCCACGCAGAGCCGTAACAAGTTCACTTCCACGAGTCCAAACTTTCACGGCTCACTCCGATAGCACATGCAATTAATTCCGCTCCTGGTTGGTCATCTCAGTGTGGTCCGAATCCTCTTAACTGACCGCTAACAAATGAAGGCCCTCCTGGCTGATTTGCTCCGCCCATCGAAAAAAAGGTTCCTTCGCAAGGGCTGGCAGCAGCTCCCGTACAGATCTAATGGGGGGGGGGCGAGATGGATTCTCTCTGTCACTCTCCACTCAAGCATGCCAGACTCTTTGCAAAGATGAACTATGTTTCAAGCCGCATCTCTAATTAGCAAGACAGACCTTTTGCCTTTTTGCGCAGCGCTATTAAGCTGTCTAATTGCAGCCAGTGCAGAGTCGTCCCCGTTTGGCGATGCTTGATTCTCTTCCAAGGAATAAATGAGAACACATTTTGTGGGCATATGCAAATGCCTTATAAGAAGATACGATATGCGCAGGTGATTTCGGCGTCTCGTATGGAGAATTGCCAGAAAAGTGGGTCTCGGATGATTTAGAGACACCTCTTCCCCCAGGCGACGTGGCCTCTAGAGACACATCATCTTCCTGATAGTTTCTAGGCTAGGCTCGGGCCCGGCGACAGATGACACATCGAGACACCCAAGCGCTCCTCCGTTAGCTTGTTCGCCGGAGCCGCATCTAGCTTTATTTATCTTACAAATGACTCTCTCTCCTGGCGCCCGTGTTTGACTTCACAGTTGGATGATTGAGAGGGTGTGGAAAATGATCAGATCTTCGACCATCGCCGTCTGTCTTGCCCTTACTTAAAATTCAGAAGGCTTTCTGGCATTCGTTCCAAAGCTGATACGTTCCTTCACTTGCCAAGTCTTAGAACAAGCTGCTAATCGCATTTGATCTGGTCTAGCAATAAGTTCCTCTTCTATTAAGATATACCGCTGTGTAATCATAAGCCTCGGCGCATTGCGCTCTCTCATTTCCTTCCCGTTAACAGACAAAGCATTCACTTTCCCTGCTAATTAACCAAAACACGGTCTCGTCGAGAAGGGAAAAAAGAAAACGAAGCAAAGATTGTCCTGCGAGTGGAGACAATTAGCATTGACCCCTTGACAGCATGTATTAGCAGAGCATACCTAAATAGTTGTTTCTTACAGTGTCACCCTGGAGTCTGGTTCTTTTCTCTCCGCTCCCCTCCAACAGAGACTGACCTAAATGGAGAAATGTCAAGCATAAGACAGAAAAGACGGGGGAGAACCAGCCCAGGGAGAGTAGACAAAAGGAGAGCAAAGTGTGCGCTCAGATCCACTCATGCAGCAAATGGAAAGGCAAAAAGAAGAATAAGATCCTCTTTTTATGCCCCCCCCCCAGCCCCCTACGGGAGCCAGCTAGCCGAGTTTCTCACTTACAGTACATTCTGAAATCAGCTCGATATGTGCGAGTGAGCACAACCCGTTTGCGATCGTTAATAACCCCCAACCTAAATGACACCTTGGGAAAGCAACGTACGGCGGAGCGTGTTTGTTTGCAAACTTGCGTCCTTCTGCGTTTTGACCCACAACGCCGAAGCACAGGCGTGTTTTGGTTTCTTTCTAATAGCAGTCGCGGCTCATCTTTACCTGAGCCTCGCTGTGCCGCGTGCACTGTGTCATTACTCGTAAATGCC
Source organism: Idiotropiscis lumnitzeri (assembly GCF_059441095.1). NCBI lineage: Eukaryota > Metazoa > Chordata > Actinopteri > Syngnathiformes > Syngnathidae > Idiotropiscis > Idiotropiscis lumnitzeri. The sequence continues at coordinate 18,298,028 of NC_142404.1, forward strand.
CTTTTTCCCCGTCAGCGGCTGTAATTAAGGTGGTTCAAACGAGGTCTCGCTGTGTGAATGTCGGTAAATGAACTCACACCGTATCATCACCTACGGCTGGGATTTAGATTTGCTCTCCGTCACTCATACGGGCCGGTAACGTGATGAGCGGGGGCAACATGGTGAGATAGCGGTTAGCATGTGGGCCTCACAGTCACGAGTCAAGCGTTTGAATCTCGGTTCAGGACATCCCGTGAATGAATGAGGTGAGCGTTTTTTTTTGCAGCAGAAAGTTCAAAAGAAACTGTTGGGACGGAGATTATGAGTGGTGGGTGGTGTGTTCGTTGAGCAGTGAGCGAATATCGATTACATAAAGTCTTACCAGTGACCGTTTTCTAGATCAACACGCACCAGTGGATTTGACTGCTTGAGTGAGACTAAATCAAGGGTCCTCAATCCTGTTCCTCGAGGACCGGTGTCCTGTCTGTTTTTCATCTCTGCCCACGGCAACACACCTGATAAAAATGATCAGATCATCAGTGAGGTCTGCAGAAACTAGATAACGATCCTGATCATGGTGTGTTGCAGGCAAGGATGAAAAACAGTCAGGACATCGGCTCCCGAGGAACAGGATTGAAAAGGCCTGCTCGAAGTTGTACATGTGAAGTGACTGCAGTTCAACCACAAAACTCTGGATGACTGGAGAACCTGACAAGTGATGAGACCATGATCTCAGTTACGAGCACCAAATCTGGCAAGATTGCCACCCAGAAATAAATGTAACACGTGTCATTGGCAGTTGGCTTTCAACAGCTCCATTGTCTCGGAGGTTAGCAGTCATTAACGGCGCTTTCACACGAGCGCGCTTCAGGTCACTAGTAGCGTTCAGTTCGGGAGGTGTGAACACCGCCAGATGAGCTCTGGAAAATTCAAATATTTGTATTTACAGAGCAGAATTTTCTGTTCAATTACAACTTCTGACCTTTAAAATGTCCACTGTTCACGAGTGTCACTACCCCGGTCGCTTCGAGGTGTCCGATATTGTCCCGGGAATGCTTTGGGACCAAGATGGCCGTAAAGGTAATTTGTCACATTTCTAAGTAAGTGGCTGCAACTCCACCGAGGCTCCAGGTTTCCCATTTGCTGTAGAAAATTCTCAAAGTGCCATTTTTTTTTTTTAACCATTTGAAAAGGTGAACCATTAAGGTCACCCAGGTTTGTAACTCAGGAGGGCTATTAATGATGTTGAGCCTCGGCAACGGTGACTTTCTGTAACGTTGCTATTGCTAACACTTTGAGGTCATAATTTGAAGTTAGTCGGAAGAGGATGGGATTCCTCTGGGGGAAAAAAAAATGGCCGTGCTTTTGGAACAAGACTAAATGACCAAACGTTGCACCACGCTACGTTTGATGGAACGTTTTAGACAGGGCTGACTGGACTCTGACGGTCACTGGAAAGTGACTCTGGATCTTCACCCCACCAAGCCACCAAGTTGTGGGAGGAGCAGCGACATGTTATGTGCATGGTTATTAAGTAAAAGGAAGTGCAGAAGGGCTCACTCACTGACGTATATTCCGCTCACAAGAAAATGACTTGGTTGTTTAATTCCACACTTGGCGAGTGGGCAGGCACTCCAGAGACGCAACTATTTTTGTGTGCACGCAATTAAAAAGCCAATATTCCATAATATGACCCCATTTAGACCTGATTTGTGAAGGCTGAAACTCAGCACGCTGATAATGTTGGGATATGGAAGGCTAAGAAGTGTGCAAATAAATCCCGCCTCAAAAGAGGCGAGCCGGCCGGATGCTTTGCTGGGCTGCATTTGAAGGCGCAACTGAGCCGCGCTTCACGTGGCGTGAAGATGTCATCCGCCTCCCACGGATGCAGCCCCATTTTGGGCACGGCTACCGTGTCAGCCAATCACATCCGCTGCTGTGCTTGCGTTCCACCGGCTGTGCCTCCTCCGCTTCATTAACCTGACTCGATTTCGTTTTCCAGTCCTGCTCAGTCTTTTGTGCGATCCGTGTCGTTATCGCCCTGCTGCTTTTCTCACCGTTGTTTGCAGTTGACTTTGGGATTGATTCTCAATTGTAATCGATCAGATAAAAGTTGTGCGCAAAACCACACTCGTTCGTCTTTGCTCTGAGTGCTGTGTCCAATTGTAAAGAGAAAAAAAAGTTATTTAGCAAGATCTCTTCACCATCTTGATGTTGCCAATATTAATAATAGATGACTGATCTCGCCGCTGTGAGGAGGCCTTCCACCATGTTGTTGGCAATGTTCATCTGTCATGACATTTTTGGGATTGCGCCACATTGCTCTCAAACTACATTTTTTTTGTTTTTGTAAGCAGAGGCCCGGTGCAGACACCAGAGTGACGACAGTAAGACTTTCATGTTTGTTTCCTTGACAAGCAGCTTAAAAGTGGCAAAGCTGGTCGCAAGCAGATACTCAGAACAAACGCTGGGTTTGAGGCGGCGTTTAGCCCTCAACATTTTGCTTTTCCTTTCAACTCGCCGCTGAAACTTTAGGTTGAAAGAAAAAAAAACACACACGCACACTACTCTTGAAGTAAATAAAAAAAAATTTCCCATTTACTGTCTGTCAGCATGCACGGCTTTGAAGGAAATCCAGAAGCGAGCAATTGATTTTCAAGTACCAGCAACAATGCGCTCCTGTCCTCTTAAATATTGGGTTGAGCAAATTTGTGGCAAACGAGCTACTAAACTTTATTGAAATGTCGTTTGGCACACTGGTTGACATGCACAAACTTTCAAGAAAACAAAAACAGTGCTTTTAAGTCAATTTATTTTGTCACCCTAACCCCAATCTTTAAAAAGTTGAACATTGTAAGTTGAAGGTGTTTACCAGCAAGTCATTTTCATGCAATAGTTAGAGTTTTATTTGGCGCAATGATTGGCAAACTTTTTACACAAAGTACCGTCTCCAAAATACTTGGCTTTCCGAGTATCATAAAAATAACAAACATTCAAATATCATAACGCAGCAGGCCCAAGTGTTCATCAAAAACGATGTTTTTTGTGAGCCACTTCAACTTTGAACAGCCCAAAAAAAATGACTTAATGATTCCATTTCAACATCAAGACTGTGCGTGAATAACAAATATTTGAAAACATACTTTGGAAATGATTACTTCACAAATTCAAGTTCAATTTGAGTGGATTGTATTTCAAATATACGGCAAAAAAAGTTGAAGCCATTGGAAAAATGATGCAAAGTAGAATTTTTGCTCCTTTCCGTGTGAACGGATCGCTGCCATATTTTGGTTGTCATCATGCGGCAGGTGTGTTCTTGTTTTTCCCTATCAGTTTGCCGATTATCCTTCTGCAAAGGGCCACGGGCGCAAGAGCGACGGGATTAGCCAGCGATGTAATTAAGGCCTCAACGGGGAATATGCGTCTGACACCAACCGATACGATTGTGGCTTCATCCTCCACCCAGCATACAATTTTGCGCAAACTGTGACCAAGTAAAAAGCTAACCTTGAGTCACATCACATGAAATCACCATCAACTTTTTTTTTTTTTTGCTTAAGAATCGGTGGTAAACGCGGGCGCTCGGTGGCTGGCAAT